>NW_024581088.1:10672731-10903547 GCF_017639235.1 Corvus kubaryi | reverse complement strand
GCGCGGAGGCGGGGCGGAGGCGGGGCGCGGAGGCGGGGCGGAGGCGGGGCGCGGAGGCGGGGCGGAGGCGGTGCGGAGGCGGGGCGGAGGCGGGGCGGGGCGGAGGCGGGGCGGAGGCGGGGCGCGGAGGCGGTGCGGAGCGGAGGCGGGGCGGGGCGGAGACGGGGCTCTCCTCACGGACGCTGCGCCGGCGCGGAGCGGTCGCTCCGGTGTAGCGTCCCTGCCGCGGAGAAGGTGCGTAGCCGGTGCCGGCCGTGCGCTGACACATCAGTCCTTCGCACTCGTCCCTTGAACAAATGCTGGTTATTTTAAGTGTTGGGTTTCCCGGCCCACGAGTCCCGCCCGGAGCCGCGCACTGCCGGGAGCGCTTCCCCCGTACCGGTACCGCAGAGAAGCCTGCAAGCACTCGGCTGTTGGGAGCTGAGAACAACCGGCACCATTCCCTCGCTGCCGCGGGTGAGGGAGCAGCTTCTGCTGGGGTACAGCAGCAGGGCACCGAGTAGCTGCTCTTGGAAAGAGTATTCAGAGATCCCGATATCCAAATAAACCCCACACTGAATATGGCACTGTACAAATTCCTTCCTTCTCACGGTGCTCTGCTGCAGCTCACGGCAACCCACAAAGAACTCAGAAATCATAAAAGTGCAAACCAATGTATTTTTGAACGACCAACTTTCAGTTTTACATCAATCGCTTTGTCCTGACGACGTCACTCACCACCGTCCTGCGGCAGCCTCCAGCCCTGGAAAATTTCACCATCTGAGGGGAAAAAACCCAGTAACACGCGCTGCTTGTGCCAGGGGGGCCCAGTGACCCAATGCGAGTACAGAGTGACATTCCTGGGGCTGCAGCTTCTACGACTGTCCCCAAACATGAACATTCCTTCTGACAGGAGCAAGGATAGTGTTTTGTCCGTCTGCCACAGAGGCCAGTCACTCCCAGAGCCATTAGAAGGTGGCTTTGGGGTCAATGTTCTAGGCATGTTATTTCCCCAGATAACCCTTGAGCTGGGAAGGATAAAAAGAAGATGAACTTTTGTTTGTATTTGCAGAACATTCATTGTAGCTTTGTACTAGACAAAGCCACTGTTCATCACTTCCAGAGCAAAAGGAAGTAGAGAGAATCAACCCTAAAATACTGAACTGTATTTAAAGTTTAATGGTAAATAAACTGGTGTATTATTTTCCTTCTGTATACTGGACAAAGTTTGGAGCTTTGGGCCTTGTTTTGTTTATCATAGTAACTTTACAGTCAGCCAAGGAGATTTCTGTCAACCTCTGCGCTGAATTCTTCATTAATTAAAGCACAATTTTCTCAGAGTAAAACCATTAATAAGCAAATACTCGATGAGTGAGCAGCAGCAGCAGTGGAAGCAATCTTTACAAACTTACCCGAAACACTTCTCATGTCTTCCTTTTTTTGTTGTTTAATTATTTTCTATTTTCATTTGTTGAAGTATTTTTGGTATCCAAGTTAGCAATTTTCTATAATACTATCTTCTCCTATGATTTTTTTCCCTGGGAATTGGGTTACAAAAACCATATAAAAAGGATCCGTGCATAGTTTTTCTTAATAAAAAAGGTTGCTTTTTTAGACAACATTTTAGTGGTTGTGGAATACTACTATTACTATATCAAAACATAACAAGTCACTCCCCAGTAAACACAGACTTTAGGCTAAAAGAAGAGATCAAATAGATCCCACGTGTCTGCATTGCTATTCTAGAATGTGATTTTTCTCCCAAGACTGACTTCAGAGGAGAGAATCCTAAAAAAGGATTGGTCACAAAAATAAATTACTATGTATGTTTGCCAGAGTTAAGTCAAACATCTCAATTCTTGTCCATCAAAACTAGGAACAAAATTGAAAATCAGGATTTTAGTATACTAACTGAGAACATTCTCTAGGAAAAGTTTGGATTTTTTTCTGCTTTTAAAAGTCAGGTGAGCCAAACTTGCAGGATATGTGTTAACATAAATATGAGTCTGGAATTTGCCTTATTGTCATAGAACCAGGATGACATCACTGCCTCAGTTTCTCCTTTCATAGAGACTAGACTGCTATCATTGCTGTTGCCTGCCCAGAAATGCGATGGTTTATGACAATAAGTATATCTTAACTTATTAGAACTGGCGTAGAGACACAGCTCTTAAATGGAACCACCTCTGGGACCTGAAGCCGCCAAGGTTTTATGAGACGAGAAAATAATGTCTTGTTTGGTATGCTGTTAGATCTTGAATGTGAACACTGAAGAAGCGAGATGCTACAAAAGATTCCTCTGTGACACCATAGTGCAATGCATTTGCATCAGAGAGGTAAGAAGGTCCAGCAATTTCATCACTGAAAACGGGTCGAGATGAAACAGTGAAGTTTTTACACCCAGTGCATGAAACCCAAGACATCCCATTTTGTTCACCCATTTACCCACTGCTTTGGAATAGAATGCAAACTGATATTAACATGGGCAACATCTGTCAGGATTTTACCCATAGAATGCAAGACAGCTTCTGTAGACTGGAGAGCATCCTGCTTCAAATATGGTTAAATAACAGAGAACAGAGTATGCATTATGTTATATTTATAACAAGCCAGCACAAAGTCTGCAATTTTTATACTCCAATGCTATAATTGTAATTCAATAGAAACAAGATCATAGTTTTCAGTGGCTAAAACAATTGTCAGAACATGTTTAATTAAAGGCTTAACTCTTCACTGAGTTCTCTTTTTTTGAGGTCAAGAAACTGGCAGGTAATGTGCATTTCAGAAGCCAGCCAATGACAGTCATGGTGGAGCCACTTCATCTGCAGATGCCAAACACCATTCAAGCAAGCTGCAAATTGGATGAGATAGTGTAAAGGGACTGGTTTATTGAAGGCACTGGCACTGGTACTTCTGTGACTATGATACTCCTCTAGCTTCAGACAAACGTTAGAAATCAAAGATAAAGTCAAGATTAAATGTCATGTGTCAGAAAGCATTTTATATTTTTCATTAATAAGTTGGTTAAAAATATGTCAGGCTTCTATTAGGACGCCTGGACGGCAGGTGAATTTGAAGTCAGCCATTTGCCAGGAGCAATATGCATTGACCTGAGAGCAGTGGTCTTTAAGGAACATCTTCCCAAAAAATACTGCCACTGTTTGGAGCCCTTCCTAAGGTCCTCTAAGGAAAGCATTCTGGAGGGAGCCAGGATACATGGGGCCTGATCTGAAGGAACTCTTATTCTGTTGAACACAAAACAGGCCAGAAACAACTAATTCCCAGTAATGAAGGAATGTAAAACTTCTCAAGGTCAAGATACATAGAAAAGTTTGCAGAACAATAAATGGAATCTTATCTATTTTATAATGATTATAAATATGATTAATTTCACTTATTTTCATGATATTTTAGATTAGCATTATGGTTATGTTATTCTCCAAATAACACTTCCATAATGAGGTAGTTTGAGCCACTTTCTGTGCTATTTCATTTTTAAGCTCTTCTACTGTGGCACTGAGCAGCAGGGCTTAGGGAAAACACCAGAAAGAATTAAGTATAAAACTAAAGGAATCATTGGCATGACTTTGTAATTAATGAAGAATTAATCTCCTTTATTTTGGAATACATTTAGTATGTGTTCAGCAGATAAGAAATAAATAGTTAATTTGGTGCTGAAACTAGTAGGTACACTCATATAGACTAGCACTACAGTCACTTTTATGAAGAAAAGCATAGTCTCCAGTAATGGAAATACGATTAGTGAGATTCCTTCTTACTGGCAAGTATAACTAAATATTCTGTCCAGTCATCTACAACCTCACCCACTCAGGATGAAAATAACTTTAATTGTTGGTCATTGCAAAGGTGGTGCACAAATAGTTACAGTTTCACAGATGCCTACATCAATACTTAGCAAGAATATAAACCCTCTCTTTAGTTGCATGCTAGTCAACCTGCCAGTGCTTAGAGCAAGATTATACAGCATTTGTGCAAACAAAAGTACTGATTTTCTTTGGAGCAAATCTAAATACATCTCTCATGACAAGGTTCATAACTTTTGAACACCAGGCCCACAGCTGAATATGCTGGAATTATGTCTAACACATAAACTTAGTAACATGAAGTAACCTGGAGCTTTTAAGTACACAACCGTATAAGGCACACCTTGCCATGTTACTTGCATTACATTCCACTTACTTTCTGTATTGCAGTTAAAAATATAATTAAAGTATTTGGAGATTAAATGCCACAAACCTACAGTTTATCTGGGGTGGTTTCTTCAAGCTCTCTTGTTTCCTTGCCCATGCATTACAATAATTAATATCTCTGGGTTTTAGCAGTTTTTCCCAGCTCAGAGAAAACAGCCTTTCAGTTTTTGTATCTACTCCTTTTCCTAGGCCACATTGCTGGGAACCACATTCGAGGATACCATTTTCTTTTGCTGGGAATGCCAATGTCATCTCCATTCCTTGCTCAGAAAGGCTCATTTTAATATTTTGGAAAAGAGAGAAAGATGAAAAAATAATTGCCAAGCTTTTTCCTAAATCACACCATACTTCTGGCAGCTGCTGTGCAAGTTTAACTTATTGGGCAGCCCTCAATCTACTGACAGATCAATTCAAACACAGAGCAGTAGAGTGGAGTCATCCCACACAGGAGAATGACTGCTGACAGATGTTTCATGAAGGACACCTGCACCTAACTCCCAGAGCACTGGTCATCATCAATTTAAGTAATTCCAAAAGAAAACACACAAATAAACAAAACAAAGAGCTGGGCCAAGATCATCCCCAAAACATTAACAATTTATTTGTCTGACCACTTTTCACTCAAGGCTGAAGTTATTCCTCAATATGACGCCACAAAGGGGTGACTTTAATGGTATTTTTTGTATCCTAGGGTGACATTGCTTTGTATTGATCTGACTTATCTGTGTAAAAAGAAAGAAATGAAAACAGTCGAAGGTGAGCTCCAAAAATGAGGCAAGATAAGACAATTTTGTGTTTGTGGAGGATGTTCCCAGGAAAATTTATGTTGTTTTTTCCCCATTGTTTGTTATTAAAAAAGGAGTTAAAGTGTCCTGTGTTCTGCCCCCCCTGCTCCTTCATTTTCTTCGCCCCCATCCCTTTTTTCAGAGGAAATTCTTTTTTCCAAATTGAAGGATAACTTAGTATTGTGCACAAAAAACCCTCAAAGAAACCAAACCAACCAACCAACCAACAACAAAAAAAAACCCCAATCCCAACCCCCCCCCCCCAAACCCCTACATTTCTGATTTCTGACTCTATAGCCAAGGCAAAATATTGAAGTAAAATAGAAACTTCCTCCAGAATAATCATTCCTTAAATGAATGTGTTAACTTCGTTTCTGGTGGAAATTTGATCTTCAGCTGGCTTTCTAAAATATTTGCTAAGACCCAACCCAAGTTATTGTTCTCAAAGAATAGCTCACAAAGGAAACTACAATAAATTAGATTTAGTATCTGGAACACTCAGTTCTTTCAAGAAAATGATTTGTCTATAAAAAAATGTTTTATGAACATTATAATGGGGCTCACACTCTGGCCTGAAACAGCTTATGAAAACTCACTGAAGTGCCATGTGCCAAATAAGACTGGGAAATAATTTTGTGGGGGAAATAAAGCACTAAAGTAAACTGGGGAAGCATAACATCTTTTCTCTGACAGAAGAAACAGTCTCTTTCTTACGGCCAGAATCTACAGCCTTAGATGTAAATCTACATTTACACCATAATGAATGGGCAGCTATTGACTAAGTGCTCCAGAAAAACCTAAATGGGCAAAAAATAGTTTCAGTATAGTCAGCTCTATTTTTAAATAACTGCCAAACCTTGTATTAAGTAGTCCCTGATCACCTCAGGGCAGCATGGTATGCCTGCTTTTACTCTGTGCTGCCAATGGTGAATTTCTCTGCCAAGCAGAGGCAGTTGGCAGCGCATGGCAAATCCTCTCTGTGCCACAGATCCTTCACACAGGGGCCAGCAAAGATACACAAGGGGAAGGTCTGATCTGATGCAGAGGAGCTGCCACTGAGATGGTTCTTCTGAGCAGAGGGGAATCAGCACCCTGCCACTAAACCATGCAGACAAATGCTGAGCCCAACAAGTCTCTTGCAGCAGACTGCTAGCCTTGTGGTGCAAAGTACAAAAGTGTTGAAGACCTCTCAGTGGCACAATGAGATTGATCAGACTTGTCAAAAGTCATACATTTATTCAACCACACTGGAAAACATTGTGGAAACTCTGTCACTTGATCCAAGTGCTCAGGATTCATTACTACCCACTTGTTCATATCTTTAGCATAGACATTTGGGGGGAAGAAAAAGATGTGAAGTATCTGAAAAATGTATATGATATGTCATTACTAAAAAGGAAGAGGTGGTGTGTTAAGGAACCACTGCTGCATTTTGGGTAGGACTGATTCAGTGCTCTGTTTCTTTTTCTGGGCTGATTTTCACCGACTGCCCAATTCCAACTTTGTCTGCAAATGTTGGGTTTGGCTACAACCAGGTTGTCGTTCTTTCAAATGGTAACACACCTGAGCTGGAAGACAAAGGCTGAATAAGCCAAAGACTGAGTTCAAGTGAGTCAGCTGGAATGCACTACCCGCTGCTCTGAATTCAGTGGATGACACCAAAAAATCTGAACCACTTTTCAGCTTGGGGACTTCTTCTTGATCATATAGAGAATGCTGAAAGGTTTTTCTTCTCTATTTCACAGATCTAGATATTCAACACATGGGAAGGAAATACCTTTGTTCTCCCTTTGTATGTTTTCTTGTAGTTTGGTCATTCATGTGCTCATTTATGATTGTGAGGCCATCCCCAAGCACCAGTACATTGTGGGAACAAGTTGGCACACTGGTACAAGGCCAAGCAGGAGCCCTGTGCAACAGCAGCCCAGATCATGACTCTGCAGGTTTGAGACACTCAATATTTGCAGAAACAGCATTAGCAACTTGCTATTTTGGTAAACTGGTATTTTGAGAGAAGAAAGGAAAAGCCAAGGATCCATAGAGAGTGGGAAGAAAATAAGAAAGCATTGATTTAGCTCCTCAGAGGTGGCACTGCCAGCTGTGCTGCCAGCTGGCCAGCTGACAGACTCACTGACCACGAGGAATCACACTCTGCCCTCGTATGGTAAAATGGGTACTGTTTGCTCGCTCAGCGTGGCCGAATAACCTGCCCTGACAAAACCCACACTGAGGATCCTCCCATGTTTTCTGTGGGTGCTGGGGCTGTGTGTTTTAAAGCGGGGGACAAAGGGATTCTTTTATGCCACTACCTTAGGACTATCACAACTTCTTCATCTAAACCAATAATCCTTTGATGAGCAACAAAATAAATGCCATGCCCAGTAAGTGTCTATCATGATACTTGTCCTGCAGTGCTGAAGGGTCTGTAAACCAGCTCCAATCACAAAGCAATTGTCCTTGCATTGTCCATTGTAAGTAACGTATATTTACTTAGGGCACTGGAACAGGACACCATGCATGCTTGATTCTGAAGAAAAGCCCGTTTGTGCCTGTTATACTGGAAAGTTTGTACAACACTAATTCTTAAAAACTGGTTGTGTTTCTTAGATTCTTATAATCCTTTACTCTGAAATGAATGAGACACTTAGTAGGGTATGCCACCTGATTTGGTCCCACCTGAGCATCTTCAGAGGTGCAAACTTGAGTTATCACTTAGCTGTTGAAAGAAGAGAAACCACTGATATTCAGGTCTGAAGACACTTAAGAGTGGTGTCCAAATCTCTGCTTTGCATTATTCACTACAGCATGTACCCTCCTGGATCTTACTGGAGCAACACCATGGTACTGCAGAAGCTAATGCAGAAACAAGTGGTCCACTATGGTACACAGGAAACAATCCATGCTGTTTCTAGAAAGTTTTTATTTGCCAGGCTCTAATTGTGCAACCCACCCATTTAAATTAATATGAATCAATCACAGAATGTCATAAAAGCGTCTCAAAAAGAAACTGCTGTTAACAGTACAGAGAGGTGACACATCCAGTAAATCACAGTTACAATAAACCCAACACTCTTTATTACCCCACATGCACACTTCCCTTGCCCCAGCACTCCTGACCATGAATCACCCTGTGTGACTGTTGATGAAAATAGCATTTGCTTCCTTCTTGTCCAGCAACAGAGTGAAGCTCTTCCCTAGCTGAGGTGAGGGCAACTTCTCCCCTTCAAGAAACTTTCAGAACATTCTTTTCGGCAAACAGGACAGTGAAGTGCTGTCCTACAGCTTTTAGCTGGAACCAGTTTTAGAGGAGTTTTGGTTTGCATGAACTGAGATAGCCAAGCTCAGTGTCATCTACCTATGCAAGCTCCCCTGTATCTTACTCGTAAGACAGAGCAGAGCAAGCACCTTGTATCTGGAAGCAATAACCTGCTCCTTCCCACACTGTGAACTCCATCAGAAAGCAGAAAAAGTCCCTTTCTCAAATGCACTTAGATACCTAGAGATGCAAATCAGCATTAAGTGGTGACTGCCAAAGAACAGAAGGTGCTCAGCTGTTCCTGGTTTCACTTTGTTCAAACAAATACTGTTATAAGTTTCAGGTGGTGACAAATATCTGTGAGCAAGCCACTTCTTGGCACTAGAACTGGCCTCTTCCTTAGATAGACCCTGCAAGTGGAAGCGTGCTTATCCACATGCTCCACCGTTCCCCAGAAGAAGTATGAGGCTGCACCACATGCAGCCAGCTGGGTAGACAGGGAGCCTTTGGTGGCACTCGGGAACAACATTCAGCAGAGAGTTTATGGTGCTAAGCACCCTGAAAGAGCACAGAAGATAAAGGCACGAAAATCAATTCTTGAAGCAGTTTTCTGCTCAAAAAAGCACCTGGTCATTCTGTGGATAAATATTTCCCTCATTTTTACATAAAAATGTGTTTTTCCAGTTCCATAAAGAACATTCACATTAATAACAGAACTACTGAATAGCCTACACACAATACCATGCTATATGCCAGATCTTCTACACAGAATTCTATGATTCTATAACTTAACACCTTGCACCCATTATCATGAGGTGGAAAATCAGCATGGGTGCAGAATTTGACCCTTATGTCCTCACAACACCTTGGTGAGGTAGATAGGTTCCATAACATCTTCTTTAGGAGGGGAAATAGTCAAAAAGAGGTGAACTGGCTTGCACGGGGGTACACAGCAAGTCTGGGAGCAAAACCCAGGTCATACCCACACATCCTTCTACTCTAAGACACAGCTTTACCTCCCACCCGCCTCCATCCCCAGGGCTGAAGGAAAAGCGTCCATGTACCACTGAGGAAGTACACCCAGCCCTACACCAATCATTCTGTAGACTACTTCTGTAACAGAAATGGCATAAAGAGGTTACAAACTATTACAAACTACTTTTCTCACAAGACATGAATTCCAAAGTACACAAGACAACTCCCACTGCTGTCAGCCAGCACAAGCACTAAAATCTGGATCCCTAAATTTTTTCCAGGTCATCAATTAGAGTCTCTCTCATGTCTTGACTTTGCTCAAAATTCCAGAGTTAATTAATAAGGCACATCAGGGGCTAATCCAGGAACTTCTGCAATAGGTGTGAAGTCCTATGGGCCACTAGTCATCTCCAGGCTGGCACTCAGAAAACACTGGTTGGCATGTGAAATCACACATGTGACTGAGGGAAAGGCTCCCTTCCCTCTAATTGCCACAGTGCAAGAAGCACAGAGCCAGCCTTAATGCATCATTGTCCGAGACATCAGCTGAATCATGACCAGCATGGAATTATGTTATCTCAACCCTCAATAAAGGCGTCTAAATGCAGTGAGACTTAGGAGTGAAAACAAGCCAAGAGAAAGCGTGCTGGATTTTGACTTGGAAGGATCCCACCACATGGCTGCGGCCCCACTAAAACGTAAGATAGCACAACATCACATACCCCTTCTTCACTAGACCAGTGACAACAGGGATTTCTCTGTACAGTTGCTGACTTGTAGATATAAGGAATAGGTAAGGAATGTTCAGCCCCTGCCTGAGTGCAATGTTCAATGCTAATGATTTACAAGTACACATAGTGATATAATAGTTCAAACCATTTCATCCAACAGCCTCCCCTCTCTTTATTGAAAGTTTGATAAATCCTAATTCTTGACCTTGATTGGAGGAACAATGGATCATTTGATCATACTTATGATCCCGACACATGATCCTTAAGGTTGTATAATTGCAAACACTTTTGGCTCCAGCACAACTGGAGCACGTTTGGGTTGGTTCAACCCTGAACTGATGTGTGACTGCTGGAAGGCAGCAAACACCCAACACTGGATCTAAAGTGGTGATGAGACTCTATACAGGACTTTAGGCAATAGGGAGTAGTAAGGGTCCTTTCCTTGTTTAACACACAAATTCTTCACCGCTCACTGATTTGTTGTGCTGTTTGCCCAGGTTGGGAATGTGTCCAGGTCAAACATAGGTCTTCCCCATGTGTTGATGGCCAGTGTGACACAGAAGACTCCAATGATGTTCATCACTATTCCAGATCTAACCTGTGAGGAAAAAAATCCAACAATAACCAAACACCAGCACAGCAAGTCCAAACCAGCAACACCCAAACACCAGCACAGCAAACTGCAGCAAGGCCTACTTGTACATACACAAGAAAGATGGTCATATAAATCACAGAAATAGCCATTGTATCCACTGCCTTATGCTCTTGCTTAGGTGGAGATACCAGGGAACACACTGTGCAAAGTCTTTGAGCACTTTGCTATGTATATAATGAGTCTAGGAGCTTTAAGGCATGTATAATAAGTTATTCTTATTAGAGAACTGCTTATGCCCTCTTCAAGTGTCCAGTTAAAAAACCAGTAATGTTTGTGTGTTCCGCCCAGAACCTGCCCTGTGTGGTCTGGCAGAAAATCAGAGGACCAGAGCCAAGGGCTACTGATTGCTACCTTCTGCTTTCAGCTCCAATGGAGACAAGGCCTCAGACACTCGCCAAAGCCCCAGAACACTGCAGAGCATGCCCGCACTTTAACCCTTCAGGTTTCAGAGACTTATGATCTGTCAGTTTTTCATTTCACTTGGGCCAGCCTGTATGTCTGCCAAAGCCTGTGAGAAAAGTTCTGTTACTTCAGAGACGCAAATTTTTATCACAATATTAACACTGCAGAAGAGAGGGGCATAGGGTGGTAGTTACAGCCTGTAAGAGCTTCCTAGTACTATGGAAACACTCTGCAAAGAAAATTAAGCTCACCATATTTCAGGAAGAAAGCAATGGAGAATTTCAGATAAGAGACAAGGCATCTTACCATATCCAAAACACGGATGTGGCCGTAAGAAAACACTATTGCATTTGGTGGTGTTGCAACAGGTAGCATGAAGGCAAATGAAGCACTGAGAGTACCAGGCAGCATAACATACAAAGGGTGGATCTTGACAGATGCAGCCTGAAATGAAATGGAGAGAATATCACTCTGGAGGTGTTTGAAAAGAAAAGTATAAAGGATCAATCTATCCCAGACCACTGAGATACATAGGCTTATTTTGTTTCCTTGTATTACATCACCAGAATAATTTACAAACATTTTATTCTGAAATCTGTATGTGCTTAAACATAACTTTGCTGTTGTTTCCTGTCCCATGATACTTAAAAACAAGGTTTGATTCTTTCATGTTGTTTGTTTTGCTCTATGGTATAATTTGGAGTTCTGGTCAAATATATCCAACAATCTTTTCTTTGACCTCAGACCACCCTTTTTCCAGGGAACACAGGAATGGGATTATAATTACTAGGCACATGGAGTGACACTCTAAGACTTTACATAAACTCTGTTGGAATCAAAACTTAAGTGCCAATTTAAGTCACTAATAGCTCAGTACCTTGACTGGGGTAATTTTACTTTGGTGAAATAGTCTAGAACAAAGTGCTTTTCCTTTCCCAAATAAAGAACAAAGTAACCTATTTTTCTCTTTATGCCACAGTTTGTAATCTGCTCAGAAAAGGCAGCAAAACTTACCAGGTTTTCCTCCCTAAGTTTTAAAATTGTTCTGGGTTCCTATGAGAAATGACACATTACTAATAATCAGGCTTACCACTTTGTGTATTTTAGCACAAAATGTGAAGATGCATCATTCAAAGGCATCATCAGAAAGTGCTGGATTTTGTTTTGGTTTGGGTTTTGTGTGTGTGTGTTTTTCCAGTTCTAAGTGATGGTTCAAAATGACCAAAGTAACTGATGTTTGCTGATCTGTATTGCAAAAGGGACTTCACTTTCTCCAGGGCCAAGGCACACACCTTACAGAAGGCACAACGTGGCTTCCTTTTAAGTGAGGAAACACTGGAGCAACATCCAAGACATTAAATGTAATATTGCTTTGCCACCCAGTTTAACTCTGATCTTCCAGCTGACAGGACAACAGGATGGAAGCAGTCTTACCATGGACGAAAAGACAGGCAGGAAGAGGGTGGCTGTGGCCACATTACTGGTGCACTCAGTGAAGACAGCTATGATAAGGGAGAGCACTGTTGCAATGGCCCATGGCGGGATAGATCCCAGTGGAGTCATTTGATGACCCAGCCAAGCTGAGAGCCCAGAGTTCTGACAAGAAAAAAAGTGAGTTTCAGTGAGGTTTAGAATCCCTGACTCACAAGCAGGGAAGTCATGTTATGTGCAACATTCCTGTCAAATAACGCTAAAGGAGTCCTGAATTATACAAACACCATCCAGGAAAGTACAATGATTTGTCACAAAAATGGAAAGAAATTCCTTGCCAACTAGACATAATACTGTATCCCACTTTTCTGATTCTTCTGGAAATCAAATACTTGCTCACACTTAGGTTACAAAATTATGGTTTTCTTGCTAAACAGAAAGTGTTATTTCTGAGGCCATTGCAAAAACTTAATGTATGGCCCAGAAACTTCTTCTAGGGTTTCTGAAGGTTATGATTCTGTCTGAATGCTCTGTTGTAGGAACACAGTCAGTAGTTGATACAAACAGGTTACAAAATCTCTGACTTGATGGTTTTTAATGCTCTGGAGCTTTAATAATTTATGTATGATGTATGTAGATGAAAGTAAGCCCCCAGAGCTTTAATTTGCCCCATGGTTTAAACCTAATTAGCCACAAAACTTAGATGTGAACACGACTTTCCCCCAAGTATGGCCCTACTGATATCTAAGGCTTGCTTTGATTTAGATGCATCTTAGCAGCGGTGAAGGAAACAATGTGGTTCACCTCAAGATTCCTTCCTGGTTTGGGAATTTAGCTGCATTTTCTGTGAATTTATGAACACAGCATCAACCCAGGATTTTCTTTCTGAAAGTGGTTTTGGTTTAAGTCTGAAGATGTATAACCTTTAAACAAACCGCAAATGGTTCTGAAAATCTTACAAGTGTTATCTATGCTTCTATTTTTCTAGCCACGGCTGGGATTGGGATGATTACAGAAATAAGAAAGGATGCTTTCCTGGACTGTCCAGACAGTGAAGATCCCAACCTACTTGGCAGTCTCAAAGAGGTAAGATAAATTAAAGAAACTTGGTCAGAGCACAAAAACTCCTAAAAAAGACTCACAAGCGTTCACCTCTCCTCAGTTTTTGCTAATTTAGATCTGCCTCCAGATCTGAACTTCTCTACTGGGTTTGGCTTTGGGTGCATGCCCAGTAATACAGGACTAGATAACAAACCAGGGAAGTTCGCCTTTGAGTCAGAGAAAAACAGATGTCAGGACATACTGCGCTTGCATCAGCCAAAGCAAAACCTCCTCCCAGCAGCAGCACAATGCTCCAGGGCATCTTCCTTTGAACCACATTCCAGTCTAGCAGCGGGGCTGATAAAAATGGCTTTTTAATATCTGAAGTGAGAAATGAAAAGTAGAACATGTTTTAGGAGAGCGAAGACACTTTGTCTCCTGTTCTATAAGATACCAGTGGGCAGATGCACATAACTGACAGATCTGCACAGGGTGAGGGTAACACACGTGAGCACGGACTGTGCCCCAGCCCTGCCCAACAAGTGAGATAGGTGAGCTGCCCTAAAGAACTGCATGTAAATCCAGTGCATGCTTCTGCCTTGTTAGCTGAGTGGGTTAGCTGTTTCACAATATTACAATCCCTCTTTTAAATACCTTCTTCAGTCTGTTCAGAGTCAGACATGCTTTGACTCCAGGCTATGAATTTGGGCTTATGAGCAGGAAGGATAAACAGTAGCAGGGCAATAAACACAGCAGGAGCAGAATCAGTGATATACCTAATGAAGAAAAGAGGATATAGGTTAGAAAATGGACATCTTTCTCCTAGAAAAGGGCTGCCTTCCAGCCCTCTAGTCACTGATCTTTGCCATCTGGGGCTTGAGCAAAATGGGTCGTTAGCTCATGTCTGAGGTCTCTCAGACCTGCTATAACATAAACACAGTAATAAAAGAAACAAACTACAATACACATTAATAACCAGAGTCCCGGATGACAACTCATCCCTCCTGGAGCAGGGTTCCTTCTCTGTGCTGAAGCCAAAATTCAACAGTTGTATCTCAAAGATGGACGTCTAAAGAAATGGCCTGAATGATAATAAACATGTATTTTATGTTCCTAACATGCCATGCATGAACACTATGCAAAGAAGCCATTCAAAGCACAAAATCAATTTTCCAGTGAGTTCTAAGGTATTAGTTAGAGGCAGTATTACCAAATATTCAAATGTCACTGCAACTGATTGGAGCTCATAAAAACAAAATACGAAGGTGTATGTCAGTGTGACTGAGACCAGCATTACAGAATTTTCTCTTCCTTTAGGAGGTTCAGCTTGCTCCATGTCTCAGTCTCCAGCCTTTTCACTGCAGCACAAACTGTCAAATCATAGATAATTGGTGGTGTCATGTACAAGCCATTGGATCAAGCCCAGCAAACATGAAGTCAGGTAAAGTTGGAATTAATGACCCCACACTCAAAATGGAACATATGAGCAAGGGAATCTTTTTAGTAACCAAGAGGGTAAAAGATGGAAAAAACACCTAAGAACTTACTTTTCTCCTTCTGGGAAGAGCCTGGTGGCCCAGCCTCTTACAAAGCCTGGGTGTCTGGAAAACCACAAGAGCACCAGCAATACAAACATAAGGAGGACATTGAATTCAGCGTAAGAGATAGGGCCTAACTTCTTCATTTCTGCCTTCAGCACATTGTACGCAGCTTTTTCTTTGGCAGTTCTCTCTGTCCCACAGCCCCAGCTTTTTTTAAAGCTTTAAGAAAAATGGAGAAAAAAACCCTGTGAGTATGAACATATTAGAGGGATTTAACATCCTTATCACTCTGAAGCTATCACTCTTGGGGACAGACACAGACTACAGCAGAGGCCAGAAATAAAGAAATTACAACAGTGCCAAAGTATTTTGTGGGGACACGCCAGTTGTCACAGAAGAATGGGATCTATCAAAGGATGGCAATTTGAAGTAACCTGGGATGAAAAACTCAGATTTGAATCAATGGCTGCAAACCAGCTTTGCCAGCTCTCCTAGGGCTGAAATTCACAGATGAGAGATTGAAAAATAAAAAGGCAGTTCTGTCTGAAGATTAAGAATGTATAAGGCTTTTGCCTTAGTGTACCTCTCATGAACACAAAAGGTTTCCAGACCTCAAAATTTCTGTGAAACGGACCTGCTCTCTGCTACCAAATTAATAACTTGTCAGTGCATTTGTTTTACCCAGATGTCTCAGTAAGCTGATCTGCACTAATTTACTGAGGGGTTTACACAATGCTGTGTAGATAAATACTCACTTGAGTCCCATGAAGGAGCACTGTAACCAAAGCCAAGCTAGCACCAACATCAGGATCATGTTTGGGAATGCAAATCCAAACCAGGAAGCAAAATTCACAATATCATTATTGTTGGGGTACAACCTGTAAAGAAATGACTTTCTGTATGAATGTCAAAACATTTAGTAATCTACTCTCCCTTTAATATGTGCTAGTGACAATTATACATGTACATCTAGGACAACCATTACAAGCAATCATAGGCAACATCCACAGCCTAACTGAAGTCACGGAGGAAGACAGCCTGATTTCAGAGCAGAACTCAAATGATCCTCAATTTTCCCCGTGTCTTACTTTGATGCATATAGGAGCTTATGTTGATACTTTATGTCTCAGTCAGACAAGTGTGGCTGAAAGATCTCCCATACATCCTAGGTACCTTTCACTTCCAGCACACCTGCTCATTTATCCCAAGACAGGATATTTTTTCTTCCTCCCAATTCATTCTAATAAGAGAGCAAGAAATGTCTTTCCTGAAATTAATACCTGCACTTCTGCTGCCTTCAACAGAAGAAAAAGTTGCTAGTTGGCTTGAAAGAATGAAGACAGTGTTTTAAGAACGGCAATTTTTGTTCTTCCCTGTGTCCACCAATAATGATCGGAGGAAAAATATCAATAGCAAACTTCCAGCTGGGTATTAAAACCAACAGATAATGTAGCAGCTGAGGCTGAAGTCCTTTCAAAACAAGGAAGCAATGTTGAGGGACTGATGTTGAGTCTGCAAAATTTCCACTGTGGATTGGGTGTCATGGAAATCACTTCCCAAACTCAGTTTAGCAATGAGAGTACAACACAACTGTACAGTTTCCACAGGCACAGTATGGAGGAAGAGTATTACAGGAGGGGCCAAGTTCCTTCTAGCGCTCTTCAGTGTGCTTATAACTAATCTACATTCTGCTTATAACTAATCTACATTCTTCTGGTGCTCTTTACTGCAGTTCCTCATCTGATGTGCTGTATTTCAGTTGAAAAAGAGGACACACAAGAACCAATATCTCATAATCAACCACTATTTCCAATTTTCTCAGAAGACCTATAATTCCATCACAAAGCCTCCTTTTAAAAGATGCTGAGGCAAAAAAAATGAGGCCCAACTCTTCATACACATTTCTCACTCTCAGCTCCTCAACTTATTGCTTAAAGTTCGCAACTCAAATTGTCATCTAAGGCCAGTCAACTGGTCACAGAAACAGTACGACAGTATAACTAAAAGAAGCAGCAAAAATGACTTACTGATTCATCTGTCCTTTCAGTACCATGTTTGGACCTGTTCCAGTAAGTGTTGCAGTTCCTCCAATGCTGGCAGCATAGCATACACAAAGTGTCATTCCCTTGCATATACGCTTCCTCATTTTCTTTTCCTCAGAAGATTTGGGGTCGTCAGGGACTTGTCCATTGCTTATGGCTAGACACAAAGAAAATGACTTGCCTCAGGTAAAACTGGAAAGGCAGAGAGTTCGGGATAGGGCCTGTAGGCTCAGTGCTTCCAGTTTGTATGTGCCATTTATTTTAATTTAAAAACTCACAGACATGTCCCTAAATACTTTGGACTAATGTTCATGAGGAGCTGAAGAAAGAGGCTGACAGTCTGGGTTTACATGATCCAAGGACGCTCTTGTCCACATCAGTGCCACAGTTCCTCATCAGTGATTTCTTATTTCACAGAGAGGCTTACCACCAGCCAAATATTGTAGTCACTGGAACCATTCCAATCCCACAGTGAGAACCCAACTAGCTTTAACAGATATGAATACAGGCAGAAAAAACCCCACTGAAACCCAAATCCTTGCTTGGCATAACTTAATCAATATGTTCTGCCAGTTTACAATAACCATGAAACTTTACTGCTGTGTCCACTGTTCTCTGAAGCTAACACTCTAATCTTGAAGTCTGGCTGGACTAATGGAGCAGGACAAAGAATTTATGTCAATTACAACCAACTCAACAATATCAAAGGGTATTTTTTGCACACTCTAATTATCTTCACTACACTTGGGATCTGATCTTAAATCATATTTAATAATATAGCCCTCTGTAACAGCACAGCAGAGCAGCGAAATGAGAGGGACTGAGTTTATGCACATATTTCAAATGAAGTAAAACCTACTGCAGAACCACAGTATTGGCAGAGGACCTTGAGGTAAGATCAGGGTAAGATCACACACAAGAGCAGTTTGTCTACTGTGAGTCAAATTACACCAGTTCCTCTTTTCCACGTGGCTTTTAAAGTAGTCCTCTTTCTTCTCCCCACCTCCACATACAATCTGGTCAATAAAGAGATATTTATTACCCTAGAACCAAAATAGATTGTGTTCACATGATTTTTTTCAAATAGCCCTACATGGCTTAGAAGCTGAATCCTCACTGATAATCACAAGATTTAGAAAGTGGGATGCTAGGGGTGTGGATGGTTATTTCCCACAGGATATGCTTTTCACTTCCCTAAACAGGCAGTTAAGTCTGGGGAAACTGTAGGAGGATGACTCCAGCTCAAAGGAAAGAACATAACAACCTGTCTGGGATCTAGCACTAGCATACAAAATGGCAGCCATCAAAATTGGAAGCTATTTTGTAAAACCTAAATGTTATGTATTTAGGGGGTTTCAGTCAGGTTACCATCCTCTTTCCTTGGAAAGGGTACACAGCAATCCTAGGTTGGGGAGCTGCGAGTGTAGCAAGCTCAGTAGCATCAGCTTTTTGGTGAGCAGGCCCTTACCATGCACTGCAGTGGACTCTGATGTGCTCTTTTCTTCCAGCTCAATAACTGTATTTGTTTGCCCAGCTGCTTGTTCCATCATGGTCACATCATACTCCGTGCTGTCCATTTGATCCAGGACAGCCTGGACAATGGGAACCATCATGGCAGTGGTAGCTGTGTTACTTATCCACATGGACAGGAAGGCAGTGACTATCATAAATCCCAGCATGAGGCTGAAAAGAGAGAAAAACGCAGAGGAGAGGGGAAGAGAGTGAACAGACGCTGCTAAGCTTTGTAGTCACTGTAATTTGGAGAGCAGAGCCCAACAGGGATGTGTGCAGCATCCAGTAATACAGAGCAGGATCAGACTCCCTTCTAGGACAGCTCTGCCACCTTCACTGAAGGAATCCCAGTGCATGATTAAGTCTGTCATAATTTTGTCCCCAATGGCAAGCCTCTACAATTTAGTCAGATGCTAGTTTTGGATAAAGGACAAATAAACTATTCCTGTTGCTAGACTTCATTTCTGAGAACTCTGTCCAAGTACAGCTCAATTGGTTCTTGAAGGAACCTTTCTCTGCTGACCGTTAAACATTATCCCTAGGTCTCTCCTAAACTGAGGTAAGAGGTAAGAAAAAACCAATGGAATACTCTTACAGTGCAGGTTTCACCCCAAGAATCAGAAGGACCCTCAGTGCAATCCTTTTGTGAAGATTCCACTGTTCAACAGAAATTGCAACAATCAGCCCTCCAACGAAGAGCATGTTTGTGTCGTTTAGGTACTGCAAGCAAACCTGAAAGACAGAGAAGGTAAGTCGGGCCCAAATGTTGCTTCTTACTTGCTTCACTAGTGCATTTTGCCTACTACCCTCTCAAATCCACGGACTGGACCCAACCCCACCCAACACTGGCAGAAGAGGCAGCTGCTGCCTGAGAGCTCCCTGCAGTTTCCTGAACCCTTGATCACCTGTGTAACTGCTGAATTGCCTGTGCAGGAGCTCTTTGTGCATCATTGTGCAAAATGACACTGGATTCCTAAAACACAGCTGGGGGCTCAAAGTATGGAAGGCACTGGAAATGTCAAGCTCCAAAATGGCTTTCTCAGCACCTTCAACAACCACACCTGCCTTTACCAGCTTGTTGGGCAGTAGTGAAGCTGGGCTACAGAACCTGAATACAGCCTCTGCCTTGGACTAATGCTCCAGTACAAACAGTCCAGGATGAGTTCTGGAGAGGACACAGCATACCTGCTGGCACCATGCCATCTATCCTCTTAGAAGTTTGTCCCATACATTTTGAGATCTCCCAGAAGATCTGTCAGCACTACTTTCTCAGAGGTTATGATCACACAGACTGCTGGCACTAGTGGGATGCTCTCCAGCAGGATCCATGCCCAAAACAGACCCTTCCCTCTACCACCTCAAGCCCTCCCCTCTTAACAGTTTGGGCAAATGTGTATGTAGTTCAGCATCTTCCCATATAAGAACCCTGAACACTAATACAGACTTGTTGGCTAAATATTGATGAGGGATCAGAGCACTGGATTTCCCTGTATCAGACCTGGATTGCATGAATGAATTCCTTACTGATTTAGAGCTCTGAACTCCAAGCAGAGGGAAAAATACCACTGGCATGAGGGAGGTGACAGCCAGGGGAATCACTTCAGTGCACCAGTACACAGCCATGATGATGATGATATATGCACATTTGGCCTCCTACAACATAATAGAAAACACATTTAAGCATTAGAAACTGTTTTTAAAGATAAGAAATACATTGGTAGCTCTTACAAGTGGCTCACACACTCCACTGTCTGTAGCTTAACAAATTACATTGAATGAGGACTTAAACTTGTGCTCTTAAATCATGTTCTGAAGTCACTTGTCTAAAAACATCTTTTTGACCAAGAAGACCATAGTGTTTGCTTTAATCCATCCACACAATATAAATGCTGTGAGAAAAACAAATCTTTCACCATGAGGTAAGTGCACAATTCGCCATGTGCAATTACCTCTTGGTGGTTGAGGTCAGCAGATTTTACATCTAGAAGCCAAGAACAGCAATATAGAGTTAATTTTTCTAAACGGATGACCAAGTTTCCCAGTGTGGATGATTAGCTTGCCTGAAATTCACAAGTCTTTGATGTATGTCCTGTAACACAGCTGAACTCAGAAACTATTTCACTGAATAATTTAAAAGTTCTCTGCTTTTTAAAGTAACTACTAAAGTAAAACTCTTTTATATTTTTTTTTTTTTTGGTGACTAAGCACATTAGAGGTATTAAATAACTTTCCCAAATCTTATGGTCCCTACCTGCTAAGGGGATTCCCTAGATTAGAATTCTTGCAACCTGTCTTTTTGGGCTGTGGATCAGGCATTTCTGTATCCCAGCCTTCCGTGGTTTGTACTCTAAAAATTGTTGGGAGAAGCAAGCCTTCATTAGCTAACAGTGAACTGTTTGAAAGCTGAAGTCAGTGTTCTGTAGTTCAGTATTTGCTCCTATTTAGGGCATGTGTTTATAGGATTTTACTTTAATACAACAAATATGACTTTATTGCTAAAATAAATGGTGTGACAGTGACATTTAAAAACTGACATCAGGTGATATTTATAAGTAGGGCTGTGTTTTTCTTAACTTTGTTGAGAAGTTTAAGAACCAGGAAACACCTTTCATAAGTAATTTGAATTTTTTTCCCCTCAGGTACAAGTTTTGAAAAAAAAAATTTCTTCAGAGACTAGAAGATACCAGGCAGATCCTATTGAAGTCTCTTCCCTTTATACATATAAGGTGAGCCCACAATACAATTCATGCTGTACTGCAGTAATGCAGGGCTAGAACTGACTGTGGTTAATCTGTTGCTAGTATGAAAGACAGATAAACAATTCTAAGTGAATAAAATTCAAAACACTGGGTTTAGAGACTAAAGAGTAAATAATTTATGTGGAGTTCAAAAATACAACCAAGCTTATAAATTAACTCCAACCACCATGGCCAATTCAAACGACCAAAGATTTGCAATTAAATATGTATTTGTACTTATATCTATGTTTATCTGTGATTTATGGGAACAGTCACAGAATGTCTCTTTGATGTTTCTGTACAGTTGACACAAAATGCAGTGACCTGCCTCCTGGCTGAGAGATGAAAAAGCAGTCACTGACTGAAGTATTACTTTCCCATTGTGAAATACTGTAATTTCTTAGGTTATACTAATGACACAATATGCCTACAAATAATGGCAAACTGAAGACATATTTAATTTTTTTTTTGGAAATTATCTTTCCTAGCTTTGACCAAAGTAGAGCTTAACAGTCAGGAATTCCCCACTATATAAAGCACCACCATTCAACTGAAAGGCCAGGTTGGTATTACTTAGGTAAACCAGAGAGCTGGCAATTTGGTTTATAAGCACAGATCAAATTTTCCTGTACTTTAAAACAGACTGAGCAACACAAGTTGCTCAGAAGAAAGGCTGGTTTTAGCATTAGAATAGTCTCCAAAGCTCTAGTAGGCTAAAATAATGCGAACTGAGCTTTCACACTTGGTCAAGAAGGCTACAAGACAATGAACGCCATACTTCCCTGGGTTATTCCAATTTTATGCTGGTGTAACTCCAGTGAACGCAAAGGAGTTGTGCCATCGCCATCCCCGGAGTAAGATGGACGAATTGGAGGACATGGTATTTGAAATCCTGACCAATACATACAACACAGCGCCGGCTCCCGACTGCATCAGGATGGAGAATGTCAGCAAGCAACGTGCTGGGAGTAGCAGAGCCTCAGCAGAGAGCTGGGGACGCACTCCTGCCCTTCAGCCCACTCCAGTCGCTACGACATAATGCGGGACCATTTCAAACGCGCCGGCCAGCTACGCATGGGTTTGTCTTGGCCCAAAATGAATAGCATCTGTTTGGCACGATGGGTTGGGTCCATGGGAGCCACAGGGAGCAGGGCCGGAGACGGGTGGAGTGGGGATCACCTGGGGGGCAGCAGGGCAGGAGCCGGGCTCTGTTCCCGCAGGGGCCCCGCAGGCACTTACCCGCGTGGGCACAGCGAGCGGCAGCGGCAGCAGCAGCAGCGGCGTGAGGAAGAGGATGGCGAAGGAGCGGTACCTCAGCAGGGGCCGCAGGCACGTCGGGGCCATGTTCTGTGGGGTGACACGGTCAGGGCGCGAGTGGGAGCAGCGCGAACCGCCGCCGCTTTAAGTACGGGGCGGGAGGGGACGGGAGGGACACGGCGGGGGGGACACGGCGGAGGGACGGGAGGGGACGGGAGGGACACGGCGGAGGGACGGGAGGGGGGACGGGAGGGACACGGCGGAGGGACGGGAGGGACACGGCGGGGGGACGGGAGGGGACGGGAGGGACACGGCGGAGGGACGGGAGGGGGGACGGGAGGGACACGGCGGGGGGACGGGAGGGACGGGGGGCCACACGTCCTGCCCGCCCCGCCGGGGCCGCCCCGGGCGGCGGTGCGGGTGAGGGCCGGCAGCGAACGAGCCTCCCCGAGCGCCCCGGGCCCCGCTCCGAGCCGCCCTCCCTGCCCGGGGCGCCGGGACGCGGCGAGGGGCCGGTCCCGCACTCCCTCCCTTGCGGCCACCTTCGTGCGGGGCTTCTGCAGCCCCTCCATGCCAGGGAAGTTTGCTCAATGGCCGTGTATCAGCTATCACACCAGTCGGGAGAATGTTTTGAGAACGTTCTCCCCGCTCGCAGAGCCCACAGAAAGGTGCCAGCAATCAGAGATTCTCACAGAGCGCATCGCGTGCAGGGACCGAGGTGCTGACACGGCCCCTTTCGGGAGGTGCTGGTGACGCCAAGGGAGGATCGTCCCTCGCTCATTCACACAGTGGTGGGGAAGGACTGGGCTCCTTTAGGGAAATGGAGAGTGAAAACCACAGTGGGGGTCTCCCCAAAACAGAGGTCTGTGCAGGCATGCATGGCTGTGTTTTGCTATTATTTTGAGAGGCATTGTGCCTCTGGATCTGGGTTAAAAATAACCCAGGAAGGTTAACTTGAAAGGTTATTTTTAATGTTGTTGAATTCAGTGGCTTCATCTACAGCGCAGCCTTGGAATCCAAAAGGATGATCCTACTGACAGTGGCCAGCACTACTGAGAGGGCAGAAAGGAACAACCAGAGGGACCGGAAACTAGACAGGGGACAAACAAATTGTTGATATTTTAGGTTTTGCTTCTGGGATGGCAACAGCCACCTGAAATGAAGTCAGCAGAAATCATATCTCAACAATTTGATCCTGCAGTCTCTTAATACAGTCTTACCAAGGAGTTACTCACAGAAATAAAGAATTTCAGATTCCACAGCAAGTAATGAGGGAGCTCTGACTACAGCTTGCACTCTTTATCCTCTGCTGACCAGAGGAACTTGAGTGACAGAAGTTCAAAACAAGACACTCCAATGTTACTTTTCATTTATAAAAGCAGTGAATGCCCACTAAGAAAAACAGTAGCCAACCGGATCTGGACAGATTCCAAATCTTCAAACCTTTCGGAGCAGTCCCTCTGGGTAACTTACCAACACAGAGGAAACTTCACACCAGTGCAAAGTCTAGAAGAAAGTGGGGAATCGGCCAAAACTTGCATTCCTGTGGCCTATCTCCAACGAAAAAATGGTTCCTAGTCAAAAAAGAAAAAGGACTACAAGCACTTAAATAAGAAAATGCAAACAGTTAACTCTAATGGAGTTGTTCTAAGGTTAACTCTGATAGACCAGTGCAAATATGATTTGTTGTTTTCTTGTTTCAATAAGATGCAGTGAAGAAAAAAGAAAATAAAGAGGAAGACAACAAATGTGTTGATACCTTTGGATGGACTAATCTTGTGAAAGGAGACTTGCTTGCTGTGCCTGGGGGTGAGACACGGGACTCCACGGGCAATTCAATTAGCTAATTCATGCTTCCGTCCTTTTTTTGTCAATATAGAAAAGGGAATCAGTATTCCTTTATTGTGTGGAATTATTGCAAACTTGCCTTCAGTGTGCCATGCAAAGTCCATTCAACAGTATGGAACAAAACAGAGAAAGAAAGACTCATAGAAAAGAACCAGCACCTGAATAATAGAGAACCAGATTGAAAGGTAGTGGATACTGTCTGCTGCTGCTTATGTAGCATTGGACCAGCAAAGGGTGTACCTTGGGAGGAGAGGGAGAGGCATGCGAGAAACACAATGTTCCCTAGGTTTCCTAGGATCAGCTGACTTTGGACAGGGATGAGAAGACGGTGCAGGCCTCCCAAGAGATTACAGAGCAAAAAGGAAGGAGAAAAGGAGGGAAACAGGGAGGTGTCAGTCAAGACCAGTAAGTTCCTGACCCTTAGAGATAAATACCCACTTCATACTGCTTCTGGCAGAGCTGCTTGGTTGAAAAGTGAGAGATATCTAGGAAAAACATTGAGTGCAGATTTGAAAGAAAGCATGCCTAGATTTCCTTTATTTGAGCATCTTTTTATCTGAGACACTGGTCCTACGCTAGGACACTGTAATCTTTTCATGAATCAAGACCAGCACTGATAAGCTGCCTTTAGAAACTTTAAATTTAAGGCATTCCCAGGACTTTGATTAAAGCAGCAGTGGGGAGAAATCTGAAGCGGGACCATGGAAATGTGCAACTTTTACTTCTTTACTTCTTTTGCTAAAGTAGGCTCCTTTTTTAGAGGTTTACTTCAGGAGGAGAGCAGGTTTGTTGGAGTGCATGTGGAATATTTGTTCATGAACAATGTCAGGGCTGACTGCTGAGAAGAAATCAAATTAGTGCCAACTACAGTTCCTGTGGAAGTCTGCTAGGAATTCAGCGAAAATCAAGCAAAGCAGCTGGCTGAGGGAGAGCAGCAAAGCCAAAGTCCTGTACTGAACTGAACCTGTCAACTTGAAAGGTAAATTCTGACCTTGTTACCACCTTGTTCAAGCCATCCTGCCACTGCACACTTCATCACTACTTTATAAACCACAGAAGGTTTGCATGTGTCAATTCATGTTCTATTGTAAGGACCAGGAGGGTGAGAAGTTGACTGAATACAGATGTTAGAAGTACGTCATCGTGTATTATGGCAAGCTGCAACAACACTGGCAAAAAAAAGAATACTGAGAGAGGACGAGAGAAGATGCCTACATTCAGATAAACAGGTGGGAAAGTTGTGCAATGCATAATCAAGGTGGGGAAAAGAGGAATTTACAGTACAGGCTGAGACTCAGCACAGCGCTAAGGGATCAGCACAGAGAAACACAGAGGAACATGTTCCATTTGGCAAATATTGCAGCTGTTCTCCATCTCCCTTATGCTTCCAACAAAGGTGCATTTGGCACTGTCTGGACGTGAGGGTGCTACAGGAGTGGCAGCTCTTTCGTAGCATTTGACGATGAGCTTCCTCTTCACTGTGCCAAGGAGAGGACAGACAAAGTTTTGGCTGCTTACTTTACAGAACTGGTTTGACAGCTGGGTAGAGGGAGCTGCAGAGAGCCTAAGCACTTCCAAAACATTCAGGAGGAATTTTAGGTGGTCCAAAGAGCATTCAAACAAAAACCTCCCACAGCCTGAAATTTGGCTCATGCTAATTGAGCACTAATTGCAAACCTTCAAGAAAAAGGAATCCTTTCCTCCAGTCAGTACGGCTCTGAACATAGTAGAGAGCAATGGTTTTAAATACTGCTTTAAAGGCAGTGGGTAAAATTAACTTTTGATTGCAGACATCATTTAGAAGCAGAAGATTGTAGCATCCTTTGGGCCAAATTTGAATAATGTGCTGTTCTTGTTCTTCTTGGTAGTAAGTTTCAAATCAGTTTTCAAAGGAATTCAAATTTTTGTATTACAAAGAGGCTTAGGCACGGGTGGCGACATGAGGTGGAACCAGGAGCTGAATCAGGTCTCCCTTCAGAAAACCCTTCTGGCTGCAAGATACCACTTCTCCCATTTGCTGTTCTGCTGCCCTAATAAACACAGGTATTTTGAAGCATGTCAAGAATCAAGGGTTTGAGTAACAGAGCCAAGCCCATCTTGTGGCTCACCGCCACTAACCTTCCCTGGCCTTTGCGACGTTTTCTCAGCTGGTGGCTCTGGGGCTCATTTGATTTAACTTGACAAAGAAAGCAGAGCATTTTTCTGCTGTTAGTGAGCTGAATAGGTTCAATGAAGTGTTCAGTGAGCACCAGAGCCAGCTCAAGAGACTGGGCCAGTTCTGGCTGGGCAAGGAACAGCTGTGACAGGAACAGCCGCATCTTTCAAGACAGCAAATGCCAAGATGAGCTTGACAGCATTGTCAAACCACATGCAGAGTCTTGCAATCTTTTCTTTTATACTTCAGATACCAGAGGCAATGATGTGAACCATGGCCAAGAGTTGCAGTCAGAAGTGGGACACTGCTGAAGACCAGTTAAGAAAGGCTGACCTATATTGTCTGGTAGAGAAAGGGACTGGAAATCAATCCCACTTAGAAAGTAGGAATTCCAGGATCAGTCCAGGTGGAAAAATTGAAAAATAAAGATTTTGTTATAGTTTAGTTCATTCCCGAGAAGCTGCTTTTCTGATAAATTGCACTCTCTACAAGGCAATCCTCCCACTTACTCCAGTTATTGGTGGATAGGAATGGTCTGTAAAAAGGTGACTTTACAGGCAGCAGCTGGTTCATTTAATTACAGATAGACATATTTTCTGCTTCTAATTCAAATGCTGCCCAAGCACACAAGTACAGTTTGCTTGTTCTAAAGCAGTCCATTTGACCTAGATAACTGCTACTCTCTCTCGAGACAAAAACTCCTCACATTCTTTTTAAGTTCTTTCATGTTGCAGGCTCCATGCAACAGCCAGAGGTACAAAAGTTTTAACAAAATAAAATTAAACCAGGATTGTAAGATGTATCATATTTGACACTGAGAAACAAAAATTAAAACAACTGACCCTGAGTCATTCTAGGACTTAGCAGAAAAAGAATGTTTTCTACTTAGGCGTTTGAAAATCACATTTAAAAAATAACCAGCTCAGAACTTACCTCTACGTGATTCTTGCCTTAAAAAGATGCCTAGAAGAGGTCTTGTATGGTAATTTTATGCACTGGAAGGTTTACACTGAATTTAAATAGAAAGAGTTATTACCAGCATTCAGAGAAAACCACTCTTTCATTGCTCTCCATTTTCCCTCCAATCGGTACTTCCCAGCTACTGCCAGTCCACTGTGCTGCTTCAGGAGTAGCTTTCAACTAAGTTCCCAGTGGAGTATCTGATATTTTTCCAAGAAAAGCTCTTGAGACTCTGAACGAACAGTCCTTTCGGCACAATCCCTGTGCCCAACAACTTTCTACATAAAAGCCCTCATTATGAATTTTGAGTCAGTGGGGTTTTCTCAGGCAGTGTATGTCGCTGATCAGTCTTTCTAGACCTAGAACTGGTGTTTCCCATATAGTTAGTGCCCTAAAGCCCATTCAAATGCTGTGCAGGCTAACAACTACAAAAGAAAAAAGATCCAAAAGAAAATCATGTTAAAAATTTGATTCAGAATTGGCAGCTCTGTAACCTCTCCCTTAGCTGCCATCTCATTAACATATTTGTTCAAAAGCCTTTTCTCTGCTTCATTACATAATTTGTGTTACAAAATCCAGATAAACATTCATTATTCCCAGATTTAAATAATGGCTTATTGCGCTTCCTTTTTCTTCTTCCTTCATTTTTCCCAGAGAAAAATGGGGGACAGAAGGGGCTTGTTTAGATGGGAAATGAACCACACCAATTTCTGAGAAACATCTGTGGCAGCTGTTGTCTATGGCATTATGATACATTGTGCAAAGTCTAGTGAATAATTATTTCTGATACTCCTGCAAGGTGGAAGAATTAATATTAGTGCCCCTACCTGACAGACGAAGAAGGTCAATTAGTATTTTCTGTATCTCCTGTATCCCGTTGTTCCACACTGGGTAGGGTCTGTCACATCAAAGACACTGCTTACATCATATAGCTATAAGGGATCAGTTGTAGCAGCAGGTACACAAATGCTTGACCTTCCTTCCAAAAGGCATTGAAAACATGAAGTTCTGTTCATTTTTCTCTTTAACTTATATTTCTTCTGAAGTTTCCTATGTAAAAATGTATTGCTGAGGTCCAGCAAGAGACAGGACGTGCTGTTCCTGGGGCCTTCGTGCTGTTGGTCCATCCCAACCACAGCAAGGTGTCCCCAGGGAGGAAAGGCAGTGCTGGCTAATGCAGGTTAGAGATTTCACCTGGCACATATTTGGATACCCTGGGTCCAAGGGAAACTGGGGAATCAGTGAGGCCTGGGCATCTGCTGGGGCATGGCTGAGCAGCCCATGCTGTGCACTTGGGGAGGAGAGGCTGGGGACCAATGATGGGTTTTCTCCCCTGTGGTGATGGAGGGAAAACACCTCCCGTGAGCTGGCTGCTTTTTCCCAAGGGAAACAGCATTGCCCCAGGGAGGCCAAGATGGGTTTGTGGGGCCAAATACTACCATGACCAGCCCTCAAGAGGCGAAGCGGATAGCAGCATGCCCCTGCCCTCCTACTCACCACAAGCCAGCCCTGAGGCCCTGCAGCCTGGGAGGGACCTCATGTCGTGCCTCCCTCCTCAGGGTGCCACAGGCTCCCTCAACTCTGGGCCAGAGCATGCCTGGATGCTGGGGGCAGAGGCCAGCCGGACCAGCACCAGCGGGGTGGAGGAACCCTGCCATCTACTGAACCAGCTAATGTAAATCAAACTTACATGGGAAAGAAGCAAACTGAGGCCCCAGAGTTTCTCTAAGGACTAGCGAACTAATCTGTGTGTGGAACTCACACTGAAAACCAAACCCCAATACTTCTCTGGCAATGCTGCTGTTTCTCCTTTAAAGAATTTTTTGGCTAACAGCTGTTTGGGGTGGAGTTACTGCAACACAGCCTTTCAGTTTTTGGTTTTTTTTCCTCTCTGCTCTTAGAAGAAAGGATATCCAGCAGAATAAAAAGAAAAATGTCAGGAGAGAGCAAGTCCTGCAAAAATTGGTAAGAGATCTTCACTCCTACGAAGTGAGGGGGATTTCAAGAGTTCCTAGGATTTTCCTTAGTGTTATCCGGGTCTCCTGTAAGAGAGGAAGCAGAGAAGAACCACGCATCAGGCGTACACTAGCCATTGAGTAGGAAAGAAAAATACTTTGTATGCATCTCAAATTTCCAAGTTGCTGCTCTCTTGCTACTTTGCTGTGCAGAGGTTTCTTTCACATCCTTCTCCCCTGCTGCATGTTCTCTCTTTTCAGAATACTACTGTGGGCAATTTTGCAGTATCTGGCAGAGAGAGGAGTCAGTGCATGGACCATGCCAAACCCAGCAGCTGCCTCAATTTCCCCCCATGACTGATGGTTCTTTCTGTTGCTATGTTTGCAACTAAGTGATAAAACATTCATTTCTTTGTTCAGGGTAATTGGCCATCTCTCATAGATGGCTGAAAGGGGCCATGAGGATTGCAGAACTTGATGTGTCTTGAATAGTAGCAAGGCCATTGGACAAACTATGCAAAAGAAAGATGATTAGCTTTCCCTCTCCCAGAAGAGACTACACTCCACCTCAAGCTCTTAAAGACACTAATTTTTTTTGATATGCTGATGATCTGTGACTCTTGCAACATTCTGCTGCCACTTCCAACCCTTCAGAAACATGAGGTGAGATGTGACACGCTGGACTTGGCTTCCTACCTGCAAAGGGCCATACTTACACAATCACTGCTGATGTCCCCAGTGCCCAGGATCCCAGTGCCCATCTCTGTATTCCAAAGCTTCTTGAACTGTTGGCCACAGGTACACTCTTGTCTGTAAAGTGTGGAATTTGTTAATCCCATAGACTATTTATGCTCACATCCACACAAACAAGATCCATTGCTTATAGTCTGCTTCAGTTTTAGGAAAGTAATAACCATGACTGAAGTAATTAATTTTAAGCTCAAATCCTGGAAAGTCTTCAGCAACTGTACTTATTTGCTGAAGGCTCATGTTGTTCCTGCTAAGCAAATAGTAAGATTATATCCAGTTGCCTCCCTACTGAATATGATGGTTTGTTGAATATAATGTTAAATTCTCCTCTGACATGACTGTTACTTATTTTTCTAGATCAAATGTCTGCATTGGACAACTTTGCAAAATGCTAGGATGAAAAAAAATCAAGCCACAGGGAAAAAGGTACTGCAGAATTTCAGAAATTTAGAATAGATTTCCTCATTCAGGATGATTCTAGACTGAGTTAACAGGAACAATGGGATATTTTGCAGAGGAAGTGCATCTTGTAAAGCTAATACTCAGAGTATCACAAAGCTCTTTAGATTCCAACGCACAGGGTGTTCCCATGAGATTGCACTAAAGAAGCATTGCTGCAGAGCCAGTCTGTTTTCACTCTCCTGACTCAGACTAATATGTCTTGTGCCTCACAAATCAATCTACTCTGAACAGTGCAGTACTTTCCCTACTGAAGCAGAGACCAGAATATCCTCCTCTGGTTTTCAGATCCTGGCAGAATCATTTCCTCTTGGTCCAGTTTAATTAAGTGAAACCGAAAGCTGTTGTTCTCAATCTGTCCTTTTTCCACTTTGTTCAGTAAATGATGTATTACTTCTCCCTGCAAAGCTTTCCTTTCTGGGTGAATTAAAGAGAAAAAGCACCAAAGTGAGAAATAGGGGGTATGTCTAGTTTTGAATTACAGGACTCTGGTCTTGAAATGAAAGTGAATACATGGTAATAACATGGATTATTTGAACTGCATTGCGAGTTTTTATATATTGTTCAACTGAGTGATGACATAGGAAGGCTGTAAACCTGAAACTTTAAAACCCCTCATAACTGGTCTTTGTTTTCAGAAGACTGTTCCTACAGCATTCGTGACTAAGTCTGGAAATAGAGGCACGTCTCCAGATTGAAGCTTCAGCTCATCTTTAGGAAAAGGCACTGAAAGTATGATAGCTTTATCAGCAAATAAAAGTGTAAACTTGCTACTCTAGATTAAGAACAAAGACTGACTCGGATTTTTTATTCCTTATCAAGAGAAGCATTTAAAGGTTTCACCAGAAAACTGTAAAAGTGATGGGGGCTCAACAGCTGTCATAATTTCAAATATTTCTGTGTAAGCTTGCTTTAGGAATGTAATTTTCCCACCCGCTTCAGCAGGGAGAGCAGTTTATTTTAAAATACTTGTTCTGGGGAAGAGAAGGAAATAAGGAATTCAGAATAGCTTGTCATGTTGAGTGCCACCAATTCCTCTTGTACTCACTGATAGTTGAGAACTTTGTGTTTATCAGGTCATGGCCCAGTGAAAGTAGAAAACATTAAATCCTGCTCTCCATCACTTCAGTGAGCCACTGAACCCAGGACCAGCACAAACATCTTCATCTCAGGAGATGACAGACAGATCCTGGGATAACTGAGGGCATTCGTCTCCTGAAATACAAGTGGAAACTGATAGAGTCCAATGGCAGGAAAATGGATGCTCACGGGACAGCAAATGGGCAGGAACAGGCAGGTAAGGGGATGGTGCACACACCAGCCCTGTTACCCCAAGACCACTGCAGACTTTGTGCTCTGTCACAGGTTATTGTGAGAGCAAACGGGGTCACACCCCGTACTGCAACACCGGGACCGAAGTTACTGTATCTGGAACGAGCCACAAAACTACCTCAGATCACAGGGCCGGCTTTAGCCTTCCAGCCTTTCCCTCTGGAGGGGTGGGAAGGCCTGGACTATTGAAGAAGTATTTCCTCCGCGAAGGCTCGCAGGGTGTTCGGTGCTCGGTACTGCGGCGGCACCGTGTGGCTGGTGGTGGCACCGTGTGGCTGGTGGTGGCACCGTGTGGCTAATGGGGGCACCGTGTGGCTGGTGGTGGCACCGTGTGGCTAATGGGGGCACCGTGTGGCTGACGGTGGCACCGTGTGGCTGGTGGTGGCACCGTGTGGCTGACGGTGGCACCTTGTGGCTAATGGTGGCACCGTGTGGCTGGTGGTGGCACCGTGTGGCTGACGGGGGCACCTTGTGGCTAATGGGGGCACCGTGTGGCTGGTGGTGGCACCGTGTGGCTGATGGTGGCACCGTGTGGCTGGTGGTGGCACCGTGTGGCTAATGGGGGCACCGTGTGGCTGGTGGTGGCACCGTGTGGCTGATGGTGGCACCGTGTGGCTAATGGGGGCACCGTGTGGCTAATGGGGGCACCGTGTGGCTGCCGGTGAGACCAGCACCGGCTCACCCGCGCAGGGCCGCGGCTCGGGCTCGGGCTCGGGCTCGGGCTCGGGCTCGGGCTCGGGCTCGGGGAGAGCCGGGAGCAGCCTGGCCAGCCCGGGCGCGGGACCGGTCGGTAAATAATTAATTAATTATTAACAACGTCAGGATCCCAGCTGGGTCAAAGACAACAGCGTCTGGATACAGAGAGCAGCGAGCCAAGTGTCCGTGGCCTGGAGCACTCTGCAGCCTCCCCGGCATGCTCAGGCGTACCAGCTGCCGGGAGTCTGTCTCAATACCAAGAGAGTCTCCAAAACAAAATACCTCTCTGATGGATCCTCAGAATACCTGCAAGCAATCTGTCTCCGGCCTCCCAGCGTGAGGAGATGGCTGTTATGGCCACCTCAAATGTCACTCTGGTGCTGAATGTGCTGCCCAGCGCGGCGAATCTGCTCCCAAGCTCGGTGAGTCCTCGGGGGACAAACCGCGACTCTTCGATTTTGTGAATGGCCTCTGTCTAAACTGCCGGGTCCTGGTGGGAAGGTGAAGGGCCTGTTCATTTGCAGAGCCACGTCACTGTGTGAAAGCTGCGGTTCCCACACGTCTGCAAACTTGAGGTCCGAGGTCCGTAAGGGATGCGGGGAACAGGGTACCACGAGGTACCTCACCCTCTCTCGGGGTGAGAGAGAAGCAGCGCTGTTCGGTTTCCGAATTCCCAGATGTGTTCCGTGTGCCAATGTGCTCGTTTCCGTCACTAGATGGCAATAGAGACCCGACGTGCTCTTCCCTGGACGGCACAGGAGGATTGTAGAGTTCGGCCTGGATTTGCCCCAGGAGATAGGACTGGAAGATACTAGAGAAACCGAGAAAATAAGTGTGCCGTCGTTCTGCTTGGTAATGAGGATTTGTTTAGTTACTGTCTGTTTCTTACAAAAAATAGATCTTTACCAGGCACAAAACTATTATCAGATTAAAAATATATTTCTGTGCAAGAAAAGGAAGCTCAGCCTTCCCAGGACAGGTACTCAGAGGATGTGGCATCATACTCCTGAAGCACTGCTGAGGTTTCAAATACTCTGGGATTTCAGTATTTTACCTTGAGGCTTAATATTTTTATACTTTGGCAGTGGCAGGAGGCAATCCATTTCTGTATGACCCTCCTTCCCCAGTAACCCCTTACCTACATGCCTCTCCATATAGTATTTTTTTAAACAATCCTTTGTCACAGTGACAACTTTAACACCAATCTCTGAGACACCAGAATGAAGGACACCTTGTATTCCTCCATTTCCTAGGTGCTGTGTGCTGGTGGCTGTTCCTCACTATGCTGTGTGTATATTAATTTTGCTCAAAGGTTAATCTCATTTGAAGGCAGGATTTTTGTGTGTACACAAAACATTGCAAAGCCAGCTGGCATATCCTACTCCCAGACACTGTTGTGATTCGAAAGCAGTGTTATGGGAAGCAGAAGGAACTAAATGAGGAAATTAAACTGACAATATACCCTGCAGTGAGCTGATGGGGAGAAGCTAAATGACCTATTTTTGAATTTTCCCACTGCTGCTTCTCAGTGGTTCTGTTGCAAAAGACAATGTGAGATCTCATTGTCTTACTGTTGTCTTCTATGGGTGTGGATTTTCAATAATCCAGAGGGTAAAAGTCATCTGTTGAGCCAACACAAGGCCCCCATACTGCCTCAGCATGTTGAAACAAACAGCATATATTTTATGAACCATACCCAACTATGTAACTTGTGTAGTACCTCATGACTGACATCTCTTCATTTGCTGCTGAAGGGCTTTCTGGGTGTCTTGAGTTGAGTCACATTGGGATAAAATTCGGCAGAAACTTGAGCTCAAGTACTTTTTTGATTATTTAGAAAAAACCCTGCAAAAAGTAAACAAACTATTAGATAGGTGACCAGGACCACCTTCTCCTATGGTATATGAACACATGTCCCTGAAATTCAGAAAGAAATGCAGTAAAAGTGCAAGTAGCCAGTGGGGGAGAGTGAGTGGACTAAGGTAGGCAGAAATGTCTCCAAGTGATGGCAAACCTTGCAGAGGCAGCAGAGCAGAAGGAAATTTATCCTTGGGCTGTGGAAACTGGTATAGTGCAACTGCATAAATAGTGGGGATTCTGTTCTCTGCCACATTCTAAAATCCAGAACAGAAGTGGCAAATAATAGTTATGTCTGAGTTCCAAATTAGAAGCCTAGGGAATGGAGACATAGCCTAAATCTCCATAAGATTGCTCTGAACTCTTTTTTTTTGGTTTTAAATCTACCTACATGAGAGAGAGAGAAAGAAAGAGAGAACAAACTGTAGAAAAATGAGAGCTGGTGCTCATTCTTGGTTTCAGAATCTGACCTAAATGACACTGATCTCTGCAAGCAAACCTGCTTCACAGATACCTGCAAGTGCTGCTGCCACCCTGCACACAGCATTTTACTGTCAGGCAATTATAAGCTACAACTGTGATGCCACTTCAGCTTCAGTGTTTGCCCTTTTAATTTTCTCTGTTGCTATGGCAGCAACAAATGATTGCGATCACTGCTGTTTATATTGCAGTCCAAGTCACATCAATAGAGATATTGGAAACTAAACACTAAAAATCTGACTTAACTGTATAATGCATGTGTTGTTGTACATAATAGGTTGTTCGCAATAACCAGGATTTTTCGAAAGCTTTTTTTCCTGTAGCATTTGGAAAATTCCTTTAACTGATGGTTGTCAAATGATAATTTACATTTAATACATGCTTATTCAGTGCTCTTCACGTAGCTGGACAAGATTTCTTTTACACTGTTTCCTATATCCTTGAAAACAAATATTTTAATGGTCTTTCTACTGTTGAAGAAAGGCTACTTTATCTTTTTACACACTGTATTAATCATAGTAGTATATTAGATCTGAAATAATACATCTTTAAAAAGATACTTCAGTACTTTCTCTCACACTGTTTTGTCTATTTAGACTGCACAGGCTGGAGCCTCTGCTGGAGCACTGTTCCTGATCCACCCCAGCATCAGCCAGACAGCAGAGCTTGCAGGGTGCGAGTTCAGTTCCTGGGGGAGTGAGGAGTGCCCACCTGCACACACCTGTACCTGCCTGGGTGCCCACCTGCATCTGCCCTGCGGCTGTCGGATGCCCAGCATAGCTGAGCTGCAGGGCTGAGCCTCACAGGGCTGCGACTCCTTTGCTGGGTTATGTGACCTTTCTTACAGAAAGTTCAGTCTCTACAGGAGAGCCCAGGAAGGCAATTTGCTCTTTAAATGACCCCAATGCACATTGGGTGTATTGAAGAAAAAAGCCATTTCCTAGTGACTAAATCTCATTTAAAAAGCAATTTTCCAATCAATTGCAATGCAATTTAGCTGCTAACTGTTTAATTATCAAAAAAGAAGCTATTTTGTTCTCTGTTCCTGTATTTATGAACCATGCTTCAAAATTTAATCTTCAGAGTTTTGTATGGAGGAATGTGGCTGCTCTATTGATGCAATTATAGTAAAATTAAAATTTTCACTTCAATGTATTGTATTAGTTCAAGGAAATATTGTTTGCCCAGAAGCCTTTGAAATAGGAGGTTCATTGATTTCTACAAGAGCTGAACCTTTGTTATCTTCATGCACTATAAAAATTGCATTATCTTATGTAGGTTTTATTAAAGGAGCATAGGAATTATTTTGTTTTTTGTTTACTCTTGTTTCCTTAATCTTGTGTAAGAATTTCAGTCCTGGAAACATGCTGAAACTAGAGCAAGGTTCCTCTTGAAAAAAGGACTTGTGTCTCTGGAGAGACTGAAGAGGTACATTGCAGGGGTGGTTTATGAGAGCTGGGATGCTGGCGCCTGGTTGTGACGTCCTGTCTTGGGGTGAGCACAGTGGTGGAGCACAGAGGGCTCAGTTCTGAAAACAGGAAAACATTCAAGCAGCAGGGCTGACATGACTTGCCATTTTTATTTGAAGTCTTGCAGTGCTTGGTGTTTCTTCTTAAAGCTCCAGTTCCCAGAGTTATCTGAGAGGAGGAAGGGATCTGAGACATGAGGGGGTGGGAGGGCTCCTCTTTAGGAGATAATTAAATAGGCATTTCTCCAAAATGTCATGGGCATTAAAATGGAGTTTAATGGTGGCAGTGACTGGATGCCTACTTTTTGTTACCCCTTCTCTCACAACTTTTAGATTATTGCAGGAAATTTGTTACATAAAACTCCTACACAGGTCATCACTGCTCCCTGGTGTGTCACGATCACTTTGCTCATGTTTGTGTGCCCGTATACATATCTGGTCAGTTTTAAAATTTTAGTGCAGAAGTAATACCAGATATGGTAATTATTAAGCTGCTCTTGACAAAACAAAGTTTTCAAAAGCCTCTAATTGTTTTAGGAATAAATTATCAGTTCACAGCTCTGTCACTTCACAAATCTCATTATTATACTCTTAGGAAAAAAAGTAGTTTTTGTAAGGAATGTCTGTTTTCCTTCTTTCACATGTCCATGTGGCTGTTGCTTATTTCCAGCAGGTCTACGTCTGGAAGGTTCTGTTTATGAGCACAGTGGTATGGCACAGATAATTATTTATTGATCTAGCTCAAATCTTTAACGACTCAGCTTTAACAGGTCTGTTCTATTACTGTGCATAAAGAGCACTGAAGTAATTAAAACAATTTGATTGCTTTGAGTGAGGTGAGACTTAACACACACACACACACACGTTGCAGTGTCACCTGGGGATGACACTCATAAAGCCCAGGTGCAGCACAGCCTGTGCACTGAAGGAGCCCTGTGCTGGCTGCAGAGCACTAAGGAAAGGCACATATGGCCTTCAAAGGGAGCTTTGGGACAAGTTCCCTCATGAAACTCCACTGCTGGAGTTTAAATATTGACTGGAAAGACGGAATTACTGGTCACAATCCTGTACAGGCTTATCCTCAGTTTTCCAACTTCAGGGTGTGAGTCTCCTGTTTGTGTGAGTGGGATGAGTCCTGTGGCAGCACCAGGATCGAGTGGCTGCAAGATCCAAGGTGTAGCCATCAGAACGTTTGCCTTGGAGCTGAAAGGCACAGTAGGAGCTGTCCCTGGCTCTGAGTGAGAAGAGAGCTGTGGTTTGCAGGTTCACTCTAGCTGAATGATGAGGACCACCCCCTGAGCCTCTGCTCTGGTAGGGCAGGGCTGGGGCCAGGCAGAAGCCCTGTCCTTCCCCATGGTGCTGGTGGGTGCACAGGAGCCCTTGGCCTCTTCTGCCATCACTATTGGGGAAGCTGTGGTGGGATTGTGGGGTGCTGGGAAGGATGTCGTGCTCCACACCAGCACCAGGCACCAAAGGTGCTTTTGGATTTCATCTCATGCTGTTCCTGCGGAGGGGAAACAAATTTGGAAGGTGAAATGAGTCCAGCAAATGGATTTTTCCTGTGAAATGTGACTTTTATCTTTGCTAAGCCTACCTATTTAGATTATAAAGCTGAGGATTGAAATGGTGTGTTCCAGTTCCGCTGCTACCAAATGCCTGTTTAAATAAAAGGTTTGCTAAATAATTCAGATAAATATTATTCAATAATTGATAAACTTTGTAATAAAGATTGAAGCCTAACCCAGTAAAACTCCAAGTACCTTTATGTTCTTTATTAGCTAATTCTGTTGAGGAAAGCACTGTTTTTGCATGGAGGTTTTTGTGTTGGATGTTTGTGGGTTTTTTTGTTTGTTGGTTTTTTGTTTATTTGCTTTTTTTTGGTCCCCTTTCAACAGGCCTCACAGGAAGCAGGGATTAGAGATTGGGCATCAGTAACAAGCAAAGCCGTGACTCACAGAGGCACCAGGACGTACCCAGTCTCTGCAGGAGAGCCTTAGCCTCAGCACAGGAACAGCCTAAGGGCCCTATTTGAGACCAACTTCCCTCTAAAACTGCAGGAGTCAGCCCACAGGTGAAACACCTCTTTGGGCCATTGAATAAAAGAGGCAGAAGTGTTTCTGTCTGCTAGAGGATGTCAGCTCAGCCAAGCCTTGGCTCTGTGGAGTCCTCAATAGCTCCTCTCCGTCTCCTGTCCCACGGCTCTGCAGTGGGGGTCAGAGGGGCTCCTGCTGCAGATCCAATCCCTGCATTGCAGCTGATCTCTGCATCAGTGCTCAGGAAAGCTGAAGCAGGTCCAGCTCAATGTGAGGTCACTATGCATATTTTAAAACACATTAGCTCTCCTGCAGATGTTTCCATTCAAAGATAAATTAGTTTTCATCTGCTATGGAGGAATAAGGAATGACAATTTAAGGCCATTTCTGAATGAGGGCCTTCAAGTAAGCATCTTGTGCATCCATTTCACATTTTTTAAAAACTTACATTGCTGGCAGTCTTGGGGGTCTAGAGGCACAGCAGTAGCAAGGGGCCTTACCCTCCTAGATTTGAATCTCATTTCCCCACATGTGGATCCTCCTACAAGTTAATGACACATTGGCGTCGCACAGGTGAAACGGGCAAGAGACATGCCTAGATCTGTGTTTTGGCTCTGCTGTGTTTTGGTATCGGTGCTACAGGAAGTTTGTCACAGGTGTTATGACATCCCTCTTTCTGGCTAGCACACCTGTGACACTTCAGCACCCTGTGAACGCTGCCAAGACAAGCGGTCACTGTGAGACGGGAGGTTTGGGAAGTGGCGTATCAAGTGTGCTGCAGCTGGCTAAAAATAAAAGAGAAATCAATACTGAGTCGTATACGATAATGAAAATCTGCAAATTAATTAAATATTTACCATGCTGAAATATGGCCATGGCAGTGTTTTCCGTGTCAGAGCCTGCTCTGGTGGGAGCAGGGACATCTCCAAGAGCTGCCTTGTTGCTGGGGCAGGGTGTGACTGCTGGGGAAATGTGCTGGGAAACCTGCCCTCCCTGAAACCTTTCAGGTGCCATGCCTGGGTGGGTCGGAGACAGGCTCGCTCTCTCCCTCACCAGAAAGGACAAGAACAGTTGAAATCCCCAAACTTCATGGGGATGTTGAGGAGCAGTTCTTGGTGGGCTCCTAAGGGGTTTTTCAGTTGATTTGGCAGAATCAAGATTTCCCAGCGTTCCCAATCTCCATCTGCCAGTAAGTAGGAATGCTAGTTCATTCCCATATATTGAGTGGGAAGTGGGAGGGAGTTTGCATACTGCTGTGAAGGTGCTTGCAGACTGGTTTTATTTCCACTGAAGTGTAAAGTACCCAGCAGTATAAGAAACAATACTCTGACCTTCAAAACACTGGCTAGGCAAAACAAGCAGACAAACAAGAAATATTTTATTCCTGAAGCACAAAGACTCTAATTCATTTTCCCTTGGCTCTAAAGGTTGTCACTGAAAGCTGCTTTGGAATCTAACCACTTGCAAAAACTGAGGGCAGGGTGGTGGGTGTGAGAAGGGGTCTGGAGCTCTGCAAGAGGCTGGCTGACTAATAGTTTGTGGTTGTAGCTCCAGAGTGGGGTTTTAAACACAAAGGCGTGGAATGAATTTGAAACTGATAGCTTTGAGAAGGAGCAGAGCTTGGTCTGTATCCGTCACTACATTACCCACCGTAGCAGATTGGCATTAGCAAGTAGAGATCAGCTGTTTATCTAGGGAAAGGATCTGTTCTGCTATTAGATGCCAATAATAGAATGTTGTGCTTCCTCAGTGCAATACAGAAATTGAACAGTGAAGGGAACCTTTCCCTCCTAAAACTCCCCACAACTCACCTGTATCTGCTCCTGGTATATCAAAAGCCTGCTCTGCAAGAATGCACAAGCAATTGATTTGGATGATAACTTGGTTTTCCAGTCTGAAGTCATCACTACAAAAGGAAGTCACAGAATAGTTAGGGTTGGAAAATGGGGCTGAAGAGCTGAGGGGAAAGCAAGAGGCAAGGAGGAGAAAGCAGCATGGGCTGGCAGCTTGTGCACAGTGCTCAAAAAAGAGAGCAACTATTTCTGGTTGTTACAATCCTCACCATGGACTGTGCTGCTTGGCGGCACTTTGAACAAAACAAAAGCCAAAAAAAGGTGTAGGGAGTAAATCCTTTCAATCTATAACATTTCATCAGGACAGAACGGAGAGCTGTTGAATTTCCAGGTTTGGTGACGTGCAGGTTTGGTAGGCAGGCGTGTGAGGTGGCAAGTAGAAGTGTGTGTATATAAATAAAACATATCAACGTGCATGTGTTCTTGTGAGTTGAAATGATGGATTTTCAAAACAGTCAATTACTAGCCAAAATTTCACTGAAATGCCTTTCTGCTCAAGTGAGTAATGCAGGAAATATTATTTGCAATAATTATGTACCTGACTGACTTGGATTTACAAAACCACTATTATGTTATATATAATTTGGGATGACTTTGATAAACTTGTTCATTTTGTGCCATCAATTTAGAGAGGAGAGGAACCATTTGTTTATGAAAACTTACCATAAATAAACAATGAGACAAGACCTAGATTTATGGCTTAATATTGTAATTGGGTTTTACTGAAGAAAAAGTAGTCTTTTGAAAGCGCGAACTTACAATTATTTGTGTACACAAGGAAGGTGCTGCATATTGCAGATGGCTCATGAACTGCCTGTCAGCTTGTTTGGGTGGGAATTGCATTCACTGGGAAGATATACATCTTATAATGAAAACATTTTATCAGACTGTCTTTTTGAATCTAATGAATTATTTTTTCGCTTAAGCAAACTGTTCATTAATTGGAACATTAATTGAAACATTAATAATAGGCAGACTTTTAATCTGCGATCAGAACAGAAAAATAAAATTCCCAAGCAAAGATTAATATTTCTTTTTAAGACAATTCGTCAGTGATTAATAACCTGATGAATCTATTACATCTATCACTTTACTGGAGCACGCATTCAAAGACTTCATTGGATAAATAGGTGGGACTGTTTGAAGACAGCTGGGAGAAAAACAGAACTTTTCAGAGGGCCCCTTTGAACTGACCTTGAAGCAACAACTCTGTTGTTACACTCTAGACCAGGGAGAGGAGAGACAGCAAAAGGACTTTAGGAGTGCTCTTTAGAACTGAGGGGAAATCTGCCCAGAACAAATGCCTGAAAAACTTCATAACCTTTCTGGGTGGCTGAACAAAAGCTGTTACTGTCTGGAGTTACTGGATGTCACGGAGGTTATGTCCAAACACTTGGCTGGCACCTGGGGAGAAAATAAAAGCCTTGGGGCTGATTGAGATCCGAGTGCTTCCTCCAGAAGGATGTGTGGCTCTACGTAATGATACAGCAACTGTCAGGTGCTGTGAGGAAAGGACAAGTATTATTGGGATGATTAAACTGTGAAGGTTAAATGACTAATTTGGGAGGGCTGAGGTGTACTGATATTGGATCTACTGGGGAACACACAGGGAGGCGATGCCTTTGTGAATTCTCTCTCTTATAAATAGTGTTTTCTTCCCCAAAGAACAGCTGGTTTATACATTTTAGTGCTTTCTTACTCCTCAAAATGAAAACGCTGCACATGTTCCTCTGAAGGCCGACACTACCCATTTGCCCCCATCACAGAGGAAAAGAAATGGTGCCACTTTGACTGAGGTAGTGGTGGGGACAGCACACCCAGGGCCAGATCTCTGAAACATACTTCCACTTTACTTTCCTTGCAGCTTTCCTCAATTGAGTTTCCTCAATTTTTGCTACCATTGTTTGCCTGCATTAGCAACAATGCCAACAATATTTCATTGAAATGTTCCTGATGTTCTTATGCGGTGTATAAGGCTTGTGCATAAATTATATGTCAATGTAGGACTGTCACAGTGTCCCTGATCACAGGAAACACTTCATCTGGGACCTGTTGTGATTTCCCTTTCAAGCTGTTGGGAAATTCCCATTTCCTAAAATGAATTTTTTCTTGTTCTAGGAAGTGCAGAGGGGATCCACAGTCACGGGTTTGTTACAGCTCTTGGGGGAAGGGGTTCCTCTGTGTGTTGAGATTTTGCGTGTTCTGAAGTTCTGGGTGCAAAGAACTTCCCAAGGAAATAGAGTGGGAAGGAAATCCATGCCTGCAAAGACCATGAGGGTGAGCTGTCAGAGCAAGCCCTGCCCCTGGACATCCAGCCCCTTCCATCCTCTCCCAGTATTTCCACAGCACACCCACCTCCAGCGCTGCGGGGGGACCCGTGGCAACCTGGAGGCTGCAGTGTTGGGATTCCTGGCTGCTCCAGGAGGCTGCAGAATTCCAATATGTTCTCCCATATGTTTTAACACTTTTGCATTTCTTCCATCTGTTTATGGGAAATTTGAAGGAATTTAATGATCTTTTCTAGGGTTATTAAACCAACAGCTGTTGTCACTAATAGAGGACATTCTTTATGGCAGTGTGCAGATTCCAGTGATAAATCCAGCCCTACCACTCTATATTTCTTTTTATGAATGCAGCATTTGTACTGAAACTGAGGTTATGAATACAGGCAGTTCTTAAACTATTATTTTATGCTATAGCTTTGGCAAAAAAAAAATAGGGATTTTTTTTCTTCTCCTCTGATTCCTGAGTGCTTTTACTATGAAGTACATTTTATGCTGGGTGAGACAGAAATTTTTTTGTTCCCATTTTCCTTCCTCCTCCCATTTTTGTTCTCCCTGACAAAAAAGCAAACTGAAAAACTGGGAGAAGATGCTCAGAAGAATGGAACACATCACAACTGAATAACCATTTTTGGTGATGCAGAATGAAATTACATTTTCCTGTTCATTGTAAGGGTTCCTCTGGTACACCAAACTGATGGTGACTTTTGTTGTATTTGGGCAGGTTATTGCTTCTTGTTTGTCTTACTGTCCTGAAGACTGTAAATATCTGCTTGGATACATGTTATGTCTAATTATACACTATCCTGTTTTTCAATACTTTTACTTAATATTGTATAGTGAAGAGCTTTTTTGCTGCATCACATTTTTTTCCTATTTTTTTTAAATGGTAACATAACCCAAAATAGTGATTACAATCTTTAGGTCAGTGAAATACCTGATGTAAGGTAATTATATTTAATGTACTTGCATAGTGGCCCCATATCTAATAATTTCAATATCTTTTCCTGAATATTTACTGTTCCCTTGAAGGCTTTCAGAGTCTCTGGCATCTGTGAATGGCAAGGCACCAAGAAGAACACAGCAGGACCATAGTAGGTTCCCTCTGTCTCGTGGTTTAATGTGTCAGAATGAAAGCAAATAAGAGCAGAAAAACAGTCTGTTAACATCACTCTCAAAGTATTTGAGGTACTTCAACTATTGCAAAAGTTGTATATAATCTGTTAGGAGACTTCTGATGGATATTACTTAGGAGTAATCACTGCATTTGTGTCATTAAAAAACAAAAACAAGAAGGAAATGCTTTTCTGTTGTCTTCTGTGGCTTATTCATCCTGCACCTTAAAAAACAAAGCACAAGACAAAGTAGTTTTTCATCTTGACTGAAACACATTTTAAAATTAATTGGTTTACTGGCTTGAAAGCTTCATAAATTGGATTAGAATCCCATATATATATACTGTCTACAGGTAATGGGTGATCTGGCCTGTTTGTTATCTTATGATTGCTTTTCTCACCTACATTTTAATTAAAATAATCTCTGCACTGACATCATAAGCAGAGATGGCCAGAAGCTGAATGATTCTCTCTGCCCTGGGAGAAGATTTGGGCTCAAATTACCAGCTTAAGAGGGATTTATCAAACTTGTACAAAATGCATATATTGGAACCTGAATTAATTAGCATGGAAATGAGTGAGCACAGTTAAATACATATGTCTTGTTAGTATTCAGCATTGCTACCATGAGATGAAAGAATAGGAAATGAAAAAGATTGAATGAGTGAGAACAGGAAGCAAAAAACCAGATATTTCTTAATCTGTAGTAGTGATTCATGACAATTTCCTTGTATCATGTCTATGTCCAAGGGCTTCTGTCTATATTAGAGGTAATTAATAAATTATTATGCATCTATCTAAGGGTTTTATGCTGTCACTTAGCACTGCAGTTTGTGCCTTCTTTGGGAAATTGAAGCAATAACTGAAGTTTAGGGGTCTTCACATACTTTGGTATAAATTCTTGTTTACTTTTTTTTTTTTGAGCCAAAACTCTGTGTTAAAAGCAGCAATCCTTTCCCTGAAGGGCAAGGGCTTATATATCATGATTGTGACCATCCTGTAACTTCACGGGTGTATGGATAATGGCACAGACGTACAGTGACACAGAGGGATGGATTAAACACTTGGCGTCCACCTGTGTAGAGAAGAATCCTGATCTGGAATATCAAATGAAACTGAAGTAGAATTGAGCTTGTGTAAAGTTTCAGCTCTGTGAGCTTTTAAGAGCAATATTTACTACTCTTTTGACAAGCTGGACTTGTAGCCTCATTCAGTTCAAAGGAGAAGGAAAGCAAAAGGAAAAATGTCTTTAAAGAGCAGCAGGGACTTTGGATCATTTATTCCTTACAGCATTTCTTCTTAAACAGAACTTTTCTGTGGTTGCTTCAGGCTGGGTTTTAAAAATTTGGGGTTTGGGCTTTATTTTCTGCTTCCTAGGGAACTCATTTGGAAGCCTGTTTTCTGGCAAAAGTGGAACCCTTGGGAAGAGGGTAAGAAAGACACTTTTTCCCCAGGAAGTAGGGACCCCTCTTCCCTGCTACTGGTGCCTGTGCCTTCTGCCCCTGGCTGGCAGCATTCCCTACAGAGCCGGCAGAAACATTGCCAGTTTAGTGGGACCCTGAGTTCTGACCTCTCTTTGCAGGACTGAGGGGCATTAATTGCCCCAAACAGCCCGTGGCCAAGAGCCCCTCCTCATAGTCAGGCAAGTGCCTGGTGCTCCTGCCATTCCCCAACATTTTCGTAGTCCTTCCCTCTTTAAAGCTAGTCTTAATCCCCAGTATTGTCACATTTGTGTGGAAAAGTTGCATAAGATTCATTGCATTTCAGAAATGAGGAATCCACCCTGAAAGGGGAGATTGCATTTGAAATACATCTTGTCTTGGTAATGTTTTTTAGGTGTAGTGCTTACAGCATTTTTCACTATCAAGGTGACAGTAATTGAAAGATAGATTCCTGCAAGTTTGGCATTTTTATTTTGGCTGAGAAAAGGTCAAATTCTTCTTGGAATCTTGTTTAAACTGGTGGAATGCCATGGAAATGTCACATTGTCTTTCTGATAGTGTCACCAGTGCTTTGATTAACACAAGTTTAACCTGCAATGCAGAATGAAACACAAATCACTTCATAAGAAACTAGTCCAAAGTGCCTGAGATCAGCAGAAAGATTTTCCTTGATTTCACTGGTTTTGGGATCTGGTCTAATTGAAACACCAAGAAAAAGATAAGTTGTTGCAATTATTAAGAAATGCATTGTTTAGGCTGGAGGAAGGCTCCCCTCCCCCTGGTTCAGGACCCCACAAGCTGGAGGGGAGCGCTCTGTGGGAAGGCACACAGGTGTTCCTGACCCTGTGGCTAATGGGCCAGCTGGACCCAAGCAGCCTCACCTGGGACATGAAATTCCACACCATCCCCACCCCCGTGGCCCTCTTTGAGCTCCACCAACCGTGTTCCCCCTTCCTTGCAGTGCCACAGCCTCACGCCCAGCTCTATCACGGGTACTGCAGCTGTACTACTGGAGGTTTGTCCTGGAACCTGGTGAATCTCCGCGTTTCTTGCTGTTGGTTTTTCCCCTTGGCTAATGCTTGCCCTGGGAGGTCAAATATCACCATAACCTGTAACAACCTCAGTGTGCTTGGAGAGAGCAGGGGTGCCCCCAGCTTGTCCGGGGAGTGTGAGCTCCCTCTGCTTCTTGTGCTGTGGGAGAACTGGCATGTGGAGCCACAAAACCTTCCATGTAAGTGGATTTGGTGTAATATGACGTTTGTTTCCCATAAAGTTCAGGAAGAGCTGGATGATTTGTATTGTATTAGCAGAGTAAATGTCAGCATTGTGAAGGATCAGACTATTGAGTTACTGCTGGGTGTATGAACAAAATACTGTGACAGCCTGGAACAGCCTATGTTGGGAACTGTAGAGTCATCTGGAAGTACTGTCAGGGGAGGCTTCCTGAAGTAGTTGGTTTATATACTATTTTATCAATTGACTTTTCTGAAAGACAATCTCTTGTTGCAATAGTTTATCTTCATCTTTCAATTTTCAGAACAATTGTGAACCAAGTATCACATGTCAGGAACCATTTTTCACTGACTTGAGTGCTGCACGTTTCTATTTATAGATTCACTGTTTGTGTTTATTTCTAACACACTTTGCTATCAAATTTTGTAAATAATTCAGGAAAATATAAATGACAGAAGTTGCTGGGTATGTGAGAAGTATACTGTTAGGGGAAAACACATCCTGGACCTTCCGTCTTGAGGATGGAAGAGTTTTATAAGGAAAATCCCCCTAATGACAGAGTAAGAAAAGCTAAGGTGACATTCTAAGGCTAGAAATTGGTCTCTGTAGAGTTTTGGTCTGCTGTGGAGGCAGGCATGTAGGTGCAATGTACAAAGTGAAGAAATTTTTGTCTGCATCTGCCTGGTCTCTTTTTCAGCTGGTGAGTGTGGGGTGAGGTACTTCTCTTGTATTTAGCATTTGGGCATCACAATCTCCATGTTTGTTGTACCATCTGCTTTTTAACAACTTAAGTTGGTTAAGTTAGTTAAAAAACTGCCTTGACAATTACTGTGGACTGAGAAATGCAAAAAATATGACTCAGAAAGCCCAAGTGCAGAATGGAGGTCCCGAGAAAGGGGCATACTGGGAAAGGATCACTATAAACTTACCACAGCTGGGATTTTTCTGCTGTGTATCCTGTAACCATCTGCATTGCCAAGTTGCTTGTCATGAGGTTTTTCTGCTTCACTATCTTGGGAGTCAGCAGAATGAACGGATAAGTGCAGATTTGCAGGTCATCACCAGATCAAAAGGACTTTGAGTTACTATTCCTTTTGAACTGAAAGGTCTGAGACTTCCTGCTCTTTTACACTGTAGCAGGTCTATTAACGCTTGACTTCTGTACCTCAAACGTTATTAGAATGATAAATTTCTTGACAGCTGCTTGCTCAGATTTTTAACCATCATGTTCCAGTAAGTTGTTGAGAGGTACTTGATGTGGAATGCGTAATGAGACTGCCTCTTGCTGCAGGTGAGCAGGATTGTTCTGTTCCTTTTGTTTGTATAAAATGCATCAGTCTTGTTGGAATCATTTGCATAGACATGGCTTGAATTAGATTTAATATCCCCAAGTTTAATTTGAATTGCTCTGAATTTAAGTCTCTTCAAAGAGCAGAAGCGTGCTTCTTCTACTGAGATGATGCTTCTGACTTTCTAGAAGCCATTTTCTTGTATGAGTGTTTAGCTGTAATTTAAGACATGCATTTGTTTTCAGTAGTAGGGTTAGTGACTTGGAGCATAATCCTGACAGAGTTTAATATTTAGCATGTCTAAATGCCTCTGAAAATATAAATAAATATAGGGCTCTGAAAAGAGCCCTATAATGTTAATGTTCACTGCTTTTTCCCTCTCTTACATCTGTACCTGATCTCCTTAGTCTGATCTTCTTTAGATTAAATTGTTCTTTCCCTTGTTTTTCCTAAGCAATTTTGAGACCTCAGATCATTCCCCTCTGGATTCTCTCCAGTTGATATTTTGCAGCAATGTCACGAGTTGATTCACGTTCCATCTATAATCCATGATGATCATAGATGCCTTCCTGCAGAATGCTGCACAGGCAGATGTTTCTTACCCTGTGTGTTTGTCTAGCCTGTTATTCTTGCCTTTTCCCTACTGACTGACTGAGGGCAGCAGGGGAAGCAGAAAAACCCTTGGTGCTGTGCCTCAGTGTTTAACAACAGTTGAGATATCCCTGTGCTATCAGCACTGCTTTGGCCACAAATCTGGCACAGCACCATTTGGGTTTAGGGTGTCAATTATCCATGCCTCAAAAGGATCCAGAGGGAATAATGGGCAAGACTTTCTGTATCTCTTGTATGCTTCTGCCTGTGACACACTTACTGTGCTAAGCATTGCTACCATGTTCAATTTAGGGGCTCCAGGTAATGAAAAGACATGAATTTGGTTACTTCAGAGGTGTGATGTTCCCAGACACCCTGCTTGTACCATGCAGGATGATGTGACCTCCTGCCTCTTCCTCCTTGTGAACCTCCCTCCTCAGAGGAGGAAGAGTGCTGTTCCCAAAATAGCAGTGGCTGAGCAAGACAGTGGCTTTGATTTGTGATCCTCAAAAGCAAAGAAATACTAGGCAGGGTGTCCTTTGTGTTCAGCGTATACGTGCTTGCCAAAGAATTGCTTTCAAGGCTCAACTTTTAGCTGAGGATTTATCTGCAGTGCTGTCATACAAATGTGTTGAAGTTTAAAACTAGATAATGCCAGTATTATCTCAGCATAGGGAAAATAGCTGAATTCACAGGGTATTTGGCAAATGGCTTGCCACATGAAGTTTCCCATGTCTGTATAAACACAGCTGACAACATCTAAGAACTAGTTTTGGAGGGCAAGCCACAGTTGCTCAAGTAAACACAGCTGTTGGAGCACATGGTTTGGCTTTAATTAAAGAGTTCCTGAGCATAGGGACTGGGAGAAGGCAGCCCACGAGTGTTGGTCACACAGGAGTATTTTTTGGAGATTTTTTTTTCCTTCCACCAGGGACTCTGCTCTGCTGTGGAGATAATGTTCTAGACATGGGACATTGGTCTTCAAATGGCAGAATGGTGTGTGTGCATGTCACATCTGAAACAGCAGTTCCACCAGCATTCTTTAGTTTTCGAAGTATGTATGTGAAGAGGCAATGTTTCCCAGTCTCCTTTTTAGTCTTCGTTTTGTTCTAGAAGGGCTAGGAAAGCTAATTAGTTTTTCCATCCCTCTGATCCTGCCTATGAAAAGGGGAGAGCAGGAGCATGGCATGATGTGCCTTGGGGGTAAGGATTCAGCAGTATTTTGGTAGCCTGAAGAACCCCATTTTTCTGTGCAGTACTGGGAGCAATCAGGAACTCTGACAGCAACCGAAATTTTACTGGCTTTTAGCATAGATGGAAACAGGCCAGTGATGCCTGTCTGTATGAGTTGCACTCTATCAATCATGAGCCCAGTGCCATAAATCCATAGTTCAAACTTAAGACAGCTCCCAAAGTCAGCTCAGTATTGATTCAGCTGCTCACATTATTGCCAAAGGAGTGACAATAATTCTAAAGAACCTTTCGGATGGACTTTCTAAGACTTAAAGGATGAGGTGTTATGAGCAAATATCTTGTCTTTAGGGCCACTTACTCTAAAAACTGTTTGCAAACTAAGTACATTAAACTTGTTTCAGTAACTTACTGCATGATGGGCAAGAGGATGGTCGTAAATATACCAATTTCCTCCCTTTCTGGACACTGCTGTGCATTGATCAGTCTCATGTACCCCTGATTGTCAGCATTATTTCAGCCCAGGCAACATTATTTCATCTCAAACACTTTCTCTTTCCTTAAAATGCTATAAATGGGGATAAATGGAATAGTGGGCTGTATAATTTAATGAACAATTTCGTTCCTGTTTTGTAAAGCCAAGAAAGAGCAATAACAATAGCCCTGATGATTCGTGGAAGAAATTGGGTTGCCTTTTTGAACATCTTTCTAACTTTTATATCTGTGAGTAGGTCAAGAAATGCATTAAGTGCTTTTGGTTTAATAGGTTAACTAATTGCTCTTTAAATTTGAATGAAGGCAAGTGGTCAAAAAGTTGATTACATTTTATACCTAGAAAATAGTTAATCATGCGTAGTATTCCTACGATAAAAATATTGTGGGGCTCTAAATTATCTTGTTTTTATCCTAAAACATGCTTTTTTCAGTGTTTTCTCAGAGCTGTTGCTGACTCTAGTGATGTGGTAAGGACAGTGTGAGATGCTGGTGAAAAGAGCAGAAGAGGGCTTGGAGATTTAGATTAAAATTAGCTGCTAAATGAAACTGCCTCATATATTTTTATGCAGTCAAGTCTTCCGAAAGGACCTGCCACAAGCATGAGGCTTTTGGCTAAAAAAGGACTTTGCCACCCCAATTTTTCTTAGCAGTGGCAAAGGCTGCTAAGGCATGAAGAATGGGAGCAGAGAGAGTGTGGCAATGCTTTTACTGACTACTGTGACTAATAATTATTAATGTGATTTTTTTTCATACTTTTTTCTTGATACTGAAAGTGCCAGAGTTACTGAAATTGTTAATTCTTCTTTTGCTATGATGCAATTTATATCAGCTGAAGAACTGGCCATGATTTCCTGGACTAAGTTTTCCTGAGTTTGGAAATAAGTTAGTAATTTTTGTCAGTTTTGTTTTCTTTGAATTTCATCAATAGTAAATGCTTTGTCTGTAGGGGAAATAAATACTCTGGGTATTTGTTGTTTGTAATGTCTCTGGGTAAGACAGTGTGAGAAGGCTGCACAGACTGTGGTCAATGAGCTGATGCATAATGTCCCTCCTCTTCCTCCCTGGAGTGTTACCAGAGCCTGGCCACTCAGACCGTACTTGGAGTCACTCTCTGAAAGCATTAAGTGTCATCTGGAAAATGGGTCAACAAGTTGCTTTAGGTAGATATTACTCAATATGACATTATTGAAATGTCAAAAAACGTTTGTCTAAGTATGAAATGCAACTTGTAGAGAGCCAGTAAACAGGGGCACAGTAAAAGTTCAGGCTCAGTTTCAGAGCCCAGTTTTCAGTGAGGTGTTTAAACAAGAGATGCTTTCAGAAGTGTGCAATGCCCTCCTACTGTGTTAATTGACTTGAAAATCTGATGGTGTGACTTTGTGCCTAGCTGGGCATTGAGTGGTTCTAAAATTCCAGTTTTCCTGTTACCCTTTGAAGCCTTGGGGAACAAAATCACAAAAAGCCCCATGATGATTAACATCTTCCTCCCTGGTTTAATGGCCTTGAGTCACAGTGTACAGCTGGAGGAAAGACAACCCATGCTGGCACTGACACTGCTTGTGTTCTGATGCTGTCACTAAAGCAGCATCTGTCTGTGACTGAAGTCATGTTAAGAAAGAGCAGAGCTTGTCTTCAACTGGCATGTCTTTGTAAGCAGGAGTTGCTGGTGTTCACATTTGCTTTTAGACAATACAAGCCACAACACCAGCTGCAGGCTGCTGCGTGCTTGGAGATGAGCCCTCCCTGGGGGTGTGGTGAAGTGCTGAGATGGTTCCATCCTTTCCATGGATTTCTGGTGATTTGAGGGTGCCAAAAATCAGCCAATTTGTCAGCGTAAGCAAAAAGTCTCTGAATTTGTCTTGGATACTAATGTTTGCAGTAAATTGCAAAATTTATCAAAGCAGCTGTGGCTCAGTTTCTGTGCCTTCTTGCCCTTACCCAAGGCAGGCAGGGCCCAGTTTCTGGGATGGAACCAGTACTTCAGAAGTTGTATGGAGTGACATGGAAATGAACATCTTGGCAAAGTCCAGTGAGGTCATTGGACTTACATTATTTTCACTGGCCTTTGATTCAAATTTTTAAAATTTGAAGGAATAAAGGTTGCCTCTATCTGCTGCCTCCCACTGGCCACTTGGCTGATCCTTGGGTGTGATCCTCGTTTGTATGAACTAAAATCGATCTCTTGCTGAACTCACCACAGCCTGCAGATGGTCTGTGTTTGCATTTGAACATTTATATCAAAGTGTGACACTTTTTCTGAGACTGGTTCTGCAGGGAATTTTTGTTAGGCTTTTTTTTTTGTCACTGAGATGATTCAATGATGCCACTGAATTTGCCCAAAGGAATAAGTAGCTCTTTCCACTAACAGCCATCTGTGTTTTGTATCCTTGCATCCATTAAAATTCTTCATTCTTTCTGTTTTTCTGGCATTGGAATAATCTATGAAATGCTGCCTGTCATTAGGTGAAACTGAGTAAGGAATAGTTCCTGCAACTACATCTTGTTTTCCAGAAAGCTCAATGACAGAGAAGATACGTTAGTGCATATTCCAAGCAAGAGGTGCCTCCTCCAGCCATAGCATGAGTTAAAAACATAAGGCAGAGCAATAAATCCTGCACTTGGAGCAGTCAGGAAGTACAGGGACACACATACCAATTTTGTTTCACATATTGAAAATCTTAGCAGAGTCACCGGGCTTATACCTGCTCACTTGGTCATTATGTCCTTTTTATTATCGGAAAAAGGATCTACAATGTAGGTATTATCATCACATATTGCCATTATGAGATTTAGATGGTCACTGTGGGATAATAATTCACACCTTGCTGGGACTTGAAGCTGAAGTCTAATATGCAAGTTTCTTCTGTGAGATTTAGAGATTGATGGCACATTGAGCTCATGTGTTTGCTGAGTGGGTTATGAGGCGGGGGCTGTACTCCAGTAGGACACCTTGAGTGAGGTGCTTCACCACTGTAAGCCCATCACGCGGCCCTTGTGCTTGCTGAACATGGGACAAGAGGCAGGGTGGTCATTAGGAGACACTGGGGGGGAAGCTGATCTCCAGGGGATGCCAACTGGATGTGGCACCATTCACCACCACTCTCTGGGCCTGGCCATCTAGCTACTTCAACCCAGTGAAGGGTGTACCTCTCCAAGCTGTGAGCTGCCAGCTTGTCCAGGAGAATGGTTATGAAGTAAGGACTGCTATTAATGCTTTCCTACTGATGCAGTTATCCACAGTGCAGTGCCAAGCTCTGACCCAGAAAGGTTATTTACTCCAAGGGCTTCCTGCAAGACACTGTGCTCTGCTGGGGGCAGGTTCTGAGCAAGCCCCCTGGTTGCCTCATGCTGTGGCTCTCAGGAAGCTCCTGTGACAGATGCAAGGCTGCTCATGACAGGGATTTAGAACATTCCAATAGAAGATGGTTTTGATTTGCTCAAATTCTTCTGCTCTCACCTGCAGATTATATTTTTAGTGGTGTCAGCAATGTTGTGAGTTGGGCCAGCAAACACATGGGTATCAAGTATCCTGTTTCCTGCAAGTTGGCATTTTTTTAAGATATAAGGTTAGGACAGAGTTTATAAACTTATAAACATATGTTTCATTCTGACTGAGCAATCAAATTAGGATGACTCATGTTCTTGACCTCAGCTAAAGATTAGGCTTTTGCTGTGTATTGTCTCAAAAGTGTCAGCCTTGGATGCTTCAGCCCAGAGATGTCTGCTCAGTATCCTGTTGGAGCAGTGAGATAATGCATATTACACTGTTATCAGGTAAATCTTGAATTTGCTTCTGGTAAACACGATTGACAGTTAATTTTCACCTTAATTAATAACAAAGGATTTTGTTTGCAGAAGTGATTCTAATTATCCTTTTTTTGTAATTGCCTATCCCTGAGACAATTAGTGCCATTGATTGTAACCTTAGATGCAATTATTTCAGAGACTTCATTAGCATTGTAATTCCAAACTGCTATATAGCATTCAACTTTTGCTTTCATTAGAGTATGGACTTCAGTTTTAGTAGCTGCTAGTGGCTGGGGAAGCTGAAAGAGGAAGGACAGAATTACCTAGTTTTCAGAAAGACTGTAAGGAGGGATGTTTGCCATGAATTTGTGTTGAAGGCTGGAGGAGAACAAAACCAAGAAGGTTTATTTCAGCAGGACTGCTGACTCTGGGAAAAGTAGAAAACACCCCCACCTGTTGTGTAAAGGCATTGGCTCAAGGTCAGTGATGTAAAACAGAACACTCTGATAAATGAGAATTAACTCTTAAAGCCAGCCTCTTACACCTTTATTTAAGCTGAATCTCTTGTTGCTTGGTAGTGGATCTCAGTGATGAGCCTGAGAAAGCAAAGTGCACTTCATGCAAGGTCCCTTAGAAGCTCCTAGGTCATGTGGTTGGCACATAAAGGAACTTACAAAACCTTGTTCCTGATCTTTCCATCTTGATTTTTCTGATTGTGTTTTTTAGCTGCATGAACATCTGTGCCTAGAGTGTCTCGCGTAGCTTTCTGGAAAAAGTGAGTTCCTTTTTCTGTGTTTGGTGTCATTCTTGCTCATTTTTCTACTGTGGACTCTGACACCAGAGTGAGGAGACATTAATGTGCCATCCTTTTGTTTGATACTGTCCCTTCTTGAAGGTTCAGAGGGGGAGAAGCCTTTGAGTAGTCTCTCCGCAAACAGCGGGCAGGTGATACGGCAGCCCAGAATCAAGGAACGTTCCCCAGTTCTTGTGATGATCATTTGGGGTTAATTTTGAGGGTAGGTTTTTGTGTCACTTGAAGAGATATTGAAGAGGTTCATAGCAATTGCTCTGTGCTGCTATCAACAACGGCTCCCAGCAAAACATGGACAAGCTCCAGCAGAGATGGGGCATCAGCAGTTACTTCTAGGAGTGCTTTGGCTTTTAACATTTTTTTCTGGCATAAATGAAGAGCATAAAGGAACACGGTTTAAGCAGAAGGTAGCTTTCACCAGATGTGTGAATGCAGTAGTAGCAATTCTTTTCAAGTGGACGCTTGCTCCAGTTTTCACCTTGCCTTTTTTTTTGTTTTGTTTTGTGAAGGGGTGGGGTATTTGGCTTCCCCCACTGGTTTCAGCCACCGTGAGAAGGTCATTTTACTGGAGTAACTTCCCACACCCACCATGTGGTCTGTCTGGTTTTCAGTTCTTCTGCTTCTCTCAGGAACAGAGCATTAATGTGTTTTCAGGTGCCATGTCTTCAGAAGATAATTCAAGTGTAGTTAATGCTTTTATAAGATAAGTAGTGGTGCTCTTTTATTTTGCTCTAGTTGAACGAGTTCTTTATGTGAAAACTGTTCTCTGTGTGAAAACTGGATTTATGCTGAGCAGCTGCTGTGGAACTCTTGTAAGAGATGTTTTAAAATACTACATCGAGGGGGAGATGTGAGATGGCAGGATTTACAGGGGGAAACAGTGATCTGAGGAGTGCAGCTGCCAAGAGCTGCTGTTTGTTGGCTGCATGGTGACTGGCAGAGCTGCTTGAGGTGGATCCCAAACCTGCAAAATCTCAGCATGTCAAGGGGAGATGTGCCCATGCCAAGACTCTGCAGCCCTCCACAGGGTTTCAAAGCCTAATAAATTCAATGAGACCATGCACATTAAATTTAAATGTATGGCTACCGTGGTTTTTTTCAGTCCCTTGTAATCAGAGCTAATTCTTTTAAGACAAGATTTTTTGGTGCTGCAGAAGGGCACGGTGTTATTTTGCAGTGTAATTGGTTTTAATTTCCATGTTGATTCTCATGTGAAGTTCAGGCACTTAATTATAGCCTAAAGGTTTTTAAAGTCATTGATCTACAAATTCTTGATTAACACAATCCTGAAAAATGTGTAAAAAAATTTCCACAGAGGGGTTGCCTTGTCCCACAGTCCTGTGGAAAATTTTGCAAGGGAAGTTGTGGTGAGGCTTGGCTGTGTCTCGCTGCCCCAGTCCCACGCAGGGAGTGGGTGTGTGTGGGGCCAGCTGTCCCCAGGGGCCTCCTGGCCCTTTGACTACAGGGCTGTTGGAACTACAGTGGTACAATGAATAAATCCTACGCCAAAAAACAATTTTAAAAGGAGTCAAATTGCAAATAACAAATGACATTGTAATAAAAACCAGTGTGAATTGTGAGACGTCTCACTCTGCTCCCCACAAGGAAACTATATAACAATATTACATGGGTCCTTTTAATTCCATTTTGTTGAAGAGCTGTGGCATAATGATAAATCAATTATGAGCTAAATGAATTCCATTTCTGATTAAGTCTGCCACAGGGAAGCACTGCTGACTGTGTGTGTGGTAGAGGAAGTGTTGTTCAGGGCTTAAATTTTGTAAAGGTTCAGGAGCTATTAAAATACATTCTAATTAGCTGTGGTTAAAAAAAAAAAATCAGTCAAAATTATGTATTCAGTAAATCTTTTCTCCTGAAAAGTTTATTTCATGGAAACATCCCTCTTCATTTTGCCTTTTTTTTTTTCTTTTAACTCTTTAGGAGAAGCTTAGCCCTGTTGGGGGTCTTCTGGATGCAGACAGTTTGCTGGGGCAACTGAGCTCTGAGGTGTTTAATCCCTCTCATTGTAAAATCAAACAACAAAAATCCTCAAAACTAAGACCTAAACCTAACAGGTCAGTGATACGATTTTGACTTTTGCTTTCGAGGCAGAATGATCTCTGTGGAAAGAACAATTTTGGAAAAGTAAATGAATGTCTGGATTACAGCGACAGCAAATTACGGCCTAATTTATGGTTTTGAAGAATTGTTGGATGAATGCTTTATGACAGGATCATGTGTTTTCCTTTCAGAGGAGTTAATGTACCTCGGGGCCACTAATTTATGTTGCTTACCTTGCTGTGAATACCATAGGGAGAAAACAAAGCTCAGCACCAGAGCCTTGGCAATCAATCAATCATTTTCTCACCACGCTGAAGTGAGGTCGCACTGCATGGCCCTGCAAGTCAAGGCTCTGTTGAACTCAGCAGCCACCAGATCTTGTATCTGCTGGAAGACATTAAGCGAATTGTTGAAATTGTCATTCTTGCTAATCCTTTATATAACTTTTCTCTTTTTTCACTGAAGTAAGCAAGACCTCTATGACAGGGGGAGGAGAGCTTAATGGCCTGACTCTCAGCTGTATTTAGAGGGAAACTGGGGACTTTTCCAGTTTTGATATACACTATGCATATAATATTTTTACACTGGTGTGCAAGTTGTCATGGATTTAAATAGAAAAAAATTGGAGGGGGAACAATCCCTTTCATTGCATTGGGTTTACATGTGGAAGAAGCTGTCACAATCTCTTTGACTCCTGTGGCTGCTACTTATACCTGTTAAAGACATGTTGAAATTGGTTCTGATTTTGCTGGCTGACTCACTTTTTGGTGAATATGCTCTCAGCTGTCATGCATTTATTTAATTTTGGTTTTAATGGCTTTCAAGGCTCCCTCAAACAAAACAGAGAAAATAACTGTCTCTGATTTTGTGTTCTGTTAATTGTGGTAACAAAGTGGCACGAGTCTGCTGTTCTACCTTGTTTCAACATGTGGCTGCTGAGAATCTTTTGTCCTCTGAATTATAATTTTACATTTCTTCCTCTTTCCTTTAGCTTGATCAAGTCAGTGCATAACATTTAACAAAGTCACTGATAAAAGAACTGAATTCACTTGACCAATCTTCAGTATTGGGCTGGGTCATTTACAGAATAAATTTTAGTTGTTGCCCTCCTCTGAAAGAGCAGTTTGGTTATTTAATATTTATTGGTGGTCAAAGCAACGCCAGAGCAAACAACCTATAATAATCCTCCAGGCCAGAGACCTAAACCTGGGGAAATGTAGCCAGTTCCTTTTAATTCCTGTGTGTATCCTGCTGTGAACAAAAGTGCCATCTGTGTGGACATAAAAGCAGCATTTTCTCATTACCTCTGTGAGCTGGGCAAAGCTGCTGAGACTGACAGGCTTACTGATCTGTGGGCTCAGGCCTGGAGAAATAGGACTTGGTGGGAAAGCTTTCAGATCATCCCTTGAAGGCACCCTGCCAGCAGGCAGGAGGTATGGAAGAACAATACAATGACTGTCCAGGTCCCATGCTGAAAGAAAACAAATCCCTATCTGATATTCATAAAAATGCAAAGATGGCTTTGGATCTACCTTGCCTAATTTTACTTTAAGTAGTCAGAAGAGGTAGAAAAGTACTTCTGAGGGTGACTTAGCCCTCCCTTCTGACACCCTGTGATTTTTGGGAAGGGTCTGACCCATTCATTGCAGAGGGAGCATGGGGCAGCTTGTTCAGGTACCCTGAATTTAGATGTCTTGCAATAGCTTACCATGAACATCCCAAAGTGTTTTGAAACTGTTCCAAAGCGTGTGATTACAGAAGAATATCAAGTCCGTATTTAAGAGCACCTTTCTTGTTGACTTATTGTAGAGAAACTGATTCAAGTCACAATCTGGGGCTCAGTTGCAAAATGAAATAGAAACAGAAATGCTTTTTATTGTCCTTGTGGTCTTGCTGCTCATTGTCTCCAAGCCTCTACCTGAGCTCTGAGCTGCGGAACAGCAATGGAACATCCCAACTTCAGCTCACGGTGTGGTGTTTGGGAGGGTCTTTCCTACAGCTGCAGTGGGAGCAAGCCTGGCAAGAGTCTCCCCTGCTTAGATCTAGGAGACCCAGAAGATTGGTTCTGTTCTGTACATCAGGCAAAGAAAAAGCCTAAATATTTTGCCTTGCCTTGTTTGGCATAAATGATCATTTTCCTCACTGCCTTTTCCCAGAAGTTATCCACAGAGCCAGAGCAGCTGAGCAATTTGCATTTTCTTCTGTCTTATTCTTTTGCTCTTTTCCTAACTTTCCCCCCATTTTTTTTTCTTTGTGTAACAAGACTGCAAGTACTTCTGGCATATTTATCAAGTATGTCTTTTACTAAGATTTGTCTGTCAGCTTGCCAGACAACCCAGTTGGAGACACAGAAGCAATTTAAGGATGAATATTTCAGTCTAAGAATAGCACCAAGGAAAGAATGTTCCTGGTTTCTGCTGTCCTGAAAAGTCCCATTCCCTAGAGCTGTTCTTTCCACATAAGTGCTCAGAGCAAGGCAGAGCTGCAGCCTAGGACCTGCGGTCAGAGGTTTGGACAGGTAACCTCAGAACTGATAGCTGAGATAAGGTATTCCAGAAAGACAGCTGAAGCATTCATCAATTTTTCTGCTGCCTTTTGGCAGCCTGGCCTTCTGGCTGACGATTACAGCTATGGAGGGTTTTCTGATGGGACACTTTTCCTTTGGAAATCGCTACTTCATTAATACTGAAAATGGGGGTGTATTGATATATCAAGGAAATAGTCAGGGACAAACAAAACATTGTCAAAATACACCTTTTGAGAGTTAAGTAATGCATCTTCATATTTCATACAGAAGTTTACTTGCAGTTTGTAGTGTAATGGATTGAAATGCTATAAAATATCATTGTGTTAAAAAGAAAAGTAATTTCTGACTTGGAATTAGTTGTAGTTCAAAACTGTCCAACATTGAGAAATGGAAATTCTCATCCCTGCAGAGCTTTATTAGTTTTACAGCTTAGGTTCTATTTTCAGGTTTTTTAATTGTAATTGTTTCACGTACTGACTCTGGTTGTACCATTTGGTGAACTACTTAGATGTTCTTTTTTATCAGGTATGAGTTGCCTTGGGTTGGTTGAGCTCATGAATAAATTATTCCCCTCAACTGTTGACGTAGGGAGCAAAATCCCACTTCTTGTTTTCCTTTGTATTGCATATAATGCCACTGATGTGATTAGAACCAGATGCCAGGGGAGCTGCTTGTAGCTCTGGATTGCACAAAGCAAGGAGACTATCTCTAAATCACAGGTGGGAGTGGCACAGCTGGGTGTCTGTGTGGGTGTTAGATGGTGGAGCTGGGGGCACTTGGTTGTGCAATCCCCAAAATTTAGATAGGTTTAGAGAGGGGGGGAAAAATGTCTCAGCTCTTAACTCTGCTCCCCTCTATGCACTTGTGGATATAGGAAGGGTCCCAGAAAGCAATGATGGAATGTAAATACCTGCACAGGCTATTGTCAGAAAAATGCCCAATTGAAATTTTTCTTCTGCTTTCCTTTATGTGAGGACACCCTCTGCATAATGCACTGATTGAGGCATTCCCAACAGGAGGAGTAAATAGTAGCAGGATGATACTATTGGAAGACTCACAGAAGGGCGTGATTTTAGGTAAGACTTTGCTTCATGTTTTGCCAGCACTTGCCTCTCTTTTATTCATTCTGGTTCTGTTCATAGTCATTAGGCTTTCCTCTGGAGTTGCTTGTGCACTCCAAGGGCTGAGTTTGGAATTTAATTCCCTGCCTGTAATGCTAACGAGGCTTCATAGTGCATAGAAATGGGAGTGTGCTGAAACATCAGGCTGCAGACAGCAAGAAGAGCATGGGAACAAGATGCAACCTAGAGATGCTATGAAAGATCCAGGGTATTTGGTTATCAAAGCAGAGCAGGTTGCCAAATGTGATTTATATTGGATTGAATGTTTTTGCAAAGTTTTTCAAGCATTTACATTTAGTGAACAAGTGGTTCCTGATTCACAACAAAGCTATAGTAAGGACAGTGGAACAATATTTGGGAGATGAAGTGGAAGATACCAACCAGTGAATGATTTCCATGTTGAGTGAGTTCATGTGATACTTGTAATTAGCCTTCATTTCTGGCATGCTGAGCACTTTTCTCCCTCAGCACATCTGGGTGATGGGTTCTGCATCACAAATTTGTGCCTATGGCACAAGATATAAAAATGGCTCCACTTGTAATTCTGTTGGTAGTTCCTCAGATGATCGATGTACAAAGTTCCTATTTAAGGACAGCCGAGAGAATATTTGTGCAGCTCTCATTGCATTAAAGGGATCATTTTCCAAGACATCAAACTGTTTTAACCTGCTAAGAGAATCCTTTTCTGTAATTGTTTTTATAGGTTATGCTTGGGGATGAATGACTGTAACTCCAGTGTCAAAGATCTACTTCTGTGAACAATGCAGCAGCATCTCTTGTGAACTGTCAGTAGGATGTAATCTGTTTACTCTGTATTACTACTAGACTTAATGTTACACTGTATTTAAACCCTCCTTTATTAGGGGTATGAATTTGGCAATCAGTTGAAATGGGTCCCTTCTTTTTGCTGTGAATCTGCAGGGGAGGTGTATCAATGCTAACACTAACTTCAGGTTTTCTACGTCTTGCTGAAGGAAATGCAAGTCAAATGGTAAAGGATCAAGAGATAATATATTAATTTTGCATTCCAGTCATAACCCTGAAGAGGATACAGCTGTCAGAATTCATCATTGTAATTCTAACATAATTATTATAAATTCAATCTCTTTAGTGCCCCAGGACATTTGTCCTGATGGGCAGTGAAGTGGCCCTATGGACACGCTGGAGACAGCATTTTTGTGCCACTCTATTTCAGATGTTGTTTTACAAAATCAAGGTGCCTGTCATTCAAAGCCATGCTTCTGGGAAGGTACTAAGAGTATCATTTATATAAATTAAACTGCAGCTTTTGTACCCATTAATAGGAAAAACAATCTCTCTTTGTGTGTTCTGAAGGCCCAGTTGATCATCTTGAATGGATGGATGCCACTGCCTTGGCTCCATGGAGAAGCTTCTGTGTAAAGCTGTGATCACAGTGACACATTTCCTAGCAGGTTTTTATGAACAGGCTGTGATCTGTTTTCAGACAGCACATGATAGCATTTTTAATTATTGCCAAAAAATGAAGTGCTTAAGATGATAATGGAAAAATCGTCACACAGGAAATACAAGAAAACTTAGAGCTATGGTCTATATTTAGTTGAAATATTATTGGTACCATTGATTTTCAATTAATATTCAGTATTGACCATTACCATAAAGAAGACAGCAACATACTGCAGGAGACTTATGGATTTTTTTACAAGTCATTGATTTTTTTTCCTTGCTATGCAGCTGTTTGCATTAATAAGCCACACATGGAAATACTCCATAAGAATCTGTCTCCCCAGTTCAAGGAGACAGTGTGTGAGGATCTGTTTTCTCTGGAGGTGTCCCCTGCAGTACGTGGCTATTTGTCACCTTTTCATTAAGGGTGGAACAGCTGGGCTCTCCAGTCTGAGGTGCTTTCAGGCTGCTGGGGGCATCTGGGTATAATGAGAATTTGGGCTTCCTTTTGACCATTGCCTTTTGGTGCGTAGTCCTCTGTCTGGAGGAAATCCTCATTATTAATGTGTGAAATTAAGAAAAGGCTTATTGTCAAAGGTTAAATGACCTAAATCTGCCAGCTATAGATGGAAGGAAACTTCATGTGCTGCTCAAAGAAGAAATAGCTTCTGAGCAAGTCTTGTAGGGCTCTGCTTTGTGGAAGAAAACAGAATTTGAGATATCACATTTTTTCTCCTAAGACTATGATTGGTTCTACTGGTTTAGGTTATTAGTAGGCATTTGTCAATCCATTTTCAGTAGCTGACAGTCTAGAGGGAATTGAAGTAATCCCATATACATGTATCAATAGTCACCTTCAAACATGGGTAGAGCTGTCAGGACACATCAGAGGTCCCTCCTGAGTAGAAGAACAAAGCTAACCCTGAAACTAATAACAAGCATTGATCTGAGAAATGAATACATATCATAAGATTCTTAGTCAGGATACCCTACAATAGGCAGAAACCAGACCCTATCTTAATCACGCTTCAAGGGACGGGGTCATTCTGTCCTTTATTACAGAAAAGACCAGTGTAATAGAACGGAAGATGCCAGTTCTAGCTGTCTCTGGTGTGCCCATGCTGTAGGAGCTTTTCCCTGCCCCACCAGCCTGTGCTGCTGCTTGGCACTGCCTGCCCCAGTTCCAGTGTGTGTCCAAGCCAAAGCCTGTCACTTATGGAGATGGTGGAAGAGGCCTGGACCCTCTTGGGCAGCCCTTCCACCTCCCTTATGTGAACAGAAGGGAGGGTACATGAACGTTCAGGTTGCTGTCAGTGTTAACACTGTACATGCATTCAGAAGCCAGCAAGGTTTCTTCGGAGTAAGATCATACACACCCATGTACAATGAAGAAAAGACTTTATTGAATATGGTACTTTAAATGTTATTACAGGAACAGCTCTGGAAATGGCAAATCAGCACTTAGAGTTTATTGCTAAATGTTCTGGGCCCCACAGTGCTGTGTTATAAAAATACTGTATTAAATGTATTTGCAGTATGTGACTTTTACAAAGCCCAAGACTAATTCTGGGAAAAGCAGACTTGTTCTGTCCCCATAGAGATCACAGTTTATGACATTAGAACTGCAATTTTACAGTGAGGGGGTTCAATCACACTGTTTATCTTCATCATGTTTGGTTATTCTGTAGTATTCAGGCTGACCAAAGCAACAGAGTTAGAAATGTGCAATGTAAAATTATGGCCACTTCTGTACTTCCCACTGTGGATCCCAGTTGGAGGTTCTTTATTTCTGTACTTCCCTGTTCTTGGAAACAGCCTGTAGGAACTCATCTTCAGTGATGGACCACACACTCTGCATGGCATTGCTGCAGCGATGTCAGTAGACCTGCTTTGATTTGCTTTAGCTTAATATCTGCTTTGGCTGTGTCTGTCCTGAAGGCATTAGAGTTTTGTTCCATTTCATTCACTGTCCTTGAATTCTACAACTAAGTTTTAAAAAGACTAATTCACTCCTGCATTAGACAGGCTTTTTACAGTAATTTCTGTCTGTTGATCTCATGGCTAGAACTTTAAAATATTTTTGATCTGGAAAGGATCTTGCTCTGGGTCTGTGCTGATGATTAACAGAAGCCATGCAAACGGACATGGGTACAGAAAATAAATTGTCTAGTTATTGTGTCTTTCACTGTAAGATACACTTGCCTTGTTTTGTCCCTGTCACGCTGTGGATGCATCTTTTGAGCTGACATCTTGATTAGTTGTGTTTAATTACACAATTGAACATTTTTGGCTTCTTTGGGTCTTTTTTTGGCATCTTACTGTTTCTACAACTGGCAGATGTAATCTGTGTAGTGGGGATACTCAGTGTAGCATTTCCATCCAGCCAAGTCATAGCATTAGTTTTGCCTTAATGCAAAACATCCAGACTAAATCTATCTTCTGGTTTTTGGCTGTCTGGCATTAGAGACAAGTCCCCAGAGTGGTGTAAGAGTTGCACAGCACCCAGGTGACATGATACTAGATACTAAGTACTCCTCAATTTCATGCTAGGGCTGCATACCCAGGTGGCTGCTTCTCACTTCTAATGTAAGAAGTGAGCAGTTCAGCAGCCAAAAGTCATAGCTAAATAAGCAAATATAGCTAAATACCCAGTGGAGCCAAAGTCCACTGCTAGTGTTAAGAAACTGCTTTCAGGACCATGCTGTAATTCACTGGAATGGAAAAGTGCCTGCTTCACATCACTCACTGCTGCTCTGCTGTGAAGGAATTTATGAGGTGACACAATATTGGCAGAAAAGTTCACCTATTTTCTCTATGAAAACTACATGGGAAGGCTTAGACTGTATTTGCTTCCTTTAATGGGTGCCCAGCATGGAATAGTACATTGAAATGTTTTTGTGCACTAACTTCTAAAAGGCAGATCAAACTTTGAAGCTGTCACCAGCAATGGGCTGGGAACGATCTGTGTGGCCTGTGCCATGAGCTGGCAGCTGATGGCTCTGTTCCTGGGCTTCCTCTCCAGTGTTACTCTCAAGTGTGTTGAAAGAAGCAGTAATATTAGAGGGGAGACTAATTCACCATCATCTCATTTTCTTTTGGAAACATGGCACTTCATTGGGGTCTGAAGCCTTTTGCCCTATACTACTGACCTTTGGATAAATTTCTCTGAAATTCAGAGCCCATGTGTGAGGAGCACAGCCAGTTGTGTGAGGAGCACAGCCAGTTGTGTGAGGAGCACAGCCAGTTGTGTGTGGTGCCAGTGCTCTGTGTGTGGGTAGGGGCTGGCCTTTACTGCAGTCAGGAAAGCCAGAAGATGTTGACTCTGCTTTCCCAAAGCCAGTTTCCCAGGGAAGCTTGCTGGGAAAGCACTGTGTCTTCAGAATTACTGAGCTGGCACTTTGGGGTCCTCTCCATTATATGAGGCTGTAAATGCATTTTAAGAGATTGCCTATTAATGTTGCAATAGATTATCTATATTTTACCACATTACTGTAGCGTTAACTGTTCCTAAAATGTGGGGAATAATTTCCTAATTTTTATTAACTAAAGAAATGCAGAAAGTGTTTTGACAGGCCATGTGAGTGTTGCCGCTGTGCATTGCATTCATTGCCCTTGGCATGCTCTCATCCTCCACACAGAGGTGTGTGCTGGGCTCACAGCATTGACCTCGCAACACTTCTATTAACCTGAAATAACCAATTCTGCTAGAAGCTTAAAAAGCACTTCTAGGCTGGGCTGTAATTTGGGAAGTATTCAAGCATTTTTCTTATGAAGTGATAAAGTTGAGGCAGAAATACAATGTGCTTTGTCAGGTTTAAATTTAGCATGCAACAATTACTGAGGAAAAGAAACCATATATTATCACTGCACTATCAGCCCCATTCACTCTGATTCGTATTGTCCGTGTGCAGCAGAACCTCGGGCTCTAAGAAGGGCACTGTGGCTTATCAGCTGTCCCTAAAGGAGGGAGAGCTTGTTGGAGAGGAGGCAGAGCCTGTTGTCCTGGGTCAGGGACGTTCAGCCTCCCTGGCCCTGGGGCTGCTCTGTCTTGCCGGGGCTCTGCCCGTGGCTCGGAAGCTCTGGAGGGTGCTGAAACCACTCTGCATTCCCTGTTCTTCTCTCCTGCAGGAAGCACTGCCAAGAACAAGGCATGTGCCTAATGAGCTGGACACCGTGCCGGGGAACTGGGAACAACCTCCCGGAGCAGATAAAAGCTGAGCATGTTGGAAAAGGCAGCATTTTGCTGTTTGAGGACACCTGTGGAAAGGCTTTTTATTTTTCCCCATCTGTGGATGGAAAAAAGACCCTTTATGAAAAGACACTTCTGCTTTATTTATAGCTCACAATAATTTAATAACTATCTTTGCAGCTCATTGAGAGCAAAAAGCTTTTTCAGGCACTGCCCGTCACTTACAATGTGTGCCCAGCACCAAACACGACTGATCCATCAAGGTGCCTGAGCCCTTGCTCTCCAGAAGTAATGCCTGGGAGTGTAATTTACAGGGGTGTCTTTTCTCACCTGAAGTTTTGCATGTATCAAAGTGAGCCCTCTCAGCAGACATGCTGCAAAGCCAACAGGAACAGGGATGATGGTGCTAGGGGGGCCCTTTCCTTGCAGGCTTAGCTCTGGCTCATTGGCAGGTTGACGTGGTGATTGGCCCTCTGCAAAAGTTATTCTCAGGTATGCAAACCTTGGGCTTGACAAAAGCAGTGCGGGTCATTGCAAAAATCATTGTAATGAAGAAAATTTGAAGTGTTTTTAAACTTGAAGATGACCACGTTATTAGTGGTACTAGAGCAGGCAAGGAGTTTGAGGGTCAAAGTCTCCTGCCATGATTTCCATGGAGCAGCAGTGCCATGTCAGCTCTCTGTCGGTGAATCGGTCATCAGCCTCAGGTGCTGGGACCTGCGGGTGCCTCACCAGTGTTGGCTGAAAAACATCTTGTCTTTGGAGGGAGCACAGCAGTGGGAGGTTTGGTACTTGATGCCGTGAATTAGACAGTGTTTGTAACTCCCCCAATTATGTTTGATTTCTTTATGCTGTTTGGTAGTTCTGTGCTGTGATGACAGCATTGTTCTTTCCCCCATGATGATGATGGTATCTCCTGTTCCCTCAGTTCTAACACATGCAATGTCTGGCCTCAAATGGAGCTGGCATCTTCCAGCTGATGTGTATTTGTGTCAGTCAGGAGGGTGAGGAGCTCAGCTCATGCTCATGGTCCATTACGCACCCCTGCACTGTAGGAAGGAAAGTCACTTCCTTCTGTGCTTTTCTCTGGGCAACTGTAATTCCACAGCTCAATAGCTTTGAATTTATTCAGCCTAGCTGGATATTATCAGGGTTTTTTTTATATATGTGGAGAGAGACAGACAAGGAGAGAAAGGGAGGAGGAAGAACCCTATCGCTTTTGTAGGGCTTACAATGGGATTTACACTGAAGCATGAAATTCTTCATATAAATATTTCAGGACTCTTATCTCTGCAGAGATTAACTTTGGAAATAACTCCTGGGGAAACAAGGGCGACTTGTTCTCAGCTCTTCCTCATCCCCCCTTGCTGCATAAACGGCTGCTGGGGGGGGTCTGTGGCTCTGGTTGCATCTCTGGAGGCTTTTGCCCTCCAGGCAGAGGTGGGCTGAGCATGGACCAGAGCCAAACCTGGATCACAGCAGCTGAGTGCTGCCCACAGCAGCTGAATCCTGCTGGCCAGGCAGGGGGTCCTGGGTTTACTGCACAGAGGGTCCCAGTCTGTGGCTCGGCTCAAGCCAGTGGAGATTGTGGTGTTGGGCTCCTGAGGTGTGACTGGGGCAGTACGGATGTTTTAACAGACATGTTACCCCCAGGACATGAAATACAGTGCTGGAGTTTCAGGTTTTAAAGAGGGCCTTGGAAAGCACCTTTGCATGGAAATTCCACATCAGGGTTGTTGATGGGCTCTGATTTATTCATGAGTTGAATAATACTGTCTGGGTTGTGCAATCCACACAGTCACACTTCCAAGAATTCATGGTTCATGGTTGTCTTCTTTAACACTTTAGAAGAGGAGAAAAATGAGCCATGTGATGGGGAAATCAGAAATAATATTAGAAATTTTTCAAGGATTTAGTGAGCATTCAGAGCTTCAGCCCTTTGTACCCTCCCTGTATAATTACCAATCTGGAGCAAAGAAATTTGGCAGTCAGGTACTTCATTCTTTTTGCAAACAAAAGAAAAAAAACTAAGACTAAAAGGATAAACAGTGAAAACCAATTTAGCATAACTGCAGCGTGAGGATCTGATGCAGGTGTTTTTATGCAGGATTGCAACTTAGTAAGCAGCTTGGTAGGAAATTATTTTCTCACAGGGGTGCACTGAGTGCATTTACAAGCCTGGGGGTCCCAACTATGGCATCAGATCTGATTTATGTACTGTTTTGCTCAATTTCACACACCTCACCCCCATGAATGTGCCAGAGATTAACATAAAGGTCAATGCAGAGTAGTGCCTGTAGTGATTCTGGTGCGTGAATGACTTGAAAATGTCGTTTGTTTGGTGTGGCTGGAAAAATGCTCCAGCAGGTACAGGCACCAGGAAAAGGTATTGATGGAAATCTGGGGTGAGCTCAAATCTCCTGTACTGCTGTTCAACCTCAGGACTTCAGAGCCTTATCTAGTATATGTTATTTCCTGTTCTAGCAAGGTTTGTCAAAAGTGAAGGTGTGTTAAGTTGCTGTTACTCCTAGGAGGAGCTAATCTGTGCCTTGTGCAAGGTGGTCATCTCCTGGGTGATTTGACCCTTGGTAGACTATGGAGCTGAGCAGTGTTGATGGGTGTTTGGCATAAGGAAGCTGTGGAGATGCCAGGACAGTGCTGTTAGTGAAATCCTAATCATCAGTCACAGCATTTCCAAGGGAGAATCATTCATCTGGCTACATTTGTCATTTTTTGTGGGCTTGAGTAAGCTGGCTAGGCTGAGTCAGCTCACAGCACTCAGTTTGCTAACCAGAAGGCAAACAAAACCCCAACCAAACACAGGAAGCAAGTATTTAATAAATACGGTGTTATTTCTAAACACCAGCTGCTTAGAGAGGTAAACATCACAATGCAGATATTGAGGATTAGCACAGTTTAAGGACACACTCTGAAAACACGGATGTTTGGAGAAGTTGAGAGCTGCTTAAGGCAAAAGTTTACACGACGTCTTTTCCTTGTTCCTCACAAAACCACACTCTTAATTATTATATTTGTAAAACACCTTTAGCCCTGGCCCACTTTACTCCACCATTTGCAACAGTCTGTCTTCGTTTTTAGCTCACACACAGGAGAGCAAACTCCTTTTAAACAGCCGTTTTTGCAAAACATGAATATCACATAAGAGCAAAATTGATTGCTGAAATAAAAGGTGGTAGCTGCAATATTTTATATTTATACACTACTTCCAAGAGATCTGGAGATGAAGTCACAAAATCTGAAAAGCATGTGCAGTTTACCGAAAGATGGATCGTCTTTCAGCGTTTGCAGCACTATTATTTATTTATGATGTTTTTCATCCATTACATTGAGCATTTGCTTATTGAAAGCTGCTTGCTGTCTGGAGAGTGGAGCCACTCGTGCAGTGGAATGAGCTGAGGCTACAGCAAAGAAATCTTCTTGCAGAACAAACAGGGAGAAGTGTTTGATTGGAAAAAACAATCTTAACCTCCCCCAGAATAAAATTACTGGAAAAAGCACTTTCTCCCTGGGAAGCTGTAACGTATGAAAGGAAGTGTTAAAGGACAGTGTTTCCTACACCTGAGCAGTCATTTGATCCTGTGGTTTAAGCTAATCAGCTGTCAGATTTGTGATCACAGTGGGACTACTTGACTTGTTCAGGTTGGATGTCTGGGTTTGAGAAGTGCTGCTGGCATACACCAGGATGCAGGAACAAGCTTCCTCTGCTATTAATGCTCACTCTTTAAATCCGTATGCTGTATCCTAGTCTAAGTTCATTGGAAAGCACTGCATGACAAATAATCTTATACATCAGCTTGTCAAGAAGACTTCTAAGTAATTTTAAGAGTTATTCATTTGGAAAGTCAGATGTTTCTTCCCCTGGGGCATATCAGCACACAGCACAGCTTGTTATTAACTGTGATGCAGTGCTGGTAATAGAGAGGTAAACACATGAGCTGGGCAGACTGTAGCACAGAGGACAGGCACCTTCTGGCAGTGTGGTGACAGGGCAAGTGCCCTGTGCGGTGGCCTGCTTGCCTCACTGTCCATCTGGGCTTAATCACAGTTCTATCAACCACAAGTAGTGAGCAAGAGAAAAGAAGAAAGAATAAAAGGAGATAAATTAATATACAGGAAAATTGAGACATGGATAGGAGGAGTACATAATTCCACTCTGAACAGATGGTGTGTTGTTTGTGTTTAAAGACTACAAAAAGATAGATATCCTATTGGCAAATATCATTCACTCTTGTTGTCATGTTTTGGGAAGAACTTCATGGATTTTCAAATTTTTACTGAAATTGAAGACATTCATTAAAGTTGGGAATGAAACGAAAAATGGTTGTTTCTTTCACAAGTCTACAAACTCTGCTTGGGAAATGGCCTGGCCCTTGCTTAGTATGAGGCTTCAAGATGCTGTTTACTGCAGTCTGTTGCAGTGGAGCAGGCAGTTCTGTGCAATGATCAAGCAACTCCAGTTTGCTGACATGGGAACGCAGAGGAACATTTGAAATACTGGGACCTTAGCTCACCCTGAGGCTGGAATCCTTCCTTTCCAGCTTTCTTCTGGAAGCGCTCTTTATGCCATGTTCACAGCAGGTTGCAAGCCAGCTTCCTGTGTCCCCCAGTGCCACTGTGGCAGCAGTGGGAGCGTTGATTTTGGCTGACAACTTGTGAGATGAGAATGACCATGTTTTAGTACATAATTTCTCATGGCAGTAGTAATGCTGTTGGATTTGTTTCTATGCTTTGATAAGCAATTAGGATTTGACAGCTAATGGAAAATACATTTCCCCTTTCTCTCTGCAAAACTGGATGCTTCTTTTAATCAGGCTGTCTGTAATAGCAAACTGGAACCCCTCCTGTGCTGGTTGGAATGGCCAAGGGAGTGGACACGGTTCCTCAGAATTCAGCAAGGTTCCTCACCCAGGAATGGGTATTTTCTCTTGTGGTGATCCATGGTAATCCATAGGCTCCTCTAGTTTTAGATGGCCATTGCAGTTCTCTGTGAATCACCTCAAAGGGCACTCATTCTGCCTGTACTGGTTTTCAGTGATGTAAAGACTTCACGACACTCGAAAGGAGCATAAAAACAGGAATAAACACCACTTACATCCATTATTACTCACAGGATAAATCAGAGTTCTGTGCATAAGATCAAGTTAAGCTAGTAGATGTTTCGCCCCATAATTTTTTTAGGAAGGGAGATAGCCATATTTCTCCAGAGATGTGAAACTTCCAGTCATCTGAAGTGCCTGTGGCACACACTGCTGGTAGTGACCACGGTTGGTAAGCACTGCAGGTCACACAAATAAATATCAAGTAGAAAGCTTGAATTAAGACAAAGATTCTTCAACATTTAACATCTGTTGTTGTATGAAGCCAACAGGGTTATTTCATACTTACCACCAAACTCTTAAAATGTGTAATTTTCTATGTAAGAAGGTAACTGTGAAAATCTTAGTGATGAATGACTTCATAATGATCCAGATGAGCCATTCTGCCCTGCAGAAGCCAAATGCAGCAGGTGGAAAACATTTTTCCACTTTCATTGTGCTATTTATCATTATAACAACACTCTGCATCAAGAGTTAATTAAAACTTGTATCTGTGCTGTCTGAGCAGGTGATCAAGAGCCAGGCATTTGCTCACATGTTTTGGGCTGGAGCAGTTTTTGTTATCTGTGGCACTCCACGGAAGGGTAAATCCTCTGAAAAAATTCCGACCTCTTTTCTGTTTGTTGCATGCTGTTGCCTCAGTTCCTCCTGTGGTTTGCTGCTGTTGCAGCAGCAGGGCTGCACAGGCAGCCCCCTCTGATGGGCTGGGGTGGTGCAGGTCCCTGCACAGCTGTGACCCACATGTTTCCTTGCCCCGTTGTTCCCTCCCCAACAGCACAGAGTGCTAGCAATGGCTTTACTGAATTGCACTGTGTGTCAGCAGGCATTTGATGTTGACAGAAAGGATTATTACCACATCCTTTGGACTTTTCTGCTCTACTAATTTTGCTGCATCTTCTATTTTGGTCATTTGTCCTACGTTTTAAAAAGCAAATTATTGTCCCATATTTCATCTCCGTTGGGTTGAAAGGGTCTCTGCTGCTGCTTTCTAGTGCTTCCACTGCAGGCATTTTACATTGCTCTGCTCTATTAGGTTGCTAGACCAAAGGTCAGACAATACCTACATGAGGCTAGAATTCTATTCACGTCCATTTACATTTGTTAATTATTATTTACATCTAGTAAATCTCCTGAGTAATTCTGCCAGCACCCAAGATACATAGGGCACTGCTACTGCAGTCAGAGGCAATTTTAACTTTGGTCCTAACCCCATCAGATCCTGTTCAGTAACTGCTTTTCTTTCCTTTCTTTTTCAGTAACTTTCTTTTTCTTTCCTCTGGAAACAGCAGCTGGGGAAGTTTGTCCTGAAGAACATGTCTGACAGTGACAGAAAAGGGGTTAATACACTATGAACTGTAATTCCCTTTTCACACAGTAACCCCGGGGGGAAAAGCCTGTGATTGTTTACCCTAGGCCCAGGACCCATTTGTGCACCACACTAACATCCTGACGCTGAGACTCTCATTCACTGATTGCTGTGTCTGGTGATACAGTGTCTGTTTAAACTAACACGCATTTTTTCTAAAGAAATCTGATCTTTAAAGAGTCAAATGATGAAAAATTAACCATGTCCCCTGCTTATCTGTTGCTATATTTAATTATTTCACTGCTTACAATTGAGCACATCTATTCTTTTATACATTAATAATGATGTTCTACATAAATTCTCTGTGAAGAAAACAGGAGTATTACATATTTATTTGTTTCCATAAGGATCACAAGAATGAGGAGGTTTGAGTGTGGAAAGATGGGAGACTGCTGTGAGCAGCTGGATTGTGTCTTGAGGAGGTATTTGAGCGTGTTTGTCCATAAATGTCAGTCTCTGGCAGCATATTAAAATGGCCTCTATTCTTGGCTTACAAAGAAATGTACAAGGTACCATGTAGCTCCTTCTGATAACTGCTAAAACACTGTGTGTCTTACTATTTTTCTTTTCAGCTAAACAAAAAAAGAAGAGTGTGTCTCTTTCCTAGAAAGGGTGCTCCTGTGTTGCTGAGCTGTCAAAGGATGTGTGGCAGTAGGATGGTAAAGTTTTGGTTATGAGGTGTCTCAGACACTTTTCAGTGTTCTCAGCCACTTCATGGTATGGAATATCCCTTGGGCCCAAGGGATTTCCCTCGTGTTCCTTCCTCATTCCTCGTGCACCCCCTGCCTTCTCACTGTGGGGTGGGGTGAGGAGCAGAGAGCAGTGTCAGCACTGCTCAGCAGTAACAAAAACAGCTCTGGGTTACAGACCTTGTTTTTAGCACAAATCTAAAACACAGCCCCATATCAGATACTAGGGAGAAAATTAACTCCGTCCCAGCCAAAAACAGCACGCAGTGAGCAAAAAAATTACAGATTTGTACGGCTCCACTGTGCTGCTCTCTGTGAGGAATTCCAATCTCACAGAAATGATGGGATCAGTGAAAAACAGCCTTTTTGTGGCATGCATTGTTATTTTTTGCCATCTTCACGGGCCTGGATTTCTACTGATTCAATTTCACCACCACTTTTTCCTTGTTTGAGCCTGAACTGGTGTTCTGGGGGGTGGCTGTGAACATCCTGGGGATGAGTGTCCCAAGGGGCCCAGCACCCAGAGCTTGGTGGTCCCCCAAGATCTCCTGGTGCCTCTGTGGGAGTCCTGCTTCATCTGAAATTGGACACGTGCCTGCATTCATCAGTTTCCCATGGTCGTTATCTATCAGGGCTTCAGAAAGTGTTACATACTAGTTTAATAGTGTCTCTCTAAGAAATAATTACTTCACTGTGCCCATAATCCAGTTTGTATTTGATATGTCACTTCTAATAACCTGCAGAATTTTTCACTCAGGAGGGTTTATTTGTCATGCTTCCAACAAAGACCTCATCTCTTTTCATTAAAAACGGGTTTTTCAACTCAGAGACTTAAAAATAGGAAATAAAATAAGGAAAAGAACAGAATCTGTGCTGATGGCTCTGTTCAGTATGGGCGAGCAGAGCACGGAGGGAAGCAACAGCAGCACCCAATTTCTGACAATGTGCAGAACTGCAGTGATACCACACAGACAGGGGACTAGGCAGAGAGGGCATAAATGCAGCATAACCACATCCAGTTCTACTTGATTCTGCACCTAGGGGAGCGAGCCAGTGCTCAGACTGTGTTATTTCTGTGTTATTGGCTCGTGCCAATGGCTTTCGCATGGCGAAGGGAATGCTGTGTAATCACTTCTCATTGTGTATATATTCCTAGTGGAGTAGCTAATCCTTTGGTTTTGACATCATAATTAGTAAGAGAGAAATTATTATGTCCCCAAAGCAAAGGCAATTTCAGAAGAGAGGAAAAAAACCCTCCACAAAACCTCAGCTAGAACTGTTAAACTTTGAATGTAGAAATCCAGTTTTTATGCAAATGACCTAATTAAAGAAAGAGCAAGACACAGCATCTGCAGAGCATAAATGCTTTCCAAGCAGGATTGTTTTCAGATGGACCAGTGTTTTTCTGGGCTCTCCTGGTGGTACCAGTGGATCCAGGCTGTCATGCCCAAGATTTCATTCTTGTCCTTTTAAATGACTGTTCAGTGCTCATCCTTTTCCTCTTCCGTTTCCAATGAAACTAAAGATCTGATTTGAAGTGGAAAAGGAGGAATTGCTTTAAAGCCTATGACATTGAGAAAGACCAAAGGTGCTGCCATTGAATTTTTGTCATTCTGACACCTTAGCAGGTGTTGCAGTGCAGAGCACGGAGGGGCTGGTACCCTGGGGCTTGCAAGAGGCTGTCAGTGGGCAGTGGCACAGGAGACTGCAGGGGGAAACAGAGCTGCAGCAAACAACTCCAAAAAAAGCACTGAGCAGCCCTATTTATGATCTTTCCCCTCCGCCCCCCCCCCACTTCAGTGAATAATCCGTTGCTCCTCTCAGTTGCATGTCTCAACTTCACAAATTCTGAGCTCACCCAGAGACAGGAACTTATTTTGCTCCCCCCAGGCTTGGCCATGGGGCTGCCCTCCTTGTCCCTTCTGTGTAGACACCTGCAGACACCCGCAGCATCCCTGACCTGCCCTAATCCTGACCTCATGGCTTCTGCACTCTTTGTCCAAGTGGTTTCGGATGAGGGCGGCAAATCTGTGGGCTCAGATGATTGGATCAGGGGATGCAGCATGTTCTTTGCATCAAACCCTCCATCTCACTGTGCTCTCTCTGAAGGCCCTGTAAGATCTGGGGGGAAACTGGGAGTGCTTTGTTTTTTATCATGTGTTGGGATGAGCTTTAAAGATCAAATGCAGACTGGCTGCTGTCTGCATTTGATTTCTCCATCTTGAGTGTTTAAGTCCAGTTTCTCCCTATGCGTATCAGCCTGACATAAATTTTTCCCTTCCAAGTGACAGTAACTGGCAGCATTTCAGGATATGACCTGCATTTATGGGCCCTGCTGACCTTCTTTTGAGTGTGGATATGTTTATTTAAATTATTTGTCTGCTGATAAACGGCAGCTCAGTGAAATGAGTTGTTGGCACATTAACCTCTCAAGCACTTAAGTCCAGTTTAAGTGATTATTAGATCAACTTTGACAGGATATTGGCTATTATCACAGTTTATTTTACATCTACTGTAATACAGCATTTGAGGTTTTTCCTCCAACATTCTGGCATTTCCATGAAATCTCCCATCTTCTCTCTCTGGTTTTAGAAATTTCAGTCTCAAAGCAGTGCTATTACCAGACTGCCGCCTCTATGTGAGTTTAGAGCTTCCCAGCTCTGGCAGACAGGTGAACCCAAATCTTTGTTCCAGCTCCCAAACCCACAGGCACTGCCCTCCTGTGCCTGCTGCTGGTGCCCGCTGTCCCCAGAGCCCCGGGCAGCCCCCGGCCCGCGTGGGCAGCAGGCGTGGCAGTGTCTGGCACAGCGATGTGCGCGGCTGCTGCAGGATTTCTCTCTGGCACTGGTGACGTGCCAGGGCGGGTCACCCCAGCAGCACCCCTTGCCCTGGCTATGTGCCTGGCTGGTGCATGCTGCTGAGCATGGTGGCTGTTTTCTCTGCTAGATTAAAAGCCATTTAGTCCCATGTACTTTTCTCCCTGTGAACCTATGAATACCATGTAATCAAGCCACCTTTCACCTTCTTTTTAGTAAACTAAACAAATTGAGCTCTTTAATCACTCACTGTAGAGCATTTCCCACAGATCTTAATAATTTGTTCAAGTCCTTTCTGAGTTCCCTGAGCCTTTAAAAATATCTGGGTATCATCTTTAAGCCTCAGTCACATTTCATGAACTGTGCCTAGTGTTTAAGGGATGAAAAAATAAGAGAGAAAAAGAAATGGAACTCCACACTTGTACATGGATAGCATTAGCTAAGACATCTGGATGAATAGCATTGCTTGAAGTGATGTTCATACTATTGCTCCTGGTATCTGAGGAGCAAATAGCCTCCCATTTAATTTATACTGTAATAAAATCTCATATTGATTTTAATAAAATTGAAGACAATAATTTTGAATGAAATCCCTGCGGCAGCTTCTCCATAAAAACTGACTCTTATTTTCTTTGCACATGTACGTTGCAATTCACATCTGATAACAGTGAGCTGGGGCACTGTTTTATGAACAGCTGGGAATAGTTTTAAGTACGGTGAGAAGAAACCCTCCTTTAGAAAAGAGATGTTCGGAGAGCTCAACACAAAGCCCAGCCCTGCCATTGTGCAAGTGCTGTACAGCTCACAGTGAGGCAGTGCTCTTCCTCCTGCCCCCATCTTCCTCTTCCTTGAGGTGACAGCATGTGGTTGGCAAAAGGTGATAAAGGCTCAAGCAGACATTAGGATGCCCTGGAGAACTCTGGGGAGTTAGTAGCTGTTGGTGTTTACTAAACTGCTGTGGAATTTGCATTTTACAAATCTTTACTCTTTGCTGCCCACCCTGCACATACAAATCTCGTCAATGTTATTTTTCTGTTCAGCCCTGGCAGTAAGTTTACTTGTGCATGAGAATTTGCAGAAATTAGATGTAGAAATGAGATCTGCTGAGGAAAAAGCCAACTGCAACATAATGAATATTCACCTTGATGTTCAAGTCTCACTTTGAAATGTGTTGCCCTGAGGAACTGCTAAGGAGAATTAGGATTTCACTGTTGGATGAATATTCAGTATGCTTTTAGTGCTGCTTCCTTCTACTCCCTGAAACTAAAGTCTCCAGTGAGACATCTCTAATCATTTTTGTTTCTCAAGTGCTAAATAGCAAGGGAAAAATGCAATGCAACAGGCGGTAAATGCTGAAAAAGAAATGCAGCCCCCAGGCTGCACGATTTGTTGTTGTTGAAGCCGAGTCTGGGGGAGATAGAAGTCATGATTTGGAATGCAATGCCTCTTTCTCTGCCCAGGTGCCCTTCTAGCTTTGACTGCCTGCAGAGAGGAACCTCCAAAAGAACAAACCACAATAATAATCACCACTCCCATGCTTGAGCACCCCATAACCTTTTTTAGGAAACCTGCACAGTTGCTGGGGAGCCTTTTGTCTCTAAATAATAATGTGTAAGATGCTGAGAATTAGTGAGATGCTTCATAACCTGACCCTGGGAAATGCCTGTGTGTGGGGCTGAAACTGGGGAGAGGGAAGAGCCAGTGCTGGCCGTGGTGCTGTGGCTGTGCTGGAATCGGCCGACGTGGCTGGGGACTGAGCATGGGAGCTGAGAGGACTGAAGTCTCTGGGCCACTTCAGTGGATTTTAGTGAGTCTGAGAAAACCCTCCTCACCTCCATCTTCTGCCCTCTCTGTGTCTCCACTCTTCCTCTATGTTATAAACGACCCAGATCTGATATGGAAATGAATTATTAAAATTTACCGAGAACGCAATAAAAACGGCAAAGCAAAAGGGGACAGCGCGGGAACCGCGGCTGGGTGCCAGAGGCTCGCCCACAGAATGGCCATCCTGCTTCTTATACCCCTGTGGTTACATCAGCCTGATGCATATTTATTTATGGTTTTGCGTGTCAATCTTTTGGGAGCCCGTGCTTTTCTGGTGCTGTGGCCCTCAGGGTCCTCTCTGGTTGGAGTCCCATTCCTTTTGTGGTGGTGCCTTCAAAGTCTGGCTGGCAGCAGTCCGGCCCTTGGCAAACCCCACAGAACTGCTATTATAGCACACAGATCATCCAGCCCCTGTAAAAACCAACCTCACAACCAAACCACCCCAACAACGGTTAAACAGTTCTTAACATGTAATATTATAACTCATAATTCATAATCCATACAACATATGGCAAAAGGTAACTCAATAATTCATCTATAACACTCTATGACTTACTCCACTTCTGAAACAGCTTTGAGCATGTAGTAAACAACAGTCAGAGTGTGTTGAAACTGGCTGGTGTTCTCCCCCTTCCTCCTTCCTCCCCTGCTTTCCTGGTGGAGCCGTGCTGGTCTGCTCGACCCTGGCAGGGACTGCCCATGCAGGGGCTGTGGCATCCCCTGGACCTGTCAGGGCAGAGCCAGGGGCTGATGCTGGGGGCCAGCAGTGCCCCATGCTCCAGATGAGCCTTGTGCTGGCCTTGACCAAAGGAGGAGACTGACTCCTGAATAATATTTGAATTTTGGAGCAGGAGATCCAGGAACAACATTGGTGGATTGGAGCAAACAGGCTGAATTCCAAACATGCTGTTCCTACTGCTCGTTGTTGCGGGGCTGAGTGGACACATGGCCCTGGTGGAGGAATGAGCCGGGATGCAGGGAGGGGAGTGCACAGCACTGGGAGGCACTGCCAGCTCCTCGCCTAGCAGAGAAGACACAGAGGGAATGCCAGGCCAAAATGAAAGGTGTCAGGGCTCCACACTGCAAAGAGCCCATTCCCTCTACTGGGAGACACAAAGGGCTCATGCATGTGCAATCAAAGGGAGGTTGTTTTTTTCTGCCCATGGACTTCATTCACAGCATGTTTTCTGAAGCAGGGCTTATTTGGGGTAGATGGAGAGTGGTTCTCTCTGCAGGTGATGTGAAACCAAGCACTCCCAGTGATTGGATTGCTCCTTTACAGCAAGTCCCGTGGGCAGAGCCAGTGTCTCTGCGTCGCAATCTGAGCACATCAAGCACTCCAAAATTTATCTTTCAGTTTTGCGACTGGAGTGGATACAAATGGAAATGCTGAACATTACATTTAACATCAGAAAAAGCTTCTTTGCTGTGGGGATGATGAGATCCTGGGATGGGCTGGAGAGAGGGAGAGCGACTTCTGTCCTGGGAGATACCCAAGCCCAGCTGCTGGTCGTCCTGGGCAGTGTGCTCTGGGTGATGTCCTTGAGTGGAGGTGAAGCTTTTTACTGGAAATCACATATGTGACAATCCTTCTATCCTTCCCACCTCCAAAACTGCCTCAGTCACTTCTGAAAACAATACTGAGAGTTGCCTCAGTTGCAGGGAAGCCCTTTTAAGCCAAGTGTTTTCCTGACTTTGGAAGATACACCTTCCTGAGCAAACAATGAGATCAGCTGTGCTGAGCCTGAGAGTTCTCAGATGCTCTAATTAGGCTGATCTGGCTTCATGCTTCCCAGCAGGGTGCTTCTGTAACAGTCGGTAACTTATGCAGTCAAGCTGTTCCTACAGCAGGGTGCATCCTCCTTACGGTTCCCAAGACTGGGACATTTCAGGGTAATAATGGGAAGTCTGCTGGGGCTCCCAGGCTCAGCCCTGCTGGGTAGCCCACCTGTCCCATGTGCTTTGTGTCTCTCACTCCTTCAACACCTCTGCACCAATTTAACCCTGCACTGAGCTTGGTGGAGCTGCCCCTCTGCTCCCTGCGAAGTGAGTCCTGCCTGGAAGGAGGCCACAGAGAGACCCTCAAGAAGAGATCAGCGCTGCCTGGAAATGCACCTCTGTTAGCAGCAGCATCGGGGATGAGCAAGCAGCAGGCTTATTTGGGGTGAAACTTGTCAGAACTTGGGTAGCTCAGAAGCCTTGAAGATTTTGCCATATTCCTTAGAAGAGAAAAAAAAAAAAGGATAAAATACAAAAGGATAAAACATATTGAAAGAAGAAGGGGTTGTGATGGAAGATGAGGAGGAGAGCTGTAAGGTGACCCCCTGACCAGCGCAGTTAAAGAAGGTGATTTTCCTGATTTTCTCAGGAACTCAAGCCAAAAAGTTGTATGGTTGAGAGTCTGAACTTTCCTCTCACATCCACTGAACCCAGTGAGGCTGCAGCACCTGGGTCTGAGCACCCTCCTCAGCCAAACCCGCCACTGGGGGTGAGGCCCTTGCCATTCTGGTCTGGGCAGCAAGTAAATAGCTTCTGCTAATGAAGCCTTGGCTTTCTGAGGCAGGTTTTAGTTCCTTGGCAATGCAGTATTGGGTTGTTTGTCAGCATGCTGAATGCTGAACAGACAAGGTGATCACGTCCCTGTTCCCTGGCCTGCCGTGTAAATCAGGAGGTGGCACGTTCCCAGTCTCTGGAGAGGTGCAGCAGGAACAGAAATAGGAATTAACAGCTTCAAACCCCACACACATGATTGCAGGGAGAAAGGGAATGTGAAATTCTGGGCAAAAGACTGTTTTATTTTTTTAGCCCACTCAAGCAGCAGCTGCATCCATGGAAACTGCCTGCGTGAGATCTTCCTGTTTGTTTTTCACCAGGATTTCTGTGCTGGCGGTGTTGTCATCAGACACTGCGTAACCAGTTAAAATTCACTGCTCAGGTACATTCTCTGCTGTGGGAGACACGGGACCAGCCACAGGGGCAGATGGGCAGAGCAGGGACAGAGGGTGCCCAGGGCAGCAGCCGTGCCCCTGCTCCTGGGGAGGGCCGTGCTATCCTCCAGGACTGTGGTGCAGAGACTGGCAGGGAGGCAGAATCTTTCAGCTGATTTTCCCTCTTGAGTCAGTGAAGTTGTGCCAGTCAAACCCCTAAATAATGCCCCAAGTGTGAGCTTCCATCTCATGGGAAAGAGTATTTATGGGGGTAAATAACCTGTGTGGAGAGAAAGAGAAACAGAGTGATGAAACAGAAACAGAGTGGCAGAGCGATGGACGGGGCAGATAATTAAAAAGAGACAATTCTGCTGCAGGAATAAAGAGCGTGCCTGACAGCGTGCTGCCTTGGCCACGCCGCTCGGGTTCCCTGTGCCGTGGCTGTCTGCAAGGAAAGGAGGCTTGCAGGGAAGCAGGACTGATAACAGAACTGCTCACAGAAGATGCTCTGGAGCTGAGAGCTGACATTTTCCAGTGGAAGAGTGGCTGCTGGGCTGTAGCCACAACCAGCTGTAGCCCTGCTGGGCTGTAGCCACAGCCAGGTCCTGCTCTGCAAGCAGCAGTGGTGCTGCAGCCAGCTGCAAGTGGCTCTGTGCTGGAGGTGGAGCAGGGGATGGGACAGCGTGTCCCCTCTGTGGGTGCTTCCCAGGTATCACCCCTCCGTCTGGAGAAGAGACACAGAGTACCTATCTAAAATGAATATGAGTGAAGATGGTTTCTTTTAGTTGGCTCCAGCACCATGGATTTTTCAGTTTATTGATGTATTTATTTATTGGAGAGAATTTTTCAGAAGAATGAGTGAGCTATTTTGAATGTGTCTTTCTGGTGTGTGACCCTAATGGGGATTCAGGTGAAAACCAGAGACACCCAGACTCCTTTCCATTTGTCTCATTCATGAAAACAAATTTCCTTCCCTTGCTTTATGTAATTGTCTTGTCCTCAATCTGATATTCCAGGTTTATGAGGAACAACAAATCAATACCCTCTTTTTTGAAAACTGCCGATTAATTAATTGCTGGTGTCTGCCTGCATGCTGCAATTGTATTAGATGTCAGCAGTAATTAATTTTTAAAGGAAATTGTTCTTGCTGAATTTTGAACACCAGCTCAGATCCCATTTTTCCCACATGTTCATCTGAAGGGATGTCAGGCTGCTCCCCACAGGGGCATGTTCCTGACCAATGGGATGAATAGCAGGTGCAGCTCATGGGAAAAGTGGACAGTGACATATCTGCACCGCAGCTCTTTGGGCATTCTCGCCGTATTTTTGCATTAAATATATTACTTTGGCTTATAAGAAAGTGAAAATACATGCAGAAAGTAGAGGGAAAAAAATATATGGCTTTTGAAAAAGAATAACCATCTTTACTAATGTAGAAAAAAAAATACCTGGAAGGTCTCCTTCTGCTGTTGAACAGACACAGTGGCTGTTGTATGATATAGACTTAGAAGGAACATCAAACCTCAGCTTTTCTTCTGGAATACAAATTATCCTTGTTAAAAATCAAACTATACCAAGCTCTCATTGTAAGTTTTTAGAGAGACTAAAGGATAAGCAGGAAGGAAACTGCCACGAAATGCTTTTGAGGTGGCCTCTTTATATGGATCTTCTGAAGTCCCCTGGCTGTAAGCAGTGGGAAAGAGAAGAATACCTCTTGTCAACTCATCAGTATGCTTTAAAAACAGCCCTAAAAACTCTGGCGAAACCTTAGCTCTCAGGTTTTTCAGTGGCTTCTTAATTTAAATAGTTTCTTAATCCAATGGCTTTCCCCTCTCCCTTTACATGTTGCCTTGGGGTTATTTTTGCAGAATCACTTGAATTTCTTGTAACGTGAACAGATTCCAATGCCAGCAGCATTGATTTGCATTGTACTGAGAATTAAGGGGTTGTTTTCCAGTACTGTTGCCTATAGTCAGAATCTGCTCCTATCCCAGTCTGTCCTCTGAGGGCTGAGCTTTGATTTGCAGCCTGCAATAGATGGGGAAGGCGGGGGCAGTGCTGGGTGTGAGGGGGATGAAGTACTGGCTTCCTGCTTCTTTAACTGTCCTTGCTTTTTGTCTCCTTTCCCCCACACTGACCTCTATGTGTTTTTAGCAGCATCTTCCACTCCCAGGAGGTGAGGAGGTGTCATCTGGCAGGAGCATCACCTCAGGTTCTAGACACAGGTGCTGTTGGGGCAGGCACAGGAAATATGTGAACTATCTTTCACCAAAGCTGCTTTGGACAGAGGAGGAGCATAGAGCCATGAAAACTCTTCTGACCTCTTTTTTAAAAACATCTGGAACTGCAGCATTCAAACAGTCTGGCAGAATATTTTTCAATAAATCTTGAATGTGGCAGTTACATTTTCTGTACTGTGCTGGAAAAAGGATTCCAGTATACTTACTGCGGAGACAGGAAGATTGATTCTCACTTGGAAAATCTGCCAGATTTCTTGATTTAGAGAGTTGATGATTGGTGGAGTGTTTAGGCTTGATTTATATCAAGTTTTCTTTCTCGCTTGCTTGCTTTCTCACTTTTTTTCCCCTGCATGTTGTTTTAATGTTAATGTGAGTTACTCTTATTCTGAATGATTCTTTAACAACTATTGGGGGGTTTTGGATGTTTTTGATATTCAAGTCAAAACTCTCTTTTCTAATTCCTGTTTGCTCAGAGTAACGTGACTAAATTTCACTTGCATGAGGTCTAAATAAAGTCACTGTACTTTATGGCGACAGATATTGGAATCCACCCCTTTACTCTAAAGAGTGGATAGATGCTTATTCCCTGTGGAAAAGTCTTCCTGCCTCAGAGAGCTCTGCAACAGATAGTCTAGACCTTTAAAGATCAAGTTACTGTTTTCTTAGCCTAGCCATGGGAAGGAAAGGGGATCACATCCATATTTTTTCCAGGCCCTGGTCTTGCTGTCAGGACTCTGAGTGACGTCTGGCTCACATCTAACAGTGTCTGGTAACCCTGATTGCTGCAAATGAACACATGCATGTAAAGTGAATAAAGATGGTCCTCCCAAAAATACCCATTAGAATTTAACATTTACACTGTATTTTTAAGGGAAGTGTTTTGTTTTATATTCTCCTGTTCAAACACCATGTGGCTGAGCAGGGCAGTCAGCGAGTCATAGCTGTATGTGCATAACCTTGGTCTGATTTGTTTGGTACTGAATTGCCGGTAGAGCATTAAATTGATTTTTAAAAAAAATCTTTGCAAGTATCTGGTATTGATGAAAAGGTCCTTATGCATTTGCAGTGAAGTTGTGTCTGTGCAGTGAGGTCAGCTCAGGACCAGCTCAGTCCTCGTGCCACCAGGGACGGGCGGAAGCCAAATCTGGCATTGACCAAACACCACCCGGTGCAGGTGGGAATTTTACCCTTCATACTTCATGCAGCTTTCAGCTGACTAACACACATCTGGATTCATCTCTTACTAAATCTTTAGTGCACTTTTAACAATAAATGGATATATAATTAACATAGGCAATCTTACTAAATCCATATTAGGGTGCTTGTTTGAGACCATTGACACTTGTAATTGGAGGTGTTGTTAAGTGCTTCTCCTTCTACAACAGCAGTTGTGGCTCCTCCCTGAAAGCATCAGGCCTGAGGCAGATACATCCATCAGGAGGCTTCTCAGCTCGTGGTGAGCTCAGAAACTGAACGAATAATTCAGGCCCACTCATCCTGGTTCTAGTGGCCATGTGTGGTTGTGTCTCTTGGTGCACTGGGTGTTTGAAGGCGATTTCAGGTTCGCACCCCAGTTCACAGATGGCTCTCAGAGCGTGCCTCTCTGTCATTAATCATCCCTCCCTTAAGGAAGCGGGGGCTATTTGGATGTGTTCTGGGCATAGCCAAATCATAGGCAAAACACACTGTTCAAACCCTGCCTCTCACAAGCAAGGCCAGACCCTCAGCTGCTATAGCACCCTTTTCATTATACATGTTCCCCAAAACTCATCTGGCTTCCTTCACTTGCATCTAGAAACCTAGAATTATAATCAGCACTAAATTGTAGCTGGGATTGTATTACATGATTGCTTAGATCATTGGTGCTGCTTCCGAATTTTCTTTTTCTACTCTTTTCTGAGGATGTGATAAGTAGTTATATATATACCCTATAGCTGTAGGGGGAATAGCACCTTCTCAAATACAGTTTAATGGTACTTTCTTTCCTTTTGTAGTCCCATGGGAATAGGAGTTGGGCTGGATAAGATCACACATGACTGTTACCATAGTTTTGCTCTGTGTCAGATGTGATCTCATCAGAGCTTGACAGTATCACTAATTTGAGAAAAGGGCACAAGCATTAGAGCTGAGATACGCACCCTTTAGCAATCCCTCAGTTTCTGGGGAAGCTCTCTGGAATGTAAATCGTTGGGCATTATGTTCTGAAACGTTCCAATAACTTTTGAACCACAAAATTATGTGACTGTCAGAATTGAGGTCACTTCTACCCCTCCTCCTCACCCTGCTCCCCTGTACCTGAATACAAATCTGAAAGATGTAGGCTATTAGTATTCCAATGGATTTCCTTTTCCATATGAAAAACGAAGGCTTCTTTTAAAAAGCAATTTTAGTGTTAAGTTACCTATTTATGGTGGGTCCTGCACTCAGCTTGCATGAAGCAGATGTATAAATAGTCTTTCTAACCAAGGGCTAAATCTTGGTCCTGGCTCTGAGATGGTGTACAGGGTATAGGCCTATGTGACTGGATAAAATTCCACCAGAGGAATTGTTTCTCTGTTTTGTTGGGTCCCTGGGGGTATGCAAATTCTGACAACTTTGGGAACTGAGATGTAGAGCATTACATAGCAGTCCCTGGTACAATGTCTCCAGCTGGACACCTAAAAGCCCAGGGATTTGAAGTTGCACCTCATTTTTAGACAATGTAGGGCATAAAATAATTTATTTAGCAGCTTCAGCTTACTGGATAAATCCCTCTTTGGCTGAGGTAGTTGCTGGCAACACAGAGTTCTGCATCTCTGGCCTGTGCTCTGGCTCCTGTTGTTTGTTCCACAGTGGCCCTCTTAGGCATCTCTCCCAGCTTCCATTCAGGCCAAAGGAGGCTTCAGCCTTTCCCTGAAGGGCTCCAGCACTACCCTTAGCTTCACTGGAAGCAATGCTCCTGCCACAGCTGCTCCTCCTGGATGGGAGATGCTTGCCCTCAAGCTCTGCAGGGTCCCACTTGTTCCCCTACTGGGCCAGCCACGTTGGTCATATCCCTCCTGGGTAATAAACCAGGATTTGCAGAAGTGCCACAAGAACTTAGGATCCCGAATCCTACTGAATTGTATGGGGGATTTCCAGCACTGGTTTCCTGGGCATTTGAAAGCCCCTGATGTTTGCTCCATGGGAGGCAGGTACCCCATCATAGCTCTGGATTATCTACCTCCTGGTCCTGCCCAAAAGGCTGGGAAGGCCTTTCTGTTTCCCTCTCTCCACAGGGAAATCAGAACTATAGAATTATTAATAGAGTTTATGGAAGTGGCTAAGCATGATTGAAAGGATGCTTATAAATGCGGGTAGAACTTGTCAGTGCCTCTTTAAAAGTGAGTAATACCATTTTAATTGTCGTCCTTACTGCTATAGATCACAATAAGGTTATGTTGATGGAACCATCAAGCAGAGTAAATGCTCTAAGTACAATATGTTAGTACTAATTATAGAGTAATTTAACAACAATGTATATGGAGAGGGCAATTTTGCATGCCAATTCACCATGGCAAATTTAATTGTATGGAAGAAGGGGAAAGCAAAATATTTTCAATAAAGAGTAAAATGATAGACACTGTGTGGCTTTTCCAGTGCCGGTGGCAATCCTGACTCCTTTTGAAAGAGTTGCTGCCACCTCATCCCACTGAGCATCCCTCTGGTACATGAATATTCCCAGGGCACAGGAAATCTTGGACAGACTGCTGGCAACAGCTCTGAGTCTCCTTAGCCAAAGCAGAAGTGTTATTCCTCATCGAGGCAGGTAAGCTGCAAGTGGAAGAGATGTGAAATGGTAATGGAGTCATTTCCTGGGTCATTTCCTTTTCATCAGGTTGCAAGAAGTCAGAAGCTGTTACTCACGGAAATAAATCATCTATCAGCATTAGGCTTCCCCCCGGCCCCCCTTCAATTATTGCAATTTACAGAGCTGCAAAAGGACTGAATTTAAGAGGTGTTTAATTGTTTTGGGTGAAATAAGTTCTCTTGCTCTTTGCCTCAAAGATATTTCTTTTATTAATATTGTAGTTGCCTTTCACTGTTCTGGACCCACAAACAGATGTGTGAGAGTATTTCTTTCTCCAGAATGGTTACAAATTCTTCTTCCTGAAGTCTGGGAGTTGTCTTGGCAGTTACGATATTGTTACTCCCAACAGAGGTAGAAGTCTATGGATATTGACAGACCTTAGTTTTAACATCTGAGGCTTTTCCATGTTAAACTTCATTCTTGTTTTTGCCAACCTTTTGGTAACCCTGCTCCAGTGTGAGGCTGACAGTGCAGCTTCTGCTGATGGGAAAAAGCAGCTAAGGACTGTGACACTGCATTTCTCTTGCTAATCTCATTATCATGAAAACTTGAAATCTGTGCTACTTCAGGGCAGCATTTTCCCCTCTATTTGTCCTTTTGTATCGAAAACAAAATCACTTGGTGACTCCCTTGTCTGTTTTACTGCAGAAACAGCAATAGGCATCTATTCAGACTTGCAACTTGCACTTAGAAATTGCTTTTAATGTTTCCTTGCATGGACTGTTTATCAGTTGTAATAAGTTTTTTAAACAACCTTTTTATTACCTTGAAATGGCTGAAGGAGATGATCCTCAGCAACTGATAAACCAAAAGAAGTCTGTTTGAAGTCAGTAGAATGATGCTAACTTCTACTAGCTAAAGCAATGGTTCTTGACAGGCCTAGAACAGCAGGATGACTGACTCCTGAACCGTGTAACTGCCTGGCGAAGCTCAGGTAAATTCAGTGGGGGGTTATCTCAGAGGATGAGCTGTGCCATTTGCTTCCCTGTAGGTGATACTATGACATGGTTTATGAGATTCACTCCCAGAGACAGAAGAAAACCCCCCACTTTTTGGCCTGCAGAGATTTTTGATTAAGATCTAGTGCTGTCTGCCCCTTCAGGGATCCCTGGATTGTCACGGAGATGACAGCTCCCTTGCAGGGAAAGCAAAGTACTGCCAAAGCAATGACACGTTCCAGGGGCTGGGATTTGCCCCCACTGCTGTCCCACGGACTGACTGCCCAGCTGGGGCTGCGAGTCAATCACTGCCTGGGCACTTCTGCCTCAGAGGCTGCTTCTCTCTGCCTGTGGTCACCGGCAATTTGGCAGGAGTTTCCTGAAGGAGGGCTACAGGCAGAGCTGTGGCTCAGTGCTTGTGTGGAGCGGGCTGTTGGTGACTCTCACTGAATGTGTAACACTAGAGGTGGGCCTTCCAACACCCCAGCAAGGTCTGGGTCTGCTTCAGGCTGGATGCTGTGGAGGGCAGGGAGTCTGGGGGGATGCGGGAGCCTCTGTGCCAGCCCTGCTTCCTAGCACACTTGGCTCCTGGGGCTGAAAAACCTGCTGAAGCACCAGCTGGTAGAACCCAGGTTCAGAGGGTGGGTTCTGGGAAAGGCTGGACTGAGTCACACTCGAGCACAGTGAAAAAACTGTCCAGGGTTAACTAATCTCAGGTGTAAGTGCTTAGAGCTGTGGGTGCCCTGGGTCATCTTTGCAAGCATCTGGAACTTGTCTGTAGACTTACTTCAAATTAAACAATAAGCATTTACATCTGTAAGCAAACAGTTGTTAAATTTGCACAAATAATCAATTTGTTCCATCCCAAGGATTTCCAATAAATATTGCATTCCAACAGAGACATAATGTAATAAGCCATTATTAGAATAATGTTGTGCTTGTTTGTTGATGCTCACAACTGACAGCAAATCTTTATTTTAATTAATTCTTAGATTAGTTAAATAAAAGCCATTCCAATTTTTCATTCTGCTCTTTTTATAAAAATAGTTTTATTGTGGTCCTAGTACAGATAAAATTGGCAGGATTGACCAGAAATGGATGTAACTTTTATTTCTCCACACTAGGGATGCAGGCCTGCTTTTATATTTGGAAGTGATTTGCAAATAGCAATATGAGTTTTTGTAAAATGCTGTGGAAACAAGTTGTTTTGGAAGTTCCCTTCTGCATGGTTCTGATTAAAGGTGCTTTGCATATATGCAAATGCTTTAGCAATTTTCAACTTGGATGTATTTACACTTAGCATATGTCTGGCAGTGAGTGATTTAAATGAAGGATTTTGGCTTTTCTGACTTGAGAGAAGTGAGCTGCTCCTGGGTAAGGGGTGTTCTGTAAAACAAGGATCTTCCTCACACAGCTCTGGAGAATGACAGTCAATGCATAGTTTGCATTTTCTTGTCTAATTATAATCAGCTGTATATTTGCAGCAATAAGAAATTAAACATCACTAACAAACCTTGGTGAAATAATGCAGAAAGTACATTGAAAATAATTTTGTTGTGCCTCTCATGGAGAGTGGGCAGAGGTGGATTAAGCATTTGTAACAAACCTCTATGTTTGCAAAAGCTCAGAACTTAATTTTGATGCTGCTGTAGATATGAGCAGAAGATTTTGTTTCCTGTCCCAGAAGACATTTGAAATTTCCATGTATTTACCCTTTTTACTCTCTCATATTGCTGCCACATAAGAGAGGTGAAGAGACAACATGGGGGTGCATGAATGTAATTAGTCTGAGAAATAAAACAGGAAGGATGTTGATTTACCTTCAGTCACTCAAAAACAACCAACCATGAACTGGGTTTGTAAAGCTGAGGTAGTCTGACCTAAACCAAATCTTTTTCAATGAATGCTGCTTTGGCAGGTGCAATTTTTGTGGTTGTTTTTTCCAAGCTTATTTTCTTAATTTGGGACACTTTGAACATGGCCTTTTTCCATAAGCAGTTTTTGACAGAGCAGGAAGAGGATGCAGGGTGCTCTTGTTGGCATCCAACAGTTGGTCCTGCACCACTCCCCCAGTGTGCCTGAGTGACCTGAATTGAGAACTGAGGAGTCCATGAAATGTATTGATCTTTCTCAGCAATGTAAATAACTGGAGAGGTGCTTAGGTACTAGTTATGGGCATCAACACAAAACTGGAAGACAGACTGAACAAAGCAATAGATAATAACCTAGAAGCCCGGAGGAGTATCCTGTGCTATCAAAGAGATAAGCTGGATAGCCTAACAGGATTTCTGTCCCTGGCAATTAGGATTAATCCTGTTTGTACCTGGGAAGGAGTTGTCACAGGCAGAAGTTGTCTCTCCCTTTCTGAATGAATATCAGAAGAAGTGAACACTTGCTTAAAGCCCAGGCCTGCTTCATCCTTCAATAAGGAAATTTAGTCATGACAGTGCTGGGTGAAATGATATTTTTGGCATTGCCCAAGGAGCACAGAATTTGCATCTCTGGGTTATCCAGCTATACAAAAGTTCTGCTGTGGGGAGGACGTAGGCTTAAATTATCCCACACACCGTGTACAGGTACACTCTAGGTGCATCCTGTTTATTGTTGTAGTAATCAAATACAACCCTTAATTTATCTTCCATTTGTGACTACATGGTCATGATTACTCCTGAAAACTGAAAGAATACCACTATTTGATCCCCCAAGACTGTTACTACGCTAGAAAATTCCTTGCAAATACACATTTTGACAGACCTCATTCTTAGCCAAGACAAACTGGCAGCTACAGTTTTATGCAAAATTAAAATGCTTAGTTCTTCCCTCCTTTTTGGAAGACCTTAGGTATGCTTGTAGTGTGCCAGTTTCCTGAGCAATGTGTAGATGTTCCATACTGATGAGAAAGGTACATGCTTGTTTTAGGTCACTTTCTTCCCTTATCTGCTGTTTAATATTAATGATGTAAGTTGCTGTGTCAAAATATTAAATAATTGTAACCTGTGCAGGAAAGGAGTTTTATTTTAACCTTTGAAAACTGTATTTACATGTTTTAGTATATATGAATAATGCATAAAGTTAGGCGCTAAGGTTATTTTCAAAGTCAGTCATTTCGGGATCAAGCTGTAGAAAACAATAAAAGAGAAGAGTTGTTTCTTTCCTCTTGCTCTCCCCCCTTTCTTTAATTCCCCAGGATTCAGGCAATAGCATTGAAGTCGAATGCCATTAGGATTTCTCACTAAACTTCAAAGCTTAATTTAGTCTCTGCTGGAATAAAGCGAGGCATAAAACAGGCACAGTGGAATCCATTTAAATGAGTGACTGTGGAAAAAAGACAGTTTCTAAGAAAACAAATGTTCTGCACATTCTTTTAACAGAAATCCTCCATCAGAGCACAGTGTCCCCCGGGGTGGTGGGTGCTGTCCCAGCTCTGGCCTCCCTGCTGCGGGGTGGGGGTCCCAGCCCCGTGCACCCCAAGGCCTTTCAGAGGCTCCAGGGGACTCCATGCAGGGACAGGCCTGGTCCCAGTGTGGAGGATGTGGGACCCACTGCCCATGCAATCACACATGCGTGTATTTGTGTGTATTTGACAATTTTCCAGAACATCATTGTAATGGGGTAAGTCAGCATGGAAGATCTGGTTTATTTTCCAGCATATTTGATGCTTCATGAAGGATGCAGTTGTACTGCAGACTGCTCCTTTATAACCTCACTCGTCAAAGAAATGTTCTTGTCATTAGCAAGGTGTTGCCTTTAAATCACTTCCCTCTCTGTGTTTTTATTCATTGTGACTTGAATTTTCTCCTATGAAATGAGCTGTATAATTTTGCTAAGGTGGTACTAAGTGCTTTATTTCATTTATTATAGGATAATGCAGCTTCTGACATATCTAGAAATCCAAAGGCTGTGATTGTCTATCTTGCCTTCAGGATAAGTGCTCATAATCCAGTCACTGCGTGTCTGCAGCATCTGCTCCAGATAACGCAGCGTGCCTCTGACCCTCCCCACTGGTGAAGAACAGACCTGGAAAGGTCTCTCCTGTGGTCCATGGAAGGAAATTATTTTTGTTTTCAGTACTTGTAAGGGCCTGCGATTCCATAGCATCTCCTGCCCACAAACCTTGGAGCTTCCCATTTGGCACGCTGAAAGGCGACAGCGGCCATAGCACTGGGGCAGGACCTGAAGGAGCTGTAGCCAAGGTTTTGGTGAGCCTTGAACTGCAGAAGAATCCTGCCTGGCATCTCCAGCATGAGCAGGAGGCAAGTTGGTAACTGCAGACCACCCTCCCGTAGGCAGGGAGGTGACAAGCAGGCTCCAAGAGCAGGGGCGAGACACAACTCTACAGTACGAGGGCAGGGAGAGACTGGATTGATAAAACCACATTTCCTCAGTTAGAGCTGATTTCATTTTAAAATCTTTGGGCCTTTCACATCATCTGAACTATTGCATAAAACATTTAATAATGCACTTCAATTGTATTCCTCTTCATTTGAGGGATTGCTTGACACTGGTTCATGTAACTAAGAGTCGTAACAAGATGCATGTGACTAATTCATTCTCCTCTTTGCTGCTCTTTCAGGTAGCTTGGTCAAAACCATGCAGCCATTGGTGGTGGTCATGCCCCATGTCTAGAAATGATACACTTCCTGATAAGGTTTTTGCATTTGCTTGGACATACTCCTGTAAATCCCTCTATTTGTAACAGAAACAGCACGATGGTGCAACCTGAGGGGCCTGCAGACTGAAGGACTAGGGTGTTGGGATGGTAGGTGGAGTCCTGCGATGGGAAAAGCTCCTGATCTGGGAACCAGTGACTGAAGATAAATAGGTGCTGTGCAGAAAGAGCTGAGAGAAAGATGTGTTTGCTGGTCTGAGTATGCAGAAGGCTAAAAAATGCAACATTGTGGTTCAAAGAGGAAGAGCTGATTTACAGCCCATTGTAACTGTACATCAGGAAATTTGTTAGACTAATTAAACACTAATATAAAAGGGAGATTCAAAGGGATGGCTTCCTTAAAGATTGCTCTCAACCACCCAAGGTCAAAAGCAAAGTGTAAGTAATGCAGTTGAGAAGTCAGATCTTTCTGATTTGAATAATTGTCACAATTGACAAAAGCAGTGACTCAACTTTTTATATTTGAACATCTCATTATATTGCAGGCCATTGGAAGACACATGAGGTTCCAGAGAGGTGTCATGTAAGGTGTCATGCTGATAATCCATCCTTTAATTAATTCATGGAGGTTAATATTGCTGTAGTAGTATGGTAGCTTGGTCTTAGCAGCGAGTAATGGGTTTTAAAAGAAATGGGTTTAATGGAAGATTCATAAAGCAGTGCAGAAAGACAGAACTGCTGGTGATGACATTCATGCTTTTTTAGGATTGCTTTAAAGGCTTTATTTTGAAGTTGGTTTCTAGGAAGAAAAACCATTTTCTCTCCTATTATGTCCTCTCTTCTAGTATGGTTTACCTGCTTTTTAGCTGCAGTTCAACAGAATCTGGATTCCACCTTGTATAGTGTGACTGCTGTTCACTTTAAAAATCTCAAGTGTTAAACTCTTCCTTTTCAAATGTAGCATTTCTGTTTTGTTCCGGTTGCCTGCTTATGACTCATGACTTCCTGAGGAAAACTGGAAGCTTGAGGGAATTGCATGCATATTTATTCAATTTCTAATATTTTGAATACAAAAATAAGAAGGCGAGTCTACATGGAGTGAACATCAGCATGGCTTTCAGTGGCATGATAGCTCCTTTTTTATTTATTTATTTTTTAACTGAGACATTCTGGTTAATTAAAGCTAAATGCGATAAGCACAGAGATGGTTAAGAGGAAAACCTGCCTTGCAGGGAAATTGGGTGAAGTGTCACAGGATATTTGCCCCTGCAAGATGGAGCTTGAGAGAGGATGTGATCAATACGTGTGAACACATCTCAAGGTAAAGGCGAAGAGCTACTTCAGCTAAAAGACAACACAGACCAAAAAAGATGTGGCAGGGAAGGACAGTGTGAGCTATGCTCTGTTCAGGCTGTTGGTCTGGAGAGGTTTCCTGACCAGTAGAGGAAAACATTCTGCACCCTTTTCCCTAGGAGAGAAAGGGGTAAAAATACTGCAGTTTTTTTTAAGGCAGAAGTCAGCTTGTTTTGGTGGGTGACTTACATGTGGTGGTGCAGGCTGTGGTGGGGATTGTGTGGAATGGCCCATGAAGTCCTTCACTATTCCCATGATCCTAAAAGAACCCCAGCAGAACACATGCAAGTGACACGTTCTTGTGTCTGTACACACAGATGTATAAAGTACACAGTGTGTACACATATTTTGTACAAAAGGTATAAAAATAAAGAGGCAGCCCCTGTACCTCAGCTATTAAGAAATGGTTAGCTACAATTTATTTTCTTTTTAAATGAGCTGATTTTTGGCATTACAGAGCTAATGCATATTTATAATTTTTGCCAGCTCTAATTTTAGCCACCTAGAGTCTTCATTACAGGACATATGCATAATTAAATTGCCTTCTTGAGAGTTTACAACCTGTCCTTGCTCATCATTTACAGGTTTGAAATGATCAAAATATTTTTTAAATGATCCTGTAATGCTATACAAAGCTGGAAAGGCTATGTAACAAAATGTCATTCTCATAATCTTCATGTTTTGTGGTGGGCCCAAATCCTGGTTTGTGGTCTCAGGCAACAAGCCCCATACCAGCCAGGTGGCACAGAGATGAGCCATGTGTGGAGTGCAAACAGGGAGAGACTCAGGTTGAAGTGTACTCAACCTGTATGACCTGCATGTTTTTTAAAGCACCAATGATACACAGCCAGAGCAAGTTCAGCTCCCTTTATATAAACTTGTTTTATTAAAATTAGTATTTTCACTCAAATTTTTAAGAAATCCTTTATTTCCCATGAACAGAAGCATCTCGCAGCAGGGCAGCCCCTTTGGCCGCAGGGTTTAACCACCTCCAAGCTGGCCAGTGGCCCAGGATCATGGGCCAGCTGCCCTGCCAGCCCCGTGTGCCCCTGTTCCCTCCCCACTACACAAGGGCCCCGTGCAGGGTCAAACAAACCTTGGGGAACTGCAGGAGTTAGAAATCAAACCTGCATGGCTGCTGGAGGTGGGTCCAGAGGGCAGCCCTAAGTAGCCATGGTTTTTCAGGTTGGACTGTCTTGGAGTTCCTGCAGGGATGAGGTAGGAGGTGGGATCCTACCCCTGCTGGGGCTGGAAGGGCTGGGGTTCATCCCCTTTGCCCCTGTTCTCCAGGTGGTCCAGGCTGATGTCAGTACGGGCTGGCTGTGGCCGTTTCTAGAACCAGGAGCACTGACTGTGGTGACATTTGTCCCTGGTGTCCCCCTAGACCCACCGTGATTCTCCAGGTGAAGAGATGGAGGTGCAAAAACCTGTGTCAAGCCCCTAGCACAGGTGGCACTCCCTTCTCTGCCACCCCTCTGGGGTCTCCTCCATGCCCCTGGAGCCAGGTTTGGGGCTGATAAAACCCAGGGATTCCCAACTGGCCCTGCTTAATGTCTGTATTCTCCTACAGGTCCCCAGCTGTGTGCCTCATTGTGGGGGATGCTGCGGCCACCCCCTTCTCCCAAGAGTGGAGAGAACTTGCACTGCTCAGCAGCCTCCACAAGTATCTTTGCCATAACTGCTAGAGAGGTCTGGTCTTCTTTTTTTTCTTTTTTTTTTGCTTTTCTTGTTTGTTTGTTTGTGGGGTTTTTTGTTTGTTTGGGTTTTTTGTTTTTTTAAGAAAAAAAACTTCATTTTGAACCACAGCAGCATGATACCAGCCTATCATCTTGGCACATACTCCCTGGGCAGCCCTGAGAAGTTTCTTCCCCTTAGGGCTTCATCCACTGTCAGGATGTATCTGTTGATAAGATCTTTCATTTCCTGGGTAAATGGCTCAAAATTCTTTTGCTTAGCACCAGACCGCTTGAAATTCCCGTCCCTGTTGTTCTCCACACAGAGCAGCCGATCCTCTGTCACTGTCACGTTCAGAAACTCCACCATCTCCTTCAGCTTGGGGATGAGGCTCTGCTTCAGGTCCTCGTAGTGGACAATGAGCAGGCGCTTCCCATACTTCAGCCACTCCAGGACGTGGGAGGCCCACCAGGAGGCATAGCTGTTCACAAAGTCGGGCCACTCTGGATGACCAGGAAGCCAGGAAAATGAGACACTGTTAGCCATGCTGCATGTCAGCAATTTTCCTTTGCCTCAGGCATTAATGATACCTTGATCTCTATTTGCTGTCTACAATAATTTAATTTCCTGAAGTCAAGACAGACCTAGTGAAAGCTTTTGGGCTGGACAAAGAGCATTTGTGGCTGAAATGTAACAATTTGCAGTTTGCACTATAGGAAAGCCACTCCCAGCAAACTTTTTCTCGTTTCTGGGGGGCTATTTTGTCAGTTTTTGATGAATAGGTCTTGAGTTGTGACTGATGAAAGGTGATACATGAACTTGGGAAAGAAATGTGTAGTGACACAGGATACTTCCTCCCCAACCCTCTCCCAAGCCACAGCTGTAATGCCTAAAATACGTACAAGGAGAAATGGAAGCCAAATGGCTTTTCTGCTGCAGTCTGAATGCAGCAGTGTACCCAGCGGGGAAATTGCAGTCACCAGCCAGCTTGCCAGTCAAACATGTGAAGTGTGGCAAGCAGGTTCTGAAGTCTTGTCGTGTGTTCAGGGGACACTGAATCTCAAGCCCACTTATTGCTATTATCCTTATTTTTCTGCAGTGCAGTAGCACCTGTGCAGTGCTGTAAAATTTCCTTCATGAAGTGTCATGCTCCATTGGATCCTCCACATCTTAAATTATATTTCTCATGGCTATTACACGCTGCAGGGGCAAATTTTCTTCACCTCAGTCTGGCAAATGGGCTGTGCACAGGAGCACTGCACATGGACGTGTTTTCTATGCCCAGCATTGCAGTGGCAGAGACGCTCCCGTGTGCCTGTGGCATTGGTTCTGTGCTCACCCTCCTCTGGGGGTGGGCATATGGCAAGGCCACAACCGCTCCCACAGTGCAGGTGTCAGAGGTTTTGGGACTGATCCCTACTGCAGTGGGACTCAAGTCCCACTGAATTTGTTTGTGGTGCTCACTCAGGTCCTAGCATGTCCCCCCTTCCCAGCATACTGAGGAGATGGGTTGAATGCTTACCTTTGCTTTTCCAGTTGCGGTCAGTGGCATAGCCCAGGTGCCCGGCGTATTTTCTGTTGAACTCTGCCATCAGTGATTTGTACGGGTTCCTTATCAACAGGATGGCCGAGTCGAACATTTCAATCTCTGTCTTGCCACTTTCATGTGTTTTCACACAGATGGTCCTTCTACTTCTCCAGTGGTCTTTTTCTCCTTTAAAACCTGTTTTACAAGACAGGATTATTGACTTTTTTGCCAGACTATGTGTCTGTGCCTTTTCCCACTAAATAATTCCCTACAGTGGTGTAAGGCTGGTGGGACAGTACCAGTCAGCTAAACCCATGGCTGGAGCCCCAGCCACCAAGCTGGGCACGCACTGGCAGCCAGGCTATCCCTCTGCTGGAGAAGGCATCCTCAGCCCCACACTGCAGTGAGGCAGCTTTTCACAGGGCCAATGCTTGGTACCTGCTGAATCTCTGCCCACTCAGGATACTGTCCTCCCAGAGTAATTAGGAACATTTGAAAATTTAACCTACTTGTTTACTGAAGGGTCTCACCCGCAGCATTTAGGTAACTGGTCTTTTGGAGCAGCCTGTCAGATGGGAGCTGCACGTGTACGTGTGCACAGGGCACCAGTGCGGGCAATGTGCACATCTGCAAACGGAGAGCCTGGCTGTTGTCTGTGAGGGCAGCTGCCTGTCAGGAGCAGCGTGCTACTGGAGCTGTCCCTGCTGCCATCTGCACTGCAGGAGGCTGCTTGGTCCGGGTGTGTGTTTGAATTGTACCAAACGTGCTGACAGCGACAGACATTGCTGGCTCAGGCAGAAGGCCGACAGAGCAGTAAGTAAAGCTCTGTGCTTTGGAAGGGCTGCACGTGTCCCATCTCTTGGGCCCCGGTACCTTTGTTGTAGAGGGCTCCATCAAAGTAATAACTTCCTGTGTAGTATCCCGTGGCATGCTCTATCAGATGGCGTGCCCACGTATTCCCAGCCCCAGGAAAGCTTGACAAAGCAACAAACACTTTGGATTTGGTGCTTAAGAATTTCCTGTCTGTGCAGCGGGTGTCTGTGAGTAGAGAAGATATTTCATTGTTAGCACTGTGGCTTTTTAATAATTCCACTGACAGCTCTTGATTACAGAGTTTATTGCTTCCTCCTTCTCTCTTTTACAAATATAGGGTATCAATTTGGTCTGGTTGTGAGTCAGCTACTTCCTAAAATTCATTCAGCTGTATGAGGCCAGAGATTATCCTCAGAGAGATTTCTGCTGGTTTTGTGTTAGGTGATGCTTTTTTGATAAAGCTGCAACAAACCATTTTACTTGCCAGCAAGTTGTCTTAAAAGCCTCTCAAAGCCTGTTTGTTACCAGCTATTTGCCTGTCAAGGTTGGGTCTTCAATGGAACTCTAAATGTGCCACTATACCGGGAAATTGGGAGTTTTTCAACACAGGAAAAAAACCCTCCTAATGAAATCAGCTGTCTTTAGTTTAACATCTGCACTGCCATTTCTCTCTGAAGGCCCAGGCAGTGGCGAGCCCTCCAAACGTGGAGTCAGACACCTGGTTTCATACATGCTTCTGTAAATCCTCACCTTGCTTCTTAGCATGCCATTGAAAGCAAGGATAGGATAAGAACTAATCTTGACCCTATGTGATGATTCATCAAGAAGCCAGGAAATAAATTGTCAATTACTCTCTTCATTCTTCAGAGCAAGCTCTAGATGAAGCCATGGCTAGAAAGTGCCCGCACAGCCCAGAGAAAGCACTGGTCTCCACAGACCTGGGAAGTACTAGCAATTTCATGGAAACAAGCATTCTTCTTGCAAGTTCTTCTTTCGTGCTGTGGTCTGCAGTCTACCTCTGAACTGGGAGATGGAGGAAAAAAAGAAAAGGGTGTTGGGGGATAAAAAAAAGCCCATCACCAATCCAGGAAAGCACTTAATTTGTTAATTTTAAGGTTGTGAGAAGTTTCACTGAACTCAGTGTAAACCACTGCATGGAAAAAGTTGCTAGAACCACCTAAATGGTTTTCTAGACTGGAGCCTTACTCTCTGCCTTTTTTTCTGGCCTTCAACATGTATGCAGATGAATATTTTAGAGGAAGATGAGTAAAGCAGACTTAGGGTCTGCAGATCTGCCTCAGTGGCTTCCTAACATGGGGGCTACGTGGTGGAGAAATGCCTTCCCAGGCTCTCCCTCAATTCTCTCCATCTGCAGAATAATGATGTTTTTTCTGTGTTGGAGAGAGACAATGCTGAGCAACGAGAGAATGGAAAGATGCATCTTCATGTGCATGATTGCAAGGGGGGAATTTAGAGAGAGACTGTTTCCTAAATTCCTGCCCATACGGTGATACCCACTACTGTGGCTCAGACTGCTGCCAACGAGATCACTTTTACCCGCTGCAGAAGGGGCACAGGGGCTGTTTCCAGCAGTGGTGGCCCTGGCCCTGGCGCAGCGAGGCTGGAGCTTGTACCTTGCACAGGTGTCTGATAGACCAGGCAGTAGTTCCCCTCGGCAGTGCTGCTGGCATTGCGGGTCCCGCTGCAGCGCAGCCCGTCCGCGCTGTCGCGCGCTGGGAAGCGCCCGGTGGGGTATCCACAGTAGCATTCCTGCCCTCGGATCACTGCCAATGGAAACTCCTGCAAAAGAGAGAAAACGGATCAGTGTGTAAATGCCATGGCATCAACAGCCTTCAGGGAATGCTGCTGCCATGCAAAGAAAATAAATCTCCACAAGGCCACTGTCAAGATCACAGCACTGTTTGATATGTCATTCTAAAGCTCGTGCTGCTTTACTGTTACTGTCCTCATATTTGTGTTACCTTGCTTCTACATAGGAGACTTCCTAAGGTATGCAATCATGAGGAAGTTAGTGTTGTTTGCAAGGAATTCCTAAGGAAAATTCTTGTCTGTAAGACGTGTTTTCTAATGGATTTGATGCAGAGTAATTCAGGTTTTGGTGTACCAATCTCACCCAGGAAGGGTAACAGGCTGCAAAGCTGTGTAGTGGTGGGGCAGTGAAGCCCAGCTGCTGGGTTAATAGTGGTAAGAACTAAAACAAATGTGAGGGAAATGTGCTAAATATTTGCCGTAGAAATTAGCAATTGCTTACTGGCCCAAAAATTCAGGTTTTCTTCTGTTTACCAGAAAGACTTGGGTTGCCTCAGTGCCCTGTGGGCTCTCTTGGTGGCACGGGTCTGTGTGGGCGGGCAGAAGGCTGAAGGAAGTTCAGGGAGTATTTGAGTGCAGAACATTCAAGTCCATCTATTTTATATCAACACTTTTTGCCTTTTAAAAATCTTTTGGAGTCTGGGAGCATGTGACAGGACTGCTGAGCAGCTTATCTCTTGCTCTTTCCCATGCATTCATCCTCTGATAAGGAGTCAAATGCAACACGTGTGCTGTGTGTGCCCAACAGCCAACATTTACTTAGCGAATGAGATATGACATTGTCAAAAACTATTTACAGATTTGATCCAAAGGCAAAACAGTTCTGGGTTTGCCTGCAAACATAAAATTTTCCTTTACAATGAAGCAGTGTTTCTCAGTTTGAGAAATTAGTAAGCATCCCTGCCCTCAAACACAGCCTAGAATAAAAATGCTCCTTGTGCCTCATGCCAAGTGGCCCCTGCAAGTGATGGACTGTTCTGGAAGGCTGGAGGTTCTGTGAGGCAACAAAACAACTTCTCCTCTGTACTCCTGCATCTGCAGAAGGTGGTTGGTGCAGTGGTGCTCTGCAGCCCCTCAGCACTCGGTGCGGGGTGCCGGTGGTGCAGTGCCTGGCCTCAGGGCAGGCAGCGTGGGCAGGCTGACCCTCATCTGCACAACCTTCCCGCATCTTGGGCAGCATATGAGTGGGGAAGGAGAGAAAACTGGAGTGGGCTTTGCATGAGGAATCTCAAAATTTTCTCAATATCCAATCTAAACCTCCCGTGGTGACTCTTGAGGGCACTTCCTTATGCCCTGGTGCTTATTCCTTGGGAGAGGAGATTGCGCTGAGGCCATGGGTCCTGGTCAAAGCACTGTAATCAGCCAGCTAACAGTAGTAATCAATTTTGTGATGCTGCAAAAAGTAATTGAACGTTGAGTTGAGTGCATGAAACTGAATGGGGCTGCAGGCAAAATCTGACCACACAGTGAACCCTGTGTAGCAAAACCAGCCCCATCAGAGTGGGGAGGAAGGCAAAGGAACCAACAGCCACTAAAGCAGAGGGTGCCCTGCCCATGCCCTGTGCATGGCTCCCTGAGTGGAGCCAGCTCCCTTGGAAGGCACTAGAGTCACGTTTCGGATGCTGCCAGTCCACATCCACCCTCTGGCAGCATGGCTCCCCACGAGCTGCAGCCACCGCCCCCGGGGTCAGATATGGCTCGGGGCTTGATTGGAATGTTACATGGAAACGGTATTGATTTCCTCATGGTTGATACTCATCACTTAGAACAACTTGCCTGTGTATCATGTCTAGTGGCACCGCTCTGATGAGTTTCCCTCCTGCCATCCCCACTCCAGCAGCTGGACCAGATGCATCAGTGGGTATTTACTCTGATGAGTTTTGTCCTTTAGAAACTCATTTACAAATTCAAAGCTCTAAGGCACTAATCTCTCCCCATCCCTTAATAGATTAGAATTTAAAATAACAAAAAAGAAGAAAGGAAGTGAAACAAGAACTGTTCTTACTTTCTTGGAGCAAAATTCAGAGCACATCTCCACCGTCAAATTGGGCTGTATCAAAGAGGCTGGAAAGGTGTCTGTTAAATTTTCTGGAGCTCTAAAACATCCTCGATAGATAACATTCCTCCCTGCGGGGAGATGAAATAGGTTTCTCTTAAGAAAATGATGTCCATAGTATCCTGCCTCTCTCACAAAGAACAATATTAAGCTCAGAAGGCAAAAATAATAAATTTTATATTACAAAGGCTGCAGAAATAAGAGAAACTATGATATACACTAGAAAAATGTGTTGCAAATCCTGTGGTATTGAAAGGAGCACATGCCTTTAGCTTTGTACAAACCACAAAAAGCAGGGCTGCAGCACCGACTTTGAGTTAAATTCCACCAGTGGAGGGCATTGCTATTGTTTGCAGGTTCCAGTTTCCTCTGAAGACCTGCTTTCCCCTAAACGAGTTAAAAGCCCTGATAAAAATCTACAAAGCTTCTGCACCAGAAAAGGAAAAGAATGTAAATGACTCCTGAAAAACCCCCTCACCAGACCAACCTTCCTCTTCAGCTGCCCCTCTGCTCCCACAACTTTTCAGGCCAAGGGAGATTGCTGCAGCCTTTCAGACCCTAAACCAGGCTTTTGTCAGCTGCTAAGGCAGATCAGCTTCCATGGTGTCTTCAGCACTAGCCTCTGATTTCACCTGCTTGTGCAGAAACACCACAGAGTGTGGCAGTATTGCAGTTGCTCCCTTGAACGCTATTGCCAGAACTGATGTGGGACGTGAGTTGAATGACAGGAGAGATGTGGTGTAGTTACGAAGAAAAAAAATTGGTTCTGCATGAATTTCCTCGCAGAAAAGCCCAGGCTCTCTAGCAAGAGCCAAGAGCAATCTGAGGAGAAGCCGCTTAAATTTTGTTTTTGTAACTATTCAAACCATTTACTAGAAGCAGAGCTGGATCTCAGGGATCACTCACGTGATGTAAAAATAAAATAACCCCAACCAAGCTGAAAGGAACAGGAGTCTACCTAGGACCAGGTCCCTTTGAGCACAGCACCAAAGAATAAAACAACAGGAGTGTTTGGACTTCTCAGAATGTTCTTGAAAGTTCTACTAAATCTCGCACTGACATTTAATTCCTGAAACAAAATGTTTACAAACATGTTTAGAGTTTTCTTAGCGGTCAGGAAGAAAGCTTGACCTGCCTACACCAGCATCGGGAGGGAGCAGGATTCATGGAGAACCCATGGATTACCCTGCAGACGGCTGGGTTTTTGTGGTCTGCCTGCTTTCTTTCGCTGAAGGACACCCTGAGGCAAGCGGGACTCTGTGCCACAGCCACCCCTGGCTGCCACAGCTGCGTGCTCTGCGCCTCGGGATTTGGGGCACGAGTCGGGGTGTCTGGGGAACCACGGTGGGAAGAGGGAAGTGAGGGATGGAGAGGGGAGACGGCAAGCCCTGTCTGGGAAGGTTTAAATGGAGATGTCACTGAATCTGCTCCGTGTAAGGAGAAGACTTACGCGAGGTCTGTGCTCTATAGTATGCAGCATAAATCATGGTGGCCTTTACAGTCTCAGAGTTACTTTCTAACATACTTGTTCATTGTGATTAATACTTCTGTTGGTCCCTCAAATGGCTTGTGTCAGGGGGATTCTTCAAACAGACAAATATCAGGTATTACTAAGGGCAAAATAATTACAACTCTAGCTTCAGGCTAGACTAATTTGAGGAGTAATTCATTAATACTTAAAAAAAAATTAAATGCTGTCTTTTCCTGAGCAATATGTACATATATTTTATGCTGGAGGTTGAAACAGTGATGCATGTCCTGGGAAACCTGCCAACGTGCCTGTCAGCCTGACAGTGGCAATTTAGGTCTATGTACCTTTGATATATAATTTATATGTAGCTGGTTAGATTATTGTACAAACCTTGACTTGTCTTTAAGAAGAAATGAAGTACCATCAATACTGGCACAACCTAAGGTCTTGGTGCTTCTTCTCAGCAAATAACATCCACGAGGTCTTGTGAGCTTGCCAATTGCAAAGAGTGATCAGCTGTTTAGATCTGTTATGTGCTTTGTGTTTGCCTAAAGGTTTATCCATTGTGTTCCCCATGGCAGCTAACTGAATGATGAGTAGAGTTTCATCTAAAAATGAAACAAAAATCCCAACTGCCACTGGAACAGAGCTCCTTGGAAAAGCACAACTCTGGTCTCGTTTCTCTCAGGAAAGGGATTAAGGTGGCTCTCTCTCTGGCCTCTACTTATCCTCTGCAGTCACAGATCACTGACGTTGTCTCGGGTCATCTGAGCATAGGGTGGCCTTGATCTGAGTGATTTTCTGCCCTCCTGTTATAGGGCACCTCTTCCAAGGCTATTTCTTAAACACACATGGGTTTGTACGCCTGCAGTGGATACCAAAGGGAGTGGTTTTTTTCAGCTGAAATTCTGCTTCTGTTGCAGTCCCTCTGCACTGTGTTGAATTTCCTCCCTGGTGACACAAACCTCCTCTGTGGCAGCCCAAGGCGGCATGCCAGGCACATCTCCCCGCTCCGAGGTGGTGAGCAGCACTGCTATTTTGGGGAGGAGCCAGGGACCAGACCAGCAGCAAATGGACATTGTGCCCTGCAGGCACCTTTGTCCTTTGCTGCTTCAAACTCTGGTGACAAATGGAGTGAGACAAGCAGCAGGGACAGCCCCTGTGCTCAGCCTGGCCGTGACATCTCTCCCTTGTGGGGTGAGCAGCTTCCCCTGTCCGGTCCATGCCCACTTACGTCGCCTCGCTCCTGCCCGCAGCTCTTCCACCCTGTAGACCGAGAGCCGGTTCACCCCTCCGCACACAGAGCCCTTCTCCCCCTTGCACTCGCTGTTGCACTCCTCGGGCTTCGAGGCAGCAGCTGGGAGTGTGTTCCCACAGTAGCACTCTGCTCCGTATGCCAGGCCCGCATAGCTGTAAGCCCTGCAAAGAGAAGTACCAGTCATGTCATAGAGGTGCCTGTCTGCTCCCCAGTTTGTACCTGGGGAAGGTGGGAACCTGTCCCCAGCTTCTGCTGCCTTGCTCTGGAGCAGAGTCTGTCCTGGGGACAGCGTGGCCTCCTCAGCAGGGGCAGCCACCTCAACAAGATTTGGGCTAGAGACCAATATCTATCAAAAGATAAGTATCTTATGAAGACTATTTAACCAAACACTAATTTTTGTCAAGGTCAATAGAAAATATATTGTAAGTAGCCATGCTGCCATAGAGAATAGGCAGCAGTGCAGCAGTCTGCTTCAAGCAGGGTAGCAGAGCTACGCGGTGCCTGAAGGTGAGATAATCACTGTTTTCATAGATGCTCTATGTTTAACATAGGAATGCTTTTCCCTTTTCAAATTCAGTTCCACTTGTTGTCAGAAAAGAGAAAATTTGCAGTGAAAAAATACCAACTCACCTCTCAGCACAAGCTTCCTGACAGTGAGCTACTGTCATTTTTCTTAAGTCATAAAAGACAGCTCCCTTCAGTGTCCTCTCCCTCGAATCATGAGTGAAGCAGCCCATGTAGGTGCCTGTGTGCATGCAAGACCAGGGTTAGGCAATGCATATGGGATGGAAGGGAAAAACCCATCCCAGTTATGGGTTATCCAGTGCAAGCAGCGCTGTGTTTGGTCAAGTCCCAACCTGTCTGGGGCCCCACACACTCTGCAGACCTCTCCACTGGTACTGAACCTTGGTAAGGGTATTGAAGGGGTCGGCACGACTGCCCCATGGAAATGGGCAAAAAGGAAGTGAGACTTTCCCAGGTTCCTTTCAGCAGACCTGCCTTTGCATACCCAGAGTCTGTGACCCACCCAGGACCACGGCTCCTGCATGCAGCTGCTGTCTGCTCGACTCCCTCCTTTGCATGACAAAACAAGGCCCTTCTCTAAAGTAAAGGAGAATGTAGCCTTCAAAATGCTAAAAACTTCCAGAAATCCTGTTGGATTTCTCCCAAGTGTTCTTTAAAATCTCTAGCTGATAATGAGATGGTGCAAGAGAAATATTAAGAAAATCAATTTTCTTTGGATATAGAGAGTTATATTAAAGCTGTAATGGAAAGATAAATTCACTCTTAACTAGGCAGCACAATGTAGCTATCGTACTGAGCTATCTCCTCTCTGGTGCAAAGGAATCTCTTCAAATATGTCTTGCTTTACTTAGCATAGAAAAGATAAATGTTTCTCTTAGACTGCATTCAGTGCTCAGCCTAATTTTTGTTGTCATGAACAAAATACTGTAAAAATCCAGCCCATTATTTAATATACAATTGGAAGGATGATGTGGAATCCCACTATTATACAGCAATTGTGTCTATAAGTACATTTTATCATTAAAATATGAAGGAAAAAAGGAAATTTGATTTTAGAAATAGCAACACTGAGATGATAACACAGGGAAATTAAATAATGTGAGCTGTGGACAGGAAAAAAATATATGGTGAAAAATGAAACTAAAAAGCATTATGTTAAATAATCCACGAGAAAAAGGAAGTTTGAGTTACTCCATGAGGGATTTTGGAGCCAGGAATAATACATTTAAATATTACAAACAGAACAGTAGATCAAAGACCTGCACACAGTAAATTGCCAACGTGCAATTGGAAAATTCACAAGCCGTGAATACACACCCCCAGCACACCATTAACAAGGTGGGAGTCACACACCTGCAACAAAGATGCTCCACATTTTACTGGAGACTTTTGATTGGGATACTGCGACTCAAACCTGTAGCAGCAGAGAACTGAGGATGTGGGGCCAAAGAGCCTGACTGGGGGTCCTGGGCAGGCCAGCCAACGTCTGCCCTCCTCCCTGTGTCCCTTCCAAGCCACCGCCAGTCTGGCAGCAATTTCTCATTCACATCCTCCCATGAATGAGGTACAGAGAGATTCCATGGCCTCAGAGTAGCATGTCATGTCACGTCAGCGATGCAGTCCCTGTCACCTCTGCATCCCATTCAATGGCAGAACCAGGCCAGGGGAAACTGGAAAACTCCATTTGCTGGGAGAAATCTTAATAGAAAACTGTCATTGTTGTACTAAGAGTATTTGCCAGTGTCCCTGTCAGGAAAAGTGTGGTCCCTACCCTGAGGCACTTACAATGTCAACAGGTGAGATAGCCTGACCTGGAGAAAAAAAGGACTTGGATTTTCTCACCCAAGGCCACATGATCCTGGATGGAGACAGAGCAAGGCAAAGTGAGCTGGGAGGTTCACAACAGGCTGGGGCCAATGCCATCGTTTTTGGCTTGGGTCAAGGGTCTGCCTGGGGAAGCCTTCGAAGGGCTGGCCAGCAGCCCCCGGGCAAGCAGGGGCAGAGCTGCACCGCCTCAGAGCCATGGCCCTATCAGGATGACACCCATGAGGAGTGCACAAGCCCAGCCCCCATGGTCAGGCAATGCTACTCTACTAAGCAGGAACCACGGGGCATCACTGAAGCTTTATTAAGCATTATAAGCACAGAGGAGTTCATTAGGTCTCGGAAGGGATCCATAATGAAATAACAAGCCTCTAAGTTTACTAGAAGTGAATTGCAGAAGATAACTTGCTCTATGTAAGTAGTTAAGTTTTAATTAATTACCTTCAAAGGCATTGCAGTGCTTGTTAACTATATTGTTATTAATAACGTCACTTCATATTCAATCAGATATTCAAACGATGCATATTTGAATCTACAGTTCAATATGGTGAGATGCACAAATAAATAGTCCTTCTGGCCCCTCTCATCAGTAGTTAGAACCTAAGCAAGTCCCTGGCTGAGCAGCTCTCAGTCTCTCCTCTGCCACCAAAACCTGCCACCAGCAGGGTGTTCTGAAGCAGCTCCAGTCTGGTGCTTCAGGTAACTGCAGCAGTTCAGTTTGCCTGACTCACGCTGTATGACTCATCTCCCACCACTATCGCCTTCTCATTCCCATTCCTGACAATTGCTTCAGTAAGTATCATGATGTGGCACCCATTTTGTGCGATTTTGTGCCCTTTTGTTTGGACAAATTTATTCAACAAACTAAAAAGCAGTTCCAAAATGTGGTGTCTAGTCATCCAGATCCCATTCCTGTTTTATTATCAGTGAAACACCTCCAAGAGCAACTAGTTCTTCCAAAAGGCACTGATGTGCTGTGCCCATGCAGCAGCAGGAATTCTCCTTGTGTTTCCTTGGCCTGTTGCACGTTCCCAGCATGCCCACCAAACCCCAGGAGGTTGTTTCTGGCTGGGGGGTTGACGGCCCAAAGGGGCAATGCATTTGCAGAGATGCTCACAGAGGGCAGGTCAGGAACAATCAGTGTGTTTGCAATAGCAGATTTTGGTGTACACTAGAAAGCTTTAGCAGGAAGGAGGCACTTCTAGACTTAAGGTACTGTATGGTTTTGGATAGTTAATTTGATAAAGTTCACTTTTTTAATTTGCCCTTCTGAGAAAGAAAATTAAAGTGGTCATCTCTGCCTGCTTGAAGAGAAAATAATTTAAATTAGAGAAGCATACTTCATTTCTGGGCTTCCATTCAATCAATAAAATTACTTTTTGGAGGAAGTTACAGCTCAGCATGATCAGGATGGGTAGGTTTGTACTTTGGCCTGTGCATACGCCTCAGAATTATTTTGAAAGTGGCAATGAGTGAGGAGGAAGGCAGACCTGCAGGGGCATGGGATGCTTGCCTTTGTCTGCCTGGGATCAGCAAAGTGCAATCTGTGTGTGTGCCAGAAAATGGGCAGGGGACATCCCTTACCTTTGTGTTCAGTAGTGTGCTTCATTGCTTTGAGTCCTGCTGTCTGCAGGGGCTCCTGGTCACTGGTGAACCGGTGAAACCACCTTCTCCTCAGCTGCCTGAGCTCTGAGTTACGGGACATGAGCCAGTGCGGGCTGTGCTGCTGGTCCAGGGCCGGCTCCTGCAGCGCATCCATGCCCACCAGCAGCCTGGGACCGGGGCGGGGGCTCTGCAGAGTCCTGGGGTCTACGATCCCAACCCTGGTCATCTCGTCCAGCACGGGCACGGCCTGATTAGCGGGGGTCCCACGCGAACCTTGCTGGATAACCAAGCGGGTCCGCTGCAGCAGCAAGAGGCTGCCAGCCATCAGGTAAGCTGCTGTGAGGAAGAAGAGCAAAAACTGGGTCCGACGGAGAAACTTCTGTAGCCTGAAGAAAGCTTTGGCCATGCCCTTACTGAAACTGGCCCTTCACGCTTCCCAATGGGCCCCTGAATCTTCACCTGGCCAGACACTCGTTCCTCCCATAAGTTCAGCCCATCACTTTGGTTCCTTCTCCTGCTGAAAAGCTTCTTCCCAGGTGGCTGCAGCAGAGACCAGCGTGGTGTGGCACTGCTGCCAGCCTCAGGCGCCTGGTTGGCCCAGGGACTCCATGGGCTCCTGGGGTGATGCCTTCATCGTGCCCTGCTGAGCTGCCAGACAGCCAATGCTGAAACCTGAAACACCAAGGGGAGTAAGGCTGGTTCACATCCAAACTGAAAACATCTACCATCAGGGTGACTTTCCTCCACCCACCCCTTTTGGCTTTATCTGAGCATTTCTCCATCTGTTGTTTATAATTATGCATGTTAAGAACTATAATCCAATGATGAGAATGATTGATTGAGCTCAAGCGATTTTCAGATCTTCAGACTTTTTTCTTTTATTTCTTTTAACTCTGAATGCACAAGAAATACCTTAATGATGAGGTTATTTCTCTTGGGATGTTTGGAAAAGAAGTTCTTTATTTTCTTTTGTTGGTAGCCAACATCTCCATCCTTTGTCACTGGATGGACAAGCAGCCACAGTACAGGCATCTTTTTAGGGAGGTATTACCAAATTCCTTCCTTTCAGCTGAACAGTAGCTCAGCTATAAATGCAGATCAGAAGGAAACAGTAGTGTGGGTGTGTGGGAGGAAAAAAGAAATTGCATCAACTCACAATAGATAAGGTAATAATTATTCATCTCTGTGCAGCACAAAGAAGTTGGGCTTTATGCTGGAAGGATATTTGGAGGTTCTGTGTGTGTTGCTTTAACAGAAACCAGAAATCCTGCTATATCTTTTTAGTGGATTTATATTGCCAACTATCGCTGTGGGGATGTGTGCGGAGAAAAACTAGTAAATGTTTGAAAAAATTTCATCTCAAGTTCAGCAGATCTCTCTTGACTGCTGCTGAGCTTTGCAGCTTTAGTTGTGCTGATGTGTACCACGATGGGATTGTCTGGGCAAGAAAAGCTCCTTTGTGCTCTAGGGAACCTTTAACCTCCCGTGGCAAATAAAAGCTGGCATCCCCCCATAAGTTCCTGTTTTCCCAGTCTATCCCTTCTCTGTGGAGCCAGGCAAGTGTTGAGAAAAGATGCAGTGTTTTCCAGAAAAGAAAATATTATGGCTTTTGCTTAGCTTGCAGTTGGGGCACACTCCTGAAATACGCAGTCCTGGCAACAAACATCTGTTCACTGTATTTCTTGTTTCAGTAGTTGATCGAAAGTTTTGTGGATGTTCGCTTATGCCACTTTATTAAATAAATGTTACCAATTGAGTTTCCACCCATTCCCTTTTTCATTTGGTTGTGCAAATTCTTTCTGTCTTAAATAGCAACCAAACTAAAGATCCAAAGCTTCCAGGACAAAAATAAATTAAGGCTCAGTTAAATCTGAGCCCGAGTTCCTGATTTAGGTACTTTTGTTAAGTGGGTTTTTTTTTAAAGTACGTGTATGCTGATTTTAATTGTAGAGGACTGAGTAATATCCAAAAATATTCAATGTGGTGATTGCTACTCTTTCTTCAAGGGCTGGTGAGCACGAGCAGGTGCGAAGCACTGCCAGGCTGTAGCATCTCCAGTGAATTCTGACTGCACTCTCTACAGTAGAAGTTACACACCTCCCTTCGGATCAGCTCCAAAGCCAAAGAAAATGCATTGATTTACACCAGCTAAAGAGCTGACCCTTAGAGTTAAATTATTGAAAATCTCTGATCAATGTTGTGAGTGCTCAAGAATTGCAGTAAAAGGGTCAGAAGTATCGAGACAAATGAATGGAAAATTAGCCATAATTAGATCCTGCAGGTTGTTATTGCACTAATTCATCTGAAGAAATACTGTCTATGAGCATAGGTGGGATTTGATTCACTAGTTGTTTCTGCCATGGGGCAACTGTAAACTTGAGCTGTTCCCAGTGGAGGCTGTCTGATCTGAAAGCAAGTGGTGTGCATGTATCAGCCACTGGAGATTCAGACTGGGATTCTCCTGCTCCGTGCTGTACTTCCAGGTCGGGCTGGGTCAGCAGGGCAGGTGCCCACGTGCCTTGGCTTCCGGGCACACCACACTGCTCGAGGTGGCCCCACGCAGTGAAACACTGCTGCGAACCCTCAGTGGTGAGACGGCAATGGCTGCAGTCACACAGGAGTTCAAAAGGTTTAGGATTTTTTTTCCCCCTACCAGCACAATAAGGCTAGATAAATTGATCAGATTTGCAGTCATTTCTGCCCAGCTGCAACTCAGGGTTTCACAGCTCTTTTGGTTTATTCACCAAGGGAGAGGTGCTTCAAGCCCAAGTTCTCAGACGCGTCTCAGTCGCTGGTGCTGGAGAGGCCATGCTGGGGCAGCCGGAGCTTTCTGGCTCATCAAGCAGTGCCAACAGCTTGGCTGGAGAAGGGCATCAAGACCATGTAGCAGAGGTCAGGCATGTTTTGCTTGAAACTGCATCACTGGCCCAATTTAGTCCCTTTTAATGCCTCCTGTGTTCTTGGTCAGTTGATTTGGGTAGAGTTTCTCCATGTTTGCAGTGATGTAAAGTGGAACAGCTGGAGGCTGCATTATCGCCAGGATGAGAGGATGTGCCACTTGCCTGGGCAGCACGTGGCAATGTCTCCTGGAGCCAAGGGAGACTAGTCTGGCCAATGCCTGCCTAAACAGCACCTGGGTAGGGCATAAATGTTCTGCCTCCACATGAACCGGATGGAAAACTTGCTGTGCATCAGCAGAACTGCAGAAAACACCCAGGGTATCGGACCTAATTTAACTGTGCAGCAGGCTCTGCATCCAAGCATCAAGAAATGTTTGGCATTGCTCCTATTGCTCTGCCAAGTTTGTTTATTTATTTGTTTATTTATTTAGTAAGGAGAAGATGTTCTGAGTCTCAAAGGGGTAACTTTGCCCTTGCCCAGTGGTTGAAAGTTTAAATGGTACAAGGCAATTTTGCTGCATTCAACATGATGTGTACAAGTTACCTCCAGATGCACTCGCCCTTAGAGCAGTTGCCATGACAGTACATTGTAGTAAAACCCAATGAAATAAATAAGCAGACTCTCCGCCCACAACAACTGCTGCAAATGTGCAACTCAAAAATTAAATGTTGCTTTTCAGTGGGGAAATAGCAAAGTGCTGCTGACATAAAAACTGTCATTTGATTTTTCCATAAACTGCATATTGCCATATCATCAAAGTATGCCTAAAAGAGTTGAAGTGCATCACTTCTGATGATGATATTTAAAAGGAAAGACTAAGGAGGAAAGAACTAGTATCTGGTAATAGAAAATGCGTCATTTGTCTTTTTCATGCACGTTTCACCTAAAATGAATAAAGTGAAGTGGAAGAAAACAAGTCTTCTATCCCGGTTTACCAGTTCTCCCAGCCAAAGGGGGATTAGGACCATATTAATTTGGAGTTGTTAGTAAAATATAAAATTATAATTGAAAGGACAATGATGGATAATTGATGATCATGATGATGGATAAATGATGGATGAGAACTGTTAAATGCCAGAGGAGACCTCTAGGTGAAGAGAGCAATGAAGGGGTTAACACTGCACTGAAAAAACGGCAGTAGTTAGCACTGGCAAGTATCGGCTTTGGGCATGGTGAGTGGAAGCACAGATCTACAAAGCGCTGGGACTTCAGCAGGGAAAGGATCCCTTGTCACCAAAAAAGTTGCTGTAAGGAAAAGCAGGTCAGTACCTTGCCTCCAAAATGAACTTGCAAAGTGTGACAGAGGATGTTACATTAGGCAGCTGCATTAATGTATTTGTAAAGAGAAATAAAAGCAATATGGTTCTACTCCCCTAGCTGAAGGAGCATTTACAGGATTTTTAAGGGAAGACTGAATATTTTCAGTGATACCATGATGCTGGTAAAGGCTGAAGACACTGAGAAACAGCCCCAGACTTGCAGGTGAAGAGTTGCCTAACTGAGGACTGTCCCTTAATATGTGCTCAGTGCAGAAGCTCAGGTCAATGCTGCATTGAGAGCTGCAGGTCATCAAGAGTTGGTCCTTCTCTAAAGAGCAGCAGGATTTTGCAAATTCAGAGTTCTTGGCAAGGAAGCAAGATGATGTTTTCCATTGTAAACTGAAGGGAATTGGACTCATGATTACTATTTTTAGAAAAATCCATCCCTCTTCCACGCCTTTCCTTTCTTTTGTCAGCTTTCTTTGAGAACAAACGCAGTCAGGCCTGAGCTGAAGGATTCTGGCTTGCAGCCTTTTCCTTGGATACACAGTGCCATTTTCTCATGGCATTTTGGAAAGTCGAGACAAATATCATATTGTGTGAATGCACATAGGAAGTAAAACTCTTAAGAAGCTGCAAATTTGGTGTTGGGACCCTGTCAAGTATTTGCAGTTCCCTTTATTCCAATAGCTAAAATCATTCTGAGAAACTTCAAGCATTTCTTACAACTTACAAAGTTTTCCTTGCTAGAGGATGTGTCTGTGCTGACCCCACATGTCTCCCTGTCAGGTCTGCCAACAAGTTGGAAATTAGGTAGAGGCACCCAAATTTCTCCATGTGCTGTGGTGACAAGCATTGCAGCTTGAGAGGACTTTCCAGTGAGTTTACCACTGCTTGCTACACGTGGGCTTGCTACAAGATGTAATCAGATTGCAAAGTTATCTTTGATGGTGTGATTGTGTTAAAACCTTTAAATAACACTGAACTGTGATAAATAAAAAAAAATCTTTATGCGGAGTTAGCAGAACGACAGAGAAAAACTTTATAGTCCATAAACTGGTCAAATCAAGTTGAAAATAACCTAAATTAAAAATATATATTATACTCTGTGTATTCAATACAGGAGGCATTTTACAGTGACAGACAGTTCAGCTTTGGAGGGGAAAGGCAATGTCACAGAGCAGAGCTGCAGCCTGAGGTGGAGAGTCAGCACTAACTTGCACAAATTCTGTCCCAGTGGCTCTTTCACCAGATATTAAACTTGTTAAGACCAATTTTTTAGCATAGACAGGTGTAAATCCAGACAATAATGTTGTTGGTGAGCCTGAGGTGAGGGAGGCAGAGGAGTCTGCGGGTGGCAGGTGGTCCAGCAAGACTTGTTGTGAGAGTGCTGACTTGGAAAGTGCTCAGGGACAGCTTGAGCAGAGATCACACCATGGTATTGCTCCATTAATCCCACAGTTTTTACCTAGCTCAAGTCATAATGCAGTAATCAGCAGGACTGACTCCATGCCAGTGTGGAAAAGATGCATGCAGACATATGCATACTCACATTTCAGGTGCACATGTGCATACACATACGTGTGTGTGCCTTCTGTACTCAGAGGGATATGTGCTCCAGAGGGAACACACAGTCTGCTGTCACCATTCTCTGATAAACTGAAAGCTTACAGCAAACTGGTACTGAATCTCAAATGTATTTTACTAACAATAAAACATTCATGCATGATGTACGTCCTTAGATATTAAGAGTTCAAGCACCCAGCAAATGATGCTCTATCTGCAGTTTCCAGAAGCCCCTATATGGTCTGTGGCTGGAGTTTTGAACAAGAATGTTGTAACAAATGTACCATGTATTTATGTTTGCCTTAGCCCACAGGAACTACAGATGAGATCTTTCCTTGTGTGCACGGAAATCTACTGAAATTAAAATAACACACAGCTCTGTAATTGAATCATAGGTGTTTTAAAAGTGTCTTTTATAAACCCTTCAATATGTGAATTCCTGCAACATTCACCTACTAAACGTTGTTAGTCTATTTGTTCAGCACAGTGATGCTCCAGAAACTGTTTGGAGAAGCTGAGCATTCCAGCCTGCCTCACCAGGCTGTGACACAAACACACTTGCAGTATCCATTGCTGAGTTTTCAAGTATAATGTTCCGTGGATGCTTGGGGAAGAGCATCTCGAGAGCAACCTGCAGTCTTTGTAAATAATGCCGCTAAGCCCTTTACTTAGATGCTGTGGATGAATTTAGTAAAACAGTCATTGAGACTGAAATGAATGCTGATACCTCAGCCTCTGCAAAAAGTTGTCCGGTTATTGCTCGTGCCCAGGCCAGCTGGCGCAGGGCTCGCAGAGGCAGATACTGAACGGTGTAAGAAAAAGAGGAAAAACCTCACCTTTCTTTTGTAGCTGAGGAACCCCTGTTGTAGCCAGGCAAAGTCCTGTACAATCCAGTGAAATATTACAAAAGGCCGTAATGCATATCTGAAAAGCTGATAAATCCTGCTCCCTCTGCCCTTCCCTACTAATCCTTCTCCCGCTCCCGCTCCCAGCGCGCAGAGCCGTAAATCCTGCGCGCACCCCGCGGTGCCGTGCGGGGCTGCGGCGCTCCGCTCCCTCCCGCTGCCCCCGCCAGGAGCTCCCCCAGCCCCGCTCCGCGCCCCGCTCACCGCTGCCGCCGTGTCCCTCGCGGGTCCCTGCGGCTGCCCGGGGTCCCTGCGGCTGCCCGGGGTCCCTGCGGCTCAGCGGGCCGGGGCGCCGGGGTCCTGCGCCCTGCGGGAGCCGGCGGGAGGGAGCCGCTCCATGGCCTCCTGCGCCAGCAGGCAGGGTGGAAGCAGCCTCCGCGCCGCGCTGCCAAAATCCTCAAGCACGGCCAGTGCGCTCGCGTTTCATAACGCTCCCCTGCCCGGCGAAACAGCCTCTCCTCTAAGGCTGCTTCACAGCAGAGCTCTGCAGCCTTCTGCAGCTGCCGACGTTTCCAGACCTACCCATTCCCTCTGCCTGGATGTTTGTCCAAACGCACGGATGGCTGCATCGGCAGAGAGCTGAGTGGCGGCAGCAGCAGCGAGAAGCCCTAACGCGATCAGCTGAACGGATGCTCCCTGTTTGTTTCTCGTGCCTCTTCCCACTAGGGGCAGATCCCTCCAGAGCTGCCCCTCTGGAGACCTGGACCCCTTCCCAACAGGTCGAGAGAGTCCCGGGAAAGCGAGTCCCTGACAGCCTCTCGGCACCAGCGTGGAGATTTCAGGCAGAAAATTGTTATTCTGGGCACAGGTGGCTGGAAATAAATTATTTATAAATGTGAGAGCTGAAAGGCAGTTGCTGGTGTCCTCAGGACTGCCTGTGCTGCCACCTTCCCTGCATGTTCCAGCTCGGTTCTGCTGCTGCTTCACATGGAGATTGAGGAATTTTAAATTATTCTTAAAGCATCTGCATTTAAATGGGGGCAGGCTGCACCCCTGCCTGGGGTTTTGAAACACCCCACGGTCTACACATATTTAATGAAATCTGTGGAGATCCATCCCTTTTTGACTCCAACTCTGTGGTCAAAACAGAATGTGGTTATGGGACCCACCTTTGGTTCCTCCCTGTGCCTGAGAGTGTGGATCAGAAACATCAGACCAAGCACCTGCCTGGCTGTGGGAAAGCAGCACTCAGGGGGCTTCTTGGATGTGGGAGGAAAGAGGGAATTGGGATGCCACGTGGAGGCTGATCCTGTTTCCTCTCTGTATGCTGCACAGTGCTTCATGCTCTGACCAGTCCCATGGGCTTGAGTGATGCAGGTGTGGGGATCTCTCCATGCAGCGCACCCCAGGAGTGGGGTCTGAACCCCACAACGGGGTGCTGGCGCTACTTGAATGACACTTGGCTTTCCCATCTCTACACGACTTTGGAGAAGAGGAACCTGGTTGGTCAGCTCACCATGAACGACTAAAGTGCTTTTGCTCTTAACAAGTGTTCTCTGGGACCTGATGGACTGATAGGGCTGCAATCCTAGAGTGATCCTAGAGTAATTTTGATTAATGGAAAACCCTGAGGCTTAGTAGTGTAACATTCAAATTTTAAAATGCTGATGGGTGGAGGTCTATTCTAAACCCCAGGAAGTTGTGCATCTATTAGATTGCAACCCATCCAACCTTTATGTGGGCTTACGGCTTCAAGGCTGTAAAATTGTGAAATTAATTCCGTTTTACTGAAATTAAATTAATCAAATGTTAAATGCAATGACATTTTTAAATGTGCTGGGTTGGGGCCGAAATCAATAGAATTGCAGGACTGTGCCCAGGTGAAGCAGTGGCAGAAAATTCAGTCAGCATTCTCAGTGAGAAAAACTATGCTGAAAATGTACCAAACTCCTGACCACAGTGTGTGCCCCACAGTGTGTGTGTGGGCAGCACAGGTGTATGGAGGTGTGTGTGGGCAGGTATGGCCACTCAGGACCTTTGCTGCAGGAGGGACAGCTGGCTGGGTCTGCAGCCACCTGGCACACTCAGCACCGGAGAGACCTGCTTGGTGTGAGGAGCATCCCAGGGAGATGCTGTCACTTTGACATATGAGCTGTTTGCACAGATTTGACATGAAAACAAGCACTGTTTTTTGGGGGTCTCACAGCTGCTGTGCCTCGATTTCTAAACACAGGTTAAGCCCAGACAAACTGCCAGGGTTTATAAAACAAAAGCCCCGCTGCTTTGAGCCCTCTCTAATGCCAGTTTGTTTCCAGGACTTTGTGTACAAAATACCACGTGGGGAACTGCAAGACCCACTGCATCCCTGGGCAAGAGTCCTGCTGCCACAAGGTGACCTGGCTGAGGGGTTACGGGCTGCAAACAGCAGTGTCAAGCCACTACCCAAGACTCAAACCAGCCCCATTTAGGGGAAATTAGCAAGAAAAGAGAAAAGGGGCAAAACTTGGGGAAAAAAGCCTGTGTGAATTATGGTCATGTCGTGAAATCAGTCAGTGATGGGAGGAGTGGCAGCTGGAGGCAGTCAGTGTCTCGGTAAAACCCTGAGCACTTTCTTTCTCTGCTTGATGGTTCTGCATGGTTGTTGCACAAAATACAGCAAAGAAATTTGGAATGAGTGGCATTACTTTTAGAATCCTGTTGTGGGAACAGTTCTTGTGCTAAATGACTCAAACTTTCAGTCACTTCAGAAAGTAGGCTCAATTGTAACAGTAAGGATCAGTTCAGGAAAGTGACAGGTTTTGCCAATGCGGTTTCAAGAAGAAATATCTAAAAGACTGTGTGGTTTCATAAAGGAATGTAATGTAGCAAATAGTTTTCTTGTCCTTTTCATCTAATAATCCTGAAATACTCAGGGATTAGGCATTCCATGTAATGCCTACCTACAATGTTCAGTTATTTCATGAAAGAACTGAGCAAAACAGCTGTTTAGTGACAACATCACTCTCTTTTCACAATGACTGTGTTTATAACATACATGCCATATTGGGTGTAATGTAGGGAAAACCGTGAAGTCTAATATGATTGTTGGCAAACCTTCCCATGATCTCAGAGCACCCAATAAATATGCCAAGGGCCATGCACAGAACACTTGCTGAAGATTGTGCAGATCAGCAAGGGATCTTACACTCCTAAGATACCTCCCAGAGTTGGCTTTGGCTGTTGGAGTAGAGGCAGATGCTGCAGTGGCAGTGCCATGTGCTCTGCATGGGTGACGCTGCAGCACGGGGGCTTACGCTGCTGCATCTGGTTCAGGGGCTGGTGGAGGGTGGCTCAAAATGGTGGAAAGAGGTGCTGGGAGGTGCTGCCCAAATCCCATCTTTGGTATTGGCATCCTCAGCTGTCTCAAACAACATTTAATCACAGTCTTTCCGATAAAGCTTTGAGCCAAAAGGTTTGAACCCAGCCCTCAGCATCAGGCAGCTCAGGGCATTTTGTGGACAGAGGCTGCCAGGAGTACATTTGGAACAGTGAGAGGTTGTGAAGTTTTGGGGCCAGTTCTCTTCACCAAATGGGGGGAATAAAACACCTCAGCTCTTTGTACAGCTTGGATGTAAGCTCAGATTTTTTGCCAGCTCAACTCATAGCCTAAATTAAGCACACGTTGTGCCTAATTCTCATTTAGAACAGTAATGGAGGTAACAAAACAGCTCTTGATTAGAAAAGTGTAATGATATCCTTGTGTGGAGTTAATGGAATGAAAGCTGTGGTGAAGCTCTGGACCCAGGCAGAGTTGTGGGTTTTTCAGCCTGGAAAGGTTGGGTCCCAGGGCATCTATTTTCTTCTTCCCATTGTTAGATCCCTGGGCTATAGAAAATCCTTCAAAGCACTGCAGTGTATCCAATGTGTATGAGAACTGTGAATGTTAATTTAGAATTTTGTTTGCTGTTGCCTTAATTTTAGTAGTATACATCAAATTATGCTTATAGTTGCGCCTACATAAACCCAGAGCTCTTCTGCTGCAGCTACTGGGCTGATTTCAGATTTTCCTCTTCTTGTTCCTCCATCCTCTGTCAGTGCAATGCCTCCATTGTTTTGCCATCGTCACTACTTCCAAAGGCCCAGCTAGCTCTGGAGGCCACTCTGGGTGGGGGGTCCTGGTTCCACACACCGTGGTGTGCCAGCTGTCCACACTGCCCAGCTGCACTCGCTGTCCTGGGAGGGCAGAGCCACGGGCTTTGCCTCCCCCGAATTCGGAGGCACTGCTGGCAACAGAGCAGGTTGCTTGGTAACTGCAGCCACATTTCAAAAATGTACCCTTTTACAGCCAGCTTCCCAAACTAATGTCTTTGAAAGGAAGAGTTGTTCTTTCAGGATCGTTTTAATTTTGTTCTTTCTTAAAAAAGGGGAAAAAAAAAAAAAGAAAAGAAAAAGAGCCTTTCAGCTCCAGCTTTGCTTTTCTTCTCTCCTCTCTTTCCTCGCATCTGGTCCCACAAAGGGGAGCAGTGTCACATGCCCAGGAGTGAAACCCTTTCATCCTCCTCTCCTTAGGGTTCAGCCGTTATCATTTCTGACTTTCAGGCTGAATGGAAGGAAATGTTGAGCACTTCCCATAACGTCTGCATTTAGCATCTTCTCTTTCCTCTTCTAAGAGTTCTATCTTTCACCCTCCCCATGACTGACAGGTCAGTGTGGAAGGTGGGACTGGTGTCACAGAGGAGTTTGGTGTCTGTTCTCAGCTCTTGTGGTGGTTTGTTGGACACGCCATGTGGTCCTCAGGCCTTTCTGTCCCTGTCCCCAGAGCAGCCTGGTGACCTGGTGCCGTGCCCCGTGCCCTGCGAGCAGCCAGGCTTCAGGCAGCTCAGCCAGGGCATTTCCATCCCAACGTGGGGTGAGGCTGTCAGATCCAGCTGGGGCTGCACCTGTAAGAGTTGCATCCATGGTACACCACAGGCAACCAAAACCCTTAACTGCCCTGAGAGCAAACTGCTGCTGTTCAGCTAATGGCAGCTGTCTGTTCCTCATTAGCCTAATGAACAGTCAGCTCATCCCCACAGGATGTGGCTGGGAGTCACTGCAGCATCCACTGAGGTCAGCAGGCATGAGCAGTGGCCTTGGCTTTAATTTCCATTTTCCTGCCTGGGGAGCATCTCTACCATGAACGGTGCAAGGGCTTCGATTCAGTGGGAAGCTGAACAATCACTGTATGTCACTCACATTGCAATTATTCCCAAAGACACCGTATGGAATTGGCCTTAGAAATTAATTTCTAGACAATCTTAAGTTTTTGTGTGGCATCAGTACTGGGACATCTTCCATGTAATTGCTCTTACAGTGCTGATAGTAAATTCCAGGAAGATGATCTCTCTGTCCTGATCCCTTGATTAGCAAGTTAGAAACTTTCCAAATTGTACACACAAGGGTACAAAATCTGACATCTTTTAAATTGCTGGGGATGGAGAAGTGGTGCTGCAAAATAATCATAGTTCACTGGTATAATGAAATATAAACCTTTATCATCAGAGCAGTGAGAAAGTGTGTTTGGTGTTTTGATGCCAAGGCAGGTTTTTCAGGTTTTAATGATAGTTCCACAAGCTGTAATGTTCCTTGGTTGCCCAAATGGCATTCTTCCTACCTCTGAAAACATCAAAGGCTGTTGTTTTGAATTTCAGTCCAGCCTTCAGTAGAGGTGGTCACAGAGCAGGGAGCAGCAGTTCCAGTGTCAGTGCTGTGCTGAGAGGGCTCCTGAGCAGAGATGCACAACCCCTATGCAGCAGTACCCCAATCTCTGACTGATGGCCAGTGGAGGTAGTAGGACAAGTTAGATCATCCCTTGTGCTTTGAAGGACAGTGCCATGTCTTGGGCTCAGAGGTCAGTTCCGCCGTCGTGCTGAAGCTGTTTAGTGTGTCTGAAGAACTGCCTTCAATTCGTGCTGGCTCTGTTTGAAAATTGAAATGACAGCGTCATAACAACACTCGATGTAGGCTGTCACTTTTTATTCACCACTGCTGCCCCATCACGTAGAAACACAAACAATTGGAAAGGAAGTGCAACATCCAGAGAAACAGGGCGCTGGCACAATGGGAGTACAGGACACAGACAGAGCCTGAGAACACGAGCTGGGCCTGCTGGGCATGACGGGCACTGTGCTAGCTGGGCAGAGAAACGGGAAAGCTGTGGTGATGAACGCAGTGTGAAAACAGAGCTGGCAGAAATCATGAGGAAAGGAGTGAGTGCTGATAAATACTGCATTAATAACAAGAAAGGATGACTCACAGCTCAAGCTGACTGTATGCTCATCTCAGCTTTCCCAGCGAGTTCGGAACCACGCACTCGTTACCGGGCTTTGTTCTGCCTGTTTGCTTTTAATTTCTGATTCTCTGTTCTGGATGGCTACAGTCATCTGAACCTTTGGATGCATTAATATTTAAGCAGGATGGGCAACAGAAGGCAGTGAAATGTCAGTTGTGTCTGAAAATCAAAAGGGATTTGGAAGTAGATGATGGGTAGGTGGCTGTCTTAATTCAGCAGTGTAACAGCAGAGCTAACACAGACTCCTTCCTCTCTCTCCTCCCCTCCCACATGCACTCACTGAAAGGAAAATAAAAGACATTTGCGTTTGTTGGCAGCTGGTGATGCATTCAAAAGGATCTTTATTGAGCAGATAAACAGTCATGTCTCTCTCCCCTTCCCCACATTCTGGGTTGATGACTAGCTTCCCTTTGTTTCTTGGATGGATAAGGTTCTTCAAAACATGAGCACTGATGTAATAAATCAGAGAAAGGAAAAAAGTGCACACTCATACTTCTGTATCTCATGATTTGCTCAGGGCTGAAGAGCTGAAGTCAAATGGCAGCTGCTCAGAGCTGGCATTTTCAGAAACCTGGAGTCAGACCTTCCAAGTCCACTGTTAGTGTCCTTTTAAGAGCTGTTCATTTATCAGGGTATTTCATATAATCTGACAGGAAATTATATTTACGATGCTTTTAGCTCCATTTGGGACATTTTTTTAACACTACTTCTGGGATGTAAATTATTTAAAAATCATCAATTTAGTTCTTCATTTGAAGAGATGAAAGCTTAACTAAAAAGCTTTCTTGTTCATGGCAGTCTTAAATTCTCCAGCAGATCTCTGGATTTTTGCTTAATTGAACACCTAAAGAATAAAAAGAGCTTGGCCTCATAGCACTTTTAGTAGAAGTAAATTTTAGATTTATTTAGCCCCATTGACTTTTGAAATACAACCACTAACAGCATCTGTTTAAGCACCGTCCTTCAGAACGGATAAAGGGTTTATCACCAGGCATTAAATTCACCGCTGGAGCACTTTATGTACCCCTCTGCCCCTTGCACAGCTCTCGTGGCTGCCCCCGCCTGCAATTCCCAAGGGATGGGTAAAGCCACGGGGAGGTGTCTGTGGCTGCTCTGGCCCATGACGGGGTGGCCACGGACCCCAACCCCTTTCTTAGACAGCTGGGCACACCAGAGCTTAGTGTCCCCAGCTCATGTCTCTGGCTGCAGCCCAGGGCTGTGCTTTGTGCCACCCCTGGGCAGGATGCCAGCAGGGCTTGTCCTCTGGTCCAGCCTGCTGCTCACAACTCCTCCTCAGGTGACACTTGTGGCTGTGTGTGATTCCTTTGTCTTGACAATACTTTCAAAGAACTAAGGTGAGCAATGACTAGGAAATACTTGAACTCCTGACAAACGTATTTCAGATGTAAACAACCTCAAAGCCCAAAGATAAATGTAAATGAAATGAAAATTGAAAATAAAAGATGTCTGTATGGATGCCATTTTCCTCCCTGAACAGTTCCAGCCCTAAACCAGTCCTCAGGAAGATGCAGGATGAGGCCACAAAACCAACTGCTCCCAGAAAAGGGGCCACTCTAATCTCACAAGGGAACTGCAGTGAATGGTTTTGACATTCTTTTAAAACCAAAATACATCTGTCTTGCATAGGAGTGTGGAAACTTGCTAAATATTCATGAATCTGGGATTCCTTTGTTCCAGTTATGCCTGGGGAGTATGGGATGTTTCCCCCCTACCAATTACTGGCTGTTTGATCCCTGTCAGTGCAAATCTGAGGCAGAGGGACACGTTTCACTTCAAGGTACTGTGCGTGATGCTAACCTTAAAATCAATATGTGAAAAGTTGGTGGTTGCAGGTGAGTGACACTACAGATGCAGTGGAGACACTGGGATTCCCTGTCGTAATTAGCATCAATTCCCCTCTGGTTTGGGAGCTTTGTTGTCTGTGAACTCATTAAATTGTGACCTGCATGTAGGACTTGCATTTCTTCCCTGGAAAAGTCAGTGGATTTGCTATTGGTTATTACACTCCTGAGGCTGCAGTTGTTTAAATGCATGTGATGAGAGGACTGTTGAGAAATATTTCAAGTAAGAACTATAAAAGCAGGTTCCAAGGGTACTTTTTTTACAGCCAGAATCTGTTCTCTTGCCTAAATGTGACACACTAAAAAAGCAGCACTCTGTTTATCAAACCAGTGTGGAATTTCAATGCCTGCAGTCATTGTTCCTGATGAATAGAGGGTGGCAACAGCACTGGTGGAGCTTACTTGGAGGCTGATTTGGCTCAGTTCTTGCTTTCTGTAGGAGGACTTGACTCTTTTTTTGTCCTGTTTTGACTTCCGAGTGAAGCTGGAAACCCCAGGTCCAGCAGGAGATGCAACACATCAGTGGGGCTCTGTGAGATGCTTTCCCTCAGCTTCCAGAAAAGAAACAGCCTTTGTAGAAGACTAAGTTATACAGTTCCCCAGCATTCCTGATATACAAAAACTGGACTGTTTTAGTCTTGAGTTTAAACACTCAATCACCATGGCTGGTTTGATGCTGAGGCCACTGGAGTTTGCCTGCCAATCACCGTGTGGTAGCTCCAGACTGACTGAACAGACAGAGCTCTTACCAGCCCTGGTGCTCCCAGCTCTCTCCATGTGCTCATGTGCACGTCAGTGTTTTGTTCTGAGTTTGGGGACTTTTTTCACTGTTGGATTCAAAGCAGAAATTTCACACAGTAAGGCCATTTATTGTCCCCATGCTTAGGCCAGTATTCACCAGGGGGCCAATTAAAATAGTGCCGTGCTTGTTAATAATAATTCAAAGTGACTTTTCGGTTCGGTTTTGGTTTATTTCAGGATGCACGCTGGGACACAGCCAGCACTCTTCAAAGGACTGAGCATACAGACCTGGTGCAGGTCAGGATCTCCACTCCTTTAACCATGACTTATCAGGGCAGCTGAAGGTCAGTTTTACTGACTCTCAGTGGGAATACTGATAATTTAAGGAGAAATTAGCACAAAGTTTATATATTGTTTGTGTTCCACTTGACTCCTGAGCGCTGAAGCGGAATTTCAGTTAAAAACCAGTGTTCTGGTTCTTTGCAGCTCTGATGGACAGAGTCTCGGTATTAGTCAATATACCACCTAATAAAACCCTGGCATGATTTACATACTTTAGGCAGTAAATGGACACCCATCTGTAGGTCTCATAAACTAGTGAAGCTCCAGTGACTTTACTCCTACAGTTAATGAGTTGCTGGAATTAATTACAAATTTGGTTGATGATATTCATCTATACGTAGCTCTATTTAAAACTCTCCCCTCCAAAAAGTAAGCATGCACTTGCATTACTTGTCCTCAAGAAAACTTTGATGTGTGTTTTAATTTAGAGTACTGATTAAATCTCAGTGATCTCAGTGGGGTCCTTTATTGAGAAGAGGTGGCATTGTCTTAAATGTGGATGAATCTGTACTTTTGAAGTGACTGTGTCAGATCAGAAACTAAAGAGAATTTGAAGATTTAAACATTTTTCCTTTAGGCCTACTGATACAGCTGGCAAAGGCAGATGGCTTTGGGGTGCTCCAGGCCCCTCTGACCTGGAGCAGGAGCCCAAGGCACATGCTGTGTAAGTGCTGAGAAAAGGCTCTGCTGAGGCTGCCCTGCAGATTGATCAGTCTCACGGGGCTGGGGCTCGTTGGTGGCCCAGGTGGGAGCACCTGGAGCCTGGGAGGGGCTTGGCTGAGATCTGCTGTGCAGTGGAAATGGCACCTCCAGAAGGCAGGAAGCAGCACGTTTCCAAAGCTGGAGTTAGTGAGACATTTGGATGAAGTGTCAGCTTTTTGCTTCCCTGGGAACACAACCTCCCTCAGGGCTGTGACCTGGACCCCTCAGAGTCCTGTGTCCATAAGGTTTATGTGACATTTGCTCTGTGAGCTGGTGTTTAGTTACTCCGCAAGGGCACATCATAAGCTGCACCATTTTGGTACACTGATAATTTTCTTTAAAAAGTGTCTCTAAGTGTGAATTTAATCTACTTTTTTTTGATGTCCAGTGAAGCTTTAGACAGCAATTTAATCATTGTTATTGGTATTGTACAGCTGCTCCCTGGAGGTGCTTAAACCATGTCAAAAAGGGAACCAACATAATGAGTCTGACAGAATTTCAGAGGGAGAGATTAGATTTAGGATAATGAGTTCTGCTGCATTTTTAATGTTATTGTAACAATTCACACCACTGCATCCTGTTCATCTCTGGACTCAAAACTGAAATGTGCAAATGGGAATTGGGCTGTGCAGATATGTCCTTTTTCAAGTCTTTTCCTCTTATAAAAATTAAAAACAAGACAAAAGGAACACTACATCTCTTGTGAGATGGGGTGGAATAAATTCTGTCTGCGTAGGAGCTGGAGCAGCCTCTTCTTGCTTCCCTGAATCAGATACCAACACACAGATTAACTTGAGCTTGTGAACTCCTACCTGTGGATTTTTGAAGCTCAGTGGTGACTTCAGAGCCCGGGTTGCAGCACTGGGGTGGCAGTGGAAGGTGCGTGCGCTCACACAGCACGAGGCAGGGGTGCCAGGGGAGCTGGCCCCTCCCGCTGGGATGAGGGTGTTTGTCTATAGCCAGAGCTCCAAGCAGAGTTTGGGGCTCAGAAGAGCTGACAAAAGTCGCCTTTTACTGGTGGAGTGTTACTTCTGGAATTTTTATCCCTCACCCCTTTCTCCTGACAGGAGCAGCATCATTGTTTGGTATTGAGAACAATAATTCCCTTATCTTGGGAGTTTAAAAATGTGATATAGTTAATAGAAGTAATGACAATTTATTCACTGAATACCAATTAGTGTTCAGCTTTCTAGGGGAATGGAGATTGGGAATGGAAAACAGGTTGGATGATACCAGATAAAGAAACAATTTCTTTGATGTAAAAGACATTAAGAAGGTGTTTCATCCCCAACAGGATGAAAAATGAAGCAAGTTTTGTGGCAACTGTGAATATTTTCATCTGTCAGTGTTCACTGTTGAATGGACACACGAGCACAGCCCCACACAAGCACCTCAGTGCCCATGGCCTCTCTCAGGGTGGGCTCTGCTCTGGGGATGCCATCACTGGAACTGGATTTCTTCTGTTGAAAAAGATGCCCTGGTGACAGAATGGAGAAAGCACAAACCAACTCAAGTCTATTATGATAAAACAGAACAAGTAGCCCCAAATTACATTGTTAGTTTGGTTTAATCAGCCCACCCCGCTGCTCCTGCCCTCACAGAACAGCAGTCACTGAACCCATCTGTGAAATGTGGCATTGGAGCTGCACTGGCTGAGAATGCATGACACAGCTAATGGTTGCTTCATCTGATGTGTATGTTTTTATGGTGTGCTGAAATGCCAGGGTGGAATCTGGAACGCCTCATTTATTAGCTCAGTATTAGGAAGAATAAGGATGCAATTAGGGTTTGAAAAAATTAAGTTAAATACCCATTTCCTGATACAGAGAGATTAAGGCTCCTCCTGTTTCATATTAGGCTCCAAACTGGAGGGCAGGCTGGACAGCAGCCCTGTAATGGGTGCAAATAGCACAGGATGTGCTTGGAAGCACCTCAGGAGTTGGACTTCAGCTCATCTGACTCCTGGAGAGTTGTAGTTGCACATCCTCAAGCTTTCACTACATTCTGGACTGCTTTGTCCTCTCTTCTGTTGTCTAAGTCCCATTTACAGTTCAGGTCTCTCCTGCTTCTTGTCAAAAGGGTTCCTGACAAATCTCGACTGCTGCCTGTCCTGCTCCTCTGGTTCTTCTCCATCCCTTTTCCCAGTCCCTCGCTTATCCCTCAGAGGTGTTCCTGTTTGGTCTCCAATGCTCTGGCACATGAAAGGAACTCGGTGCTGTTATGAGAGGTGGCATGCTGCCCCCCCTGCAGAACCATGAAACGGCTTCCAGGAGTCAGCAGCCGTCACTTTGCAACAAAAAAACCATCCTCTGTGAATCTCCATCGTATTTCCTCTGAAATACTGATGAGTTGGCACAGCACTGCTGCACTGATGAAGTTTCACAGTTATTTGGTCCCCAGGTAATTGGACTTCACAGTAGGACAAAGCCTTTGTCCCAGACAGCACTTTTAGAAAATATTTTTTTTCTTGAAACTACAACTATAAAAATATCCCTACTTTTCACTGTGTCCCCTGGCAAATGGAGCATGATGTTTAATGGCTCTTTGGAAAGCATTCCTGGGATAAGATCATTAGTATATAAAAAAGTTTCTTAACAGAGGCAGCTTTTGTTGAAAAACCTTCGTTGGTGGTAGATCAGGAGTAATGTTATGTTCTGCTAAATGCAAGTGGTGGAGGTTCTACACCGAAGTGGAAAAATCAAATGAAAATGAGAAATAACCTTTCCAGTGTTTTATACAGAAAGTGAATCTCCAGTGCTGGTTTGACTCCAGCCATACAGTGGCATCCCAGGGGACAGGCAGTCCTGTGGTGACTTTTGAAACCTCTTAGAGACACACAAAGATCAGAAGTTAAATTTCATGTCTCTTCTATGGCTGCTTTATAATTAATTTCTCTGAACAAGTTTGTTTTTCTGCTGCCAAACACTTCAATGATTATATGTAAATTATCAGCCGTCTTTCCTTAGAAAGAATACAAGGCAATCATCAGATAAAAGTCATTACATATTCACAGCTATTCTGCTCCACTGATAATAAAACATTCTTAGGCGAAGGTGACCTTTTTACAATAGATTTATTAATGTCAGGACTTCAGAATTGTCTTTTCTCATTACAAGTCTTACCAAAAACATTAAAAAGAGTGAAGTTTATGATCTTAAAGATGTGTCAAAGCACAGCCATTAAGGACATTTTCACAGAATGTTATTTATGTAACTCATTTTTTGTATTTTATGTGGGAAATATTGAGAGAATACAGACATTCTTGACAGAACTCTGCGTTCATGACTTCTTTGGACTTCTGATCATATTCTACAGATTTCAGATAAGATTTCTAGCACCCATGTTTATGGCCTTGGAAATCTCCCTGGCTCCAAGAAAAAGGTATTCCCATACACATGAGAACATCAGCTCCTTTGAATGCAGAAATATTTTTGTGTTGTCCTGAGTTTGTGCTCCCAGTGGAGGGCAGCTCCATTAAAATCTAAACTATCCAAGAATTTCCATCTGCTTTTCCCGGTCTCAGTCCCACCCTGCACAGTCAGTGATGCTCATCCTCCAGCTGCTGTGCCAGCAGGATTCAGCCCCATGTGCCTTCACTTTGGTATCTTTCCAAAATCAATATTTTAAAGAAACTTAAATTATTCCTCCTACAGGAATCATGATTCACGCAATGATAGCATCAATATTAATACAATAATCGAACTTTAAAGTCGGCTGCTAAGCAACCTGTCATGCCCATGGAGCAAACTGGACTCAAACCAGAACAACTGGAACTGGAGAAATCTTAACGTCAAAAAAAAAATATTAAAGGAGGAAAACATCAGTCAAGTATCAGATTTTGCAGAGCCACCCTCTGGGCTCGGCTGGAGACTGAGAGCTGCTCAGTCTCATCCTGGATGATGTTCTCATCCTGTACCGTGTCCAGTGTGGAGCTCAGCCCCAGCACTGCAGGCTCTGGGCCGGCCCCGCTCCCCACACGCGGCAGTGCCAGAGCCGCTCTTGGGAAGGGCTGCATCCACTCTGCTCATGTTCTCTGGAAACAGAGAATCAAGAGGTGATCGTTAAAGAAAAAAATCTTATCCTCTTGCTTTTTTCTTCCCGCACTCTTCTGAAGACCCATTCTGTGTTTTCCTTCTGGCAAACTCTTTAGTCAGAGCAATCGCAGAGGCCTCTGTTTCTGCCCTGTGGAGGTTATCTAATGGCTTTCAGTATGGCCAGTTTAGGATGTGTCTTGATGTGCAGGGAGCTGGGATTAACAGAATAGAGGGAAATTACTTATTCCAAAAGCTTCCCAAATAAAAAAGCAAGTTCATTTGAGAGAGGAAAGCCCATGCAAAGTGTTTCCATTATGCTGGTTTTTTCATTATCTTGAGAAGCCTGAAGAAGTCTCTGGGAAATGAGATTCTGTTTTGGTAGAAGATGCAAGTGGAGGTTGGGAAAGGGTATCAGAGCCAGCTGGTGCAGAAGGAAAAGAGAAAAGAGGTCATTCATTATGATTTTTTCCCCATGGTTGCCAGCAAAACACAGGAAGAAACAAGTCCTCTGGGATATCCCAGATGGCAAGAACATCCTTAAAGGCTGAATTACAACCACACTAGCAAACAGAAAAAAAAAAAATTAAAAAATCCTGGAGACCTACATATTTGTGGATTCACCAGTGTATTGGCGAGCACCCTGGTTGTTTTAATCTCAAGAGTTCCATGGTGATGTAAAGTGGAAAAAGATAGGAGCTCAGCTCTACGAACAGACCCAAATTGCTGTTGCTTTTGTGTTTCAGGACTAAGCAGTGTTTCTTTGCCTTTTCTTTCTCCTTTGCTGTGCTTTCCTCCTCCTAAAAAACCCTTCTACCTGTTGGCCCCGCACAGTCCCTGCACTGAGCACATCTGTGGCCATGGAGGGACACCTGGCAGGTCTGGCATGGGCAGCAGGATGTTTTTTTTCCTTTCTCAGACATCAACTACCTCACTTTCCACTGACTGTAATTTCCTTCTTGTCTCTTTAATTAGCTCACCTAATGCATTGGCTGCAAACAGTGACCCAGGCTGCTCTTTCTTCTTTTTACATATCGATACATCATCTGCTGTGACTGATAATTTATGCAGCCCCAGCTGTCCCACTCCCTTGTCTTTCCACTTGCTCCCCGAGGTTTGGAACTGCTGGATGGAAGCTGCCTGGCAGCAGGGCTGTCAGCTCGTGCTCAGCACCAAACACACGCTGAGCTGGACCTCAAACTGTACAAGTCCATTTCTGGGTCAATAGTTGCCAAAGGGCAAGAACTGTCTCTGGCACCTGTGTGTACAAAAAGCAGTTCAGGCAAGTCTCTGTCACTCCTGTGAGTCTACTGGTGCTCCTGCAGAATTGCATTAAATGGTCTTCAGTTAGTCATTGCTTGGAAACCTCAGCCTCACCGGGATGAGAGGTCAGTGTTCACCCAGATTTATTGCCACTACAAACAAATGAGATGCTGTGGAACCTTTCCTCTCTGCCATGCTGCCACAGCTGGTGAGCATTATGGGTGGCTGTCAAATCAATGTGGATGTTTTTGCGCTAATCACCATCAGATCTCATATTATTTTTTCTTCATGTTTTTGGTCTGCTCACAAACTGTGGGTGTTGGCAGAGGTGCTCAGTGCCATCCCCTGAGTCCGACAGGAGGTCCCACAGCATGTGCGAGCCTGCCATCAAGTGAGAGCCCAGGGACCTTTCTCAGGGATATTCTCCTTCAGAGCAACCCTGGTAGGCTCCATTCTTACCTCTGCGCTCCTCAGAGGTTTCCCTGCTCTGCTGTGATTTAGTGTCTCCATGGCTCTGCCACAGCTGGAGCTCACAGGTCTCATTTCTAATCTGTATTTCTCCTTAAAGATGTGATTATGTGTTTTATCACTGCCAGCACCAGGTCCTCAGGAGCCACTTCAAGCCCACTGCCACCCTCAGGTGGCTGGCTACTGTCGTGTCTGATTTTGTCTGAGTGCTGGTTCTTGAAAATCCTAGTCCTGTTTGTGAGATTTGGTCCAAAGAAATGAGAGGGGGCTTGCAGAAATTTATTTGATTTGGAAAAAAAATAATTTTAATGTCTTAAAGTCCTGGAATTCAAATTGAAGAAGGAAGGGGATTAGATTCACTTTGTCTGGGGAGTATCCTACTAGTTCTGGTTTGTTTTTTTTCACTCGATTTGGTAATTTTTCTTTCAAAGCACAGTTCAGGAGCATTGAAGTCAGTGAAAATTCTGTTGTTGACTTCAGCCAGAGCAACATGATGCCCTTGATACAAGTTTTGGTTACTCGGGGCTGGAAACAGGGCTGCTGCAGAGAACAGGAAGGAAGGGGGAAGGAAGCGTCTCACCTGTGTGCAGGTGTGGGTCTTTGGGCAGATGGACAGATCCTCTCCCTGTCAGAGAGGAGCACTGCTGCAGTCGGTGCTGCTGAGGGAGAATCCAGCCTCTGCTCCTGCTTCATGCCCAGGACTGGAGCATCCCGGCTGTCCGTGCCGGAGGGTCCCCGTCCCGCTGTGAGCGGTGCCGCTCGCCGCGGTGATGTGCCTGCGGTCAGTCCTCCCTCGCTGCGGTGCCGGGCAGTGGTGGCTGGTGATGGAGCGAGGGCAGAGCTCTGTCTGCAGCAGCCCCCGCTGAGCCACGGCGAGTTTCCTTCGTGCCCCGTGCCCCGCCCGGAGCCGCAGCCTCACGCTGCTCCCGGGGAGGGTGCGGGTCCCAGCGCCCCTCGAGCCCCTGTGTGACCCTAAGCTGTGTGCTTAGAACTGGCCCAGCGTCCTGCACACCAGGCTGCTGGAGGTGTAGGAGGCAGCGAGGGCAAAGGAAGAAATTGCTATGAAACGCACAGATTTTGCTGACTTTCAATGGGTGTCAGGTCCTCCAGTGCCTCTTGTGCTTTCCCAAAAATAAAGGGTTTTGATTCAAGCAAGCACAAGAAGAGTAAGCCAGCGTTTTGTAATTGCAGGGAATCTTGACATGGTCTTCTGAACATTGAGGGCCATCCATGGGAAATAACTTTGATTGCTGCCTCCATTATTTGGCCTTAATCCTAACTTGGTACCTTCAGATAGGTAACAAATCCTCCCATTGCAAACAAATGGTAATTTTTTTTACCTCTCACTGCTGAGGGGTTGGGTTGTTCTTGCCAATATGATTTTTGGAAGTGGTCTTCTCCACCTTTTCTGTCAAACAGTGTATTTTTCATGGTTCCAGTTTTTCTGCAGCTATTTATTTTTCCTTTGATGGAAGGAGAAATAATACCTAAATAATCACTTTGATTTTTATTTGAGGCAGCTGTGCTGGGACAGAACCTATTGTTCAGATCCGTTACCTTTTACACAACAGAGATAAATTAATTACAGGGTTTTCCCCTGACATCCAGGCTCTTGCCTGCAAATGTTCACATAAAAGATGAATGACAATGAGGTTCTCATTACAGCTTGATGAATTAGCCTTTTCACTTCAGTTCCAGGAAAGTCTACTTCATGGTCAACACTCTTGTTTAGGCCCTGCCATGTATTTTCTCTCACTGAATTCAAATTGTGCAGCTGCTGTCAAATCACCTTTGTTGGAGCAATCCATTATTTTGCACTGCCCTTTAGAATTCTTCAATTTCCCAGGGAATTTGCCACATTGGTTTGCCAGGTACTCAGCAACAGCATCTTCCTAATTTTGCTTTGTGCACATCACGGACCTGGGGCCGCTGGAAGAAGTGTCAGCTTTCTGTAAAACAGTGAAAGGACCAGGAGAGCATCACCTCCTCAGTCCAGGGCATGATCCTTGTGTTCAGGGTAAGCCAAGCTGCTTCCCCACACTTCGGTGTCTCCACAGGCAAGGCAGGTGGCATGGGTGGGAGGGGAGATGACTGGGTGTGCCTGTGGTTGTTGCTGGCCCTGACACCTGGGGCCGTGTCTCTGGTGTGCTTGGGCTGTCATCTTAATACTGTGCATCTCTTGCCTTCCCGAAATGTGTTTGGGAATCACCCCTCTCTGGCTTCAGGACCCAATGTCTCTTTTGTGCTCCCCACCTTTGTTCCTGCACAGTGATGTTCTCTGCCTACTGCTACCTTTTTTTCTTCCTTTTTTTTTTTTTTTTTTTTTTTCCCCTTGAGTAGCAGAAGCTTAAAATACCATAAATATTTGATTTGTCTGGGATGGATGCTTTCGTACAAACTAGGCATGTCCACACAATGATCTTGTTGGCATGTAATGCACAGTTTAATTAAAACTGGAATATATGGGACAGGAGGGAAATGTGCAGAGGTGTTTGCTAGGAGTTGCACACACATGGATTCATTTCCAGTTTGTGAGAGGGTGGGACAAATGATGATGAAGCTCCCCTGTGTCCCCCACGTCTTGCGATGCCCAGAGCAGGGACACCCTGTGTTCAAGGGCACGAGGGCTATTTTGCCAACCCGTTCTGCTCTGAGAGGCCAAATGGATTACCTGGGTAATTTGAAAGCTGTTGTCTACATGAAGCAAAGTCAAAAGACCCATCCCTGCCAGGTGTTATTTCACAAAGAAAGAACATTGTGTTTCTTGCTCGCAGTCCTTGGCAGTTTATCATGTTCCTTTGCTTGTATCTTTAAGTGTTAACACCTTGATCAATTTTATTACACCTGCCTGCGGTCAGAATATTACTAATGGTGGCTCTGGTTGGTGTCTGGGGACAGGAATAAGTTATTTCTAATGACTGTAAGTGAAAACATCAAAATATTGGTAGAAGAATAGTTGCAGTAGCGTGAAGCTATCGTTATTGAGGTAGCAACATTTACCTTTACATCTTTTCCTAAAGATTCCCAGACCACACTGACTCTTCTGGCTTCTCCCAGCTTTAAGAGGTTTGGGTGCTTTTGGAAGTGCTATCCGAACAGGATTGCAAGGCAGAGGGAAGGACATGGTCACCCAGTGACTTCTGCATTGGGTGGCAGTGCCTGTTCTGACTGCGCCGCTCCCTCACTTGAGCAGGAGGGGAGGTGAGTGTCAGCAGCACTTCTTTGAGGAATTGTCCTCAGCTCCTGCACAATTCTGTGTCCTGGTATGCCACTGCTGCTCCAGAGCCCTCTCATCCGCAAGAGCCCAGCAGGAACTCTTCTCCTTGCAGTTTGCTGCTAGAACAGGAAAATACCATGGGAATTTTGTCTGCTCTGCCTGCCAGCTCTTCAAGGAAAACTCTGATCTCTCCAACCATGAAATAAAATCGAGCAAAATATCACTGAGCCATATGGACACCAAGCAGCATAACGCCCTGGTGGAAAGTCCTCCTGCTGTCTCTGGTGCCAATTATCAATGCAGCTTAGAGCAAAGCTGAGATTTTTAATGCCCCAAGCGTGATGCACTCCCCTGACCTTGGAAATTATTTTTATTGCTATTTTGGTTGGCTCTGTCCTTGGCAGGTTGCTGGACTATAAGCAGGTGCAACAGAAATGGTGGAGACAGCTAATTTCAAAGGTACACAGAGTCCTTTCATAGCACACAGGAAACATGTTTAATGTTTGGAAATCTCCTTCTTGTAGCATAGGTTAAATTTGGAACTGCAAATGGTACAGCAGGAATTCCTTCAGTCATCAGTTCTGACAGAAATTATACTAATGTCTCTATTTACATTGTTCTGTGGTACCCATGTTCCTGCTGCCTGGGCTTCTCTATGGGTTTTTTTCCCCAGTAGTGGTGATGGACAGAGTGTTTTGGCCAGGGGAGCACACAGCTGAGCTGGGGCTGCTTGACCTGGAACGCTTGCTCCCTGGGCTGCAGAAGCTCCAGGCCCTTACACTTCTTTATTTCCTCTTAAATAGATGTTTTCCCCAAAGACAATCTTTTTAAAGCAGTTCAGACAGGTTTTCAATTACTTTTCATCACATTAGTCTTCTGTTCTAAAAATCTCAATCTCAACATCACGTCCATTTCGAGAACTTGGGAAAGAGATTTTTTCTTCCTGTTCTATTTTTGTAAGATGAGCATTTGAACAAAGAGCTTTCCTTTCTCCTCTCTCCGCTCAGAAAACCTCAGTGAATTACTCAAAAAGAGGCCCAGTCTCTCTGCTCTAATAACAAGATGCTCTTAACTCTCCCAGTTCATGCTCTGGGCCCTTGCTGACAAATGACCTCATGTGAGAGAAGACTCAAATATTTAGGGTTAGGAAAATATTTAAATACAGGGACTTCAGAGAGGTGCCTCACATGGAGCAGGTCCTAAAGCCGTGCTTATGCTGAGTTGTATCCCAGACCACATTTAAGCAGGTTTTCTGAAATCAAGGCTCACAGAGCAGGTGTGGCCCAGACGTGCGTTAATGCTTGGGTATCTGCCAGGCTGTGAGGTGGGATAATAACTTATATCCCATTGTTTTAAATCCTGAAACAATCTAGGAGTAAAGCACATTACTGAATAGTCATTAAATTTGGGACTCTATTGTGGTTGTTTACTTGCAAGTCCTACAGAATTGAGTTTCAGTGGTACCAGTGTTAATTAGAGGTCAGTTCTGGCAATTGCTCCAGAAGTGTTTCTATTCCCGTCCAGACATGGAATGAAATCAACTCCATGTCACTCCAACAGCCAGTCTTGACGAAGTAATCGCCATTCTCATGCAGAATATTCAAATAATTCCCTGGAGTGCCATGTAAAGAAAAAAAAACAAAATAAAAAGAAAATTGTTATTTGCTGTTGGACTTCTCACAAATTGGAAGCTGAGCTGCTCTTCACACCCCTGTTTTGATGTGCAAGCCTTGCCCTCATGAGGGTGCAGACACTGGTGCAGTGCAGCTGTAAGAAAGAGCCCCTTGTTCAGGCACAGGCCAGAGGCCGCAAGCCCCTGGGCCAGGAGCTCACTGGGGGTCACTGACCGAAGGACACATCCCCTCTACGTCCTCACCCTGTTTTCTGAAACTTGTTACATGGTTAATATTTGCAAAGCTTCTGATTTCATTGTTTAATATAATTTTATTCAGTAAAACTGCCTCATTGCATAAAGGTCTTGGTATTTAATATTTAATAGCATAAATCCCACGTGAGTCCCAGGCAGAGGATAAAAATTACATTTTAAATTAATGTGCACTCAATGCCTGCTGCTCTTTCTGCATTTAAATGCCAACGGCCATTTCAAGCCCAGCACCAACTTCCAGGGGCAATGCCTGTGTTCTCTGCCAAAATGGCCAGTCACCATCACAGGATGTGTAGCAGTAGCTCTTTAAATGCTGAAACAGGGTGAGTGGGAGGTTTCTGGTGCCGTTGGTGGTGTGTGGGCAGGCACTTTTTTTCTCCTTTATGGGTGCTGTCAGTTGCCTTCAGCTGGGAGCCTGTGCTCCACAGTCATTTCAGCGTGGACACCTGGGATCCATCCACACAATCTTCTGTCACTCCTTCAGTCTGGCAGCTTGTGACAAAGGACACTGGAGCAGTGTCCACAGCAGAGACCTCCTGCATGGCCTCAGGTCTCCGTGGTGCTCAGCTCACTGACACCAGTGCAGGACAACCTGGGACACACAGGGTTCAAACAACGTGTACCCCACATGTGTGGCAGTAATCATCAGGCCCTGGGTTCTGCAGTAAAGGGGTTTTGGCCAGCTAGTGCAAGGATTCAGCATGTAGCACATACCTGGAATTCCACACTCGTTTATGTGTTTGGCTATTTGTGCTGCTGCTTTCGCAGGAGCTGGACTCGGCAGGGATAATTTCTTACTTTTTCTCTGATGACTTTTAACTTTCCTTTTTCCTTCTGCTGGGAGAAGGTTTGAGATGGAAATCTGCACCTAAATTTTTTGTTCTTGAGACATAGCAGCCAAAAACATGTTCTACTTGCACGTGGTTTGTAGACCGACCCTCCAGCCAGCAATACACATTGTCCCTGAGATGTAATGTCCTGTTGCCTCAGTGAAATTGATATATAAATATATAGACATATATAACATTTCAGATTATATAATGCCACCATCTGCTGCTTTACATAAACAGTGCTCAGCTTCCACCTCTGCTGCTTTATGCAACTGTGTCCCCAGCCAAGCCACTGGGGCAGAGGATGGAGGAGGGACTGTACTGTTTGTTCTCCTCTAACTAAATACCTCTCCCTTCACCTAGGGCAGAGGTGGGGAACTTGCAGCCGTAAACACCCCCTATTGCAGCAATGCCCATTGTTTCCCACTCACTGTCCTTACTCTTCCATATGCAAACCAGGCAGCTTGTGTTTACTTTGATAGGCAAAGTTACTGCAGGGTCAAGTGGAAAGAGAAGATTGGCAGGAAAGGAGCAAATCCTCCTTAAACAAAACTGTCTGCAACAATTACAAATGCTGCAAGAATGACCTGATGAACAAGCAAAAGGTAAGAAGGGAAAGGTAAGCTTCAGGGCAATTAATTAAGATGGTAAATGAAAAGCAACCTGAAATTTCTGCAAGCCTTTAGCAGAGGGGAGGGTATACTGGGAGCATGGTATTTATCCAAGCAGTGAGAAAAAGCTGGAAATACAGGGATTCAGGACCATTTTTAAAGAAAGTAATTTGTTTTCCAGGAACAAGCCTCAAGGAAAGCAAGGCAACACTTGATTTCTTTGCCTGCGTTTGTATTTTTGCTGTTCAGGGAGTCCAAAGAAATGGAAGTTCCTTTGCAAAACTGAACACCCACACCCAGCTCTGCTCTTCCAGTGCAAGTGCCAAAACAATGCTTTAATTAACCTGCAGTGCAGCACACCTGAACTGATGGGTTTGGGATGTAACCTGTATCCTGCTGTGGAGCTGAGCCCTATTGCCTGTCCACTCTTTGGGGGGTCCCTTCCTGCCCACCCGCAGCCCCAGAAGGAGCCAAGTGCTTGTGCTGGTGCTTGAGTTCCCTCTGTAACACAGAAATGTGAGAATGGGCCAAGCCCCAAACCCTCAGATGGGCTCAGTCATCCTCCACACCTGTCAGAGGAGGGGAGGGATTAGTGGGTGGATAAATGCAGGGAGGTGACTCCCCCTCTTCCTTTGTCCCTTTCTGTCCTGAAGTGATGTAGCAGGCTGAGACTACACAAGAGATTGGGGTAACTGGAATCTGGCTGGTGAAGGGGGGCTGGGCTGACACCATCATCATCTAAAGGTCTTCTGAGGACTCTTAAAAAACTCACCTCTAAACTGTCTCCAGAGCTTTCTTGCTCCTAACCCTGGGAGAAGTCTTGCTTTAATGACTATATCATCACCCCAGTTTATGTTCTTTTCATGACTGAAGCACATTTGACTCTTTGGAGTGGGCAGCTTTGTAATAGTTATTGTTAAGGAGTGTGGGGGGAAAGGGATGGGGATTGCTCCATACAGGCAGGGCTGCCTTCTGTATTTCAGTTTTGGGTGGGCTTATTTTTGATGAAGAGCAAGGGAGTGATGTATGTTATGAGGAAGTGATCAATTACCTGGCATGTCTGGAGCACTGAGGGTTTTATCACATCAGGATGATGGTGATTGTTTTGTTGGTTTTTTTTTTTAGATCTGCAGCAGAGCAATCTCTGGATGCCTGGTTGCAGCCGACAGGTAAACTGTGGAGCCAGCTCACCAGTAACTGTGACAAGCCTCCCTATCTCCTGTCCCCACTTCTTTTCAGACTGTAATGGCTTGATGAAGACATGCTGTCAGGGTGATAGAGACCCAGAGATTATTAAATGAGGACACCTTCGACTTGCAGAATTACTTTAATCTTGCAGGAGGCTCTATTAGCTCCTACTGGCCCCCCTTTGAAGGGGTTAGAGAAGAAAGCAAAGGAGGCAGGCTGCAAAACTGCAGCAGTGTTTGTTCTCCAGAAAAGTTATGGCAGAGCCCAGGAAGAAAAGTGGGAATTGCATCTGGCTTTGTCTGTGTTGCTGGTACCGTGCTGGGCAGAGGATTGATTTAATTTATCCCAGCAGGTATTGGGTTATTGGCTTTGGGGGGTTGTGAAGCACAGCACATTTGGTGTCTTGTCCCTCTCTGGTCTTGGAAATGATGGAGAAATTATTCTGTATCAGGCTGCTCTTCCCTGTACCTGGTTGTGTGGGCTCCACCCTGCTCCAAGGGAGGAGAGGGCTGTGGCATAGGGGCTGGAGTTTGTATCCAAAGCTTGAGTAGCTGTTTCTCTGAAAACAAGGCTGCAGTTGCAATTTGTATAAAACCACCCTTTGCCAAAAGGGATGATGGAGCTGGTTTGGACTAATCACAGAGCTGTTCCACTATTGTTGCTGTGACAGCGTGACGTGAAATCCTGTGTGCTCTGTTTGTGATCACCTGTAGGGTGAAGAGGGAAAGAGGCACAAAATAGCAAAGGGAGCCCAAATTAGGCAGGAAGGCACTGATAAAGGAATGAAGCCAAACAGAAGAAGGGAAAAGGTCTGTTTGAGGTGCAACCAATGCAGAAATGCTGCTATCCTCAGATGACACTCACTATGGATGGGAAGGATGTACCTGCATACCCAAAGTGAAGCAGGCAGTAGTCTGTGAGTGGTCAGTGAATTGTTACATTAGTTGGCTGCTTGCTGAATTAAGTTCTCTGTTGGTTGGATGTCGCCACAGAAAGGGCAGTGGTCAGAGCTGTCATTGGACTGTGGATGTCCAAGACGTGGTTGCTCCACTCTACACTGAAGAAGTGTGCTGGAGGGGAGAAACTTCTCCTTGCCAGGTGGGACTGGCCATACAGACCGTTCACTCAGAAATGGTCCCAGCTCCCGAGACCCCTGAGTGTTTTAGGGTAAATGCTTTCTGGTGAGTGAACTTCTCAGTGTGGGTTAAAAGTGGCAGCTGAACTGAAAGAAATATTACATGTGGTTCAATCTCCCTTCCTCTTCCCTAGTGTCTATACAATTAAAAAAGCCCTAAACAAACAACCAAAAAAACGCCAAACAAACAAAACACCTACACACCACTGAATAGCCTCTAACAAGACTGGAGTTAACAAAGCTGAATTTTTAAAGAAGATCTTTGCAATGAAATGAGCTGATTGCCAGTAGGGAGAAACTTAGTTTATTATCTGATTTTTAAAAGCTTGAATAATTTTAGCCATTGGCTTTATCATCAGGTAAAAGAACTATTTCAATTATTATCTTTAATAACTTTGGAGGAAATCTTTTAAGTTCTTTTCCATGAATCCTACTTCAAATGCACCTGCAGAGATAAAAGCAGCAAACTTAACCCAATGAATAACTGATAAACCAGAAATATCACTGCCTTGCCTCAGAACATCACAGCTCCAAGCTCATCCCGTGCATGCAATCAGTGTCTGTGCTCTCATTGGCCTCTATTGGCGGCAAAGCTCTTTTATGATATTCTGTCATTTATGACAGCTCCTCCAGAGAGTTCATTAGGGTGAACATTAATGTGGCTGAATCCAGGAAACTGCTTTTCCTGACATAATGCCAACATCTATTACAATGCTGTGCAGTGCAGGGGGGAGCTTTATGGTTGTTTAATGTGCGTGTGTGTTGCAAATGGCATCACTTTTTAACTCTCTCCGTAAAGCAGTGTCTGTTTTCTGGATTGCCACCACTATAAATACATGTAATTTGGGAGCCTGAGCAGCTGTTGTGTTCAGCAGTTGTCTGTGATGATTATGAATTCGTGGGTTGTGGTTCCCAGTACTAGAGAGACACAATTAATCTATACCATGCTGCAGACCATCAACGTGAGTGCTTGTGTTTCCCTTCTCTATTGGTATTTCTTAGAGTTCCATGTACATAAAATCTGTATTAGGAATTGAGGCAAAAAAAAAGCAGCAATGGCAAAGAAACACCCAAGGGCTTTCCCTTCTTCCATCTATCTCCACGCAGTTGTGTTGTGCAGGAGCAGCCACTCACAGTCTGAAGTTGGATCAGTCGTTTCAAGCCTAGGCATGGTGGAGTGTGGAGGGCTGGTAGGATGGATGCTATGGACTTGCTGCTTCCGTGCAGAGCAGACCTTGGTGTGCTTGGTTTTAAAGGAAAAACAAGAAAAAGAAAAACTAAAACCCCCAAGTCCCCAGAAGAAAACAGTGCTTATGACAGCAGGAGAAACATCGGGCTGAGGATTATCATTCCTTGCATGCTTGGCTCAGATGGAGAACACTGGAGCTGTAAACTACCTCATGCTTTTTCCCACAGCCTTATTCTAATCTTCTTTCTGGGTCAATTCCCAGGTAAGAGAGCTATGCCATTCCATTTTTAATTGTTTTCAGCTCAGTCTCCTGACTGCCAGCGTGGGGCTGGCAGAGCTGCCAGGACAGGCTGTAACGCATCGTGTACAAGCATCTTATCTGCTCAGAGCTGCCGTGGCTACTGTGCTGAGGAGGCTGCCACGGATACGGGCATTCATCTTAGTCAGCTGTAATGAGCCACGGCTGCTGGGGGGAGAGGACAGCTGCAGTGGATCCAAATTGGCTCCATCTGTTGGCTGCCTGCCCTGTGGGCTGGGATGGAGGGGTCTGAGTGGGACACTGGGCTGACAGGCAGGAGTATGACTTTGGGGAAGGAATTCAGGGCTGTGAATTGCTGCACTCAACATGAGATGAGCTTGGGAGTCTTAGTAGCCTTGTGGGATGCTGGGAACCCCAGGAATGTCCATTTGTGGCTTATCAAGTTCAGATCAAAGAAGCAGCGCATTAGGAACTGCTGATGGCTGCTGAGGAGCTGGGGCCCTGATACTTGTGTGTGGGTAGGAGACTGAGCACAGCAGGTCATGTAGGATCGCCCAGGAGATGGGACTGGGAGAGAAAGCCTGTGAATCCTGCTGCAAGATGTGAACCCGGAGCAGGATCATCCCAGGGAGCACACAGCTTGTACGGACAACCCCTGCTTTGAAGGGGCTGTGGCTTCAAGGGAGGCGGAGCAGCTGGGAAATGGGAATGGCAACAGATGGGGAAGTGAAATCTCAAAGGAGCATGAGAAAGTCCTGTGCCTGTACCTGGGCCATGCTAGTGCCCAGCAGGAACCATTTCGGCCACTGCTGCCGAGAACTGGGCTGGGGGCACAGCCAGGTGTGTCCACTGTGTTGGACTGGAAAGGAAGACCAAGCTTGGTTTTCTAACTGCCCTCTGCAGCGCTTCCAATTTTATCAAATGGATTTTATTTCCTCTTTCAAGTCTAATGATGTCAGGAAGAGGCAGCCAGGTTATAGCTCTATCTTTGATAATTAGGAAGATTGGTGCAGGACTGTGGAGAGGTTTTCAATAGCTAGTTATTTCTTTAAACAGTCTGGATTAGTATCCCATATAGCTGATGAATATACTGGAGTGACAGGATTGATTGATAGTAATTTCAGGATGTGACTGGGAGTTCAATTATCTCTTAAAAAATGATGAAACAAACAGCTTAACCTGAGTTGGTTTTACGGGGCTTCAGCAGCCTTGAGATTTTTTTCTCCATCCTGGAACAAAACAACAAAACCCTCAGATTTACTGGGCTATTAATGTTTTAAAATTATTTTGCTTTGCTGCAGAAAAATAATTTCTGTTCAGCTAATTCAATGCTTCAGTCATTTGTATTTTACATGAATATTGATATCTGCCCAGCACAAGGGTCTGGCTTGAACCTTGTGTTCTCTGGTGGTTTGAGTGATAACTAACAGCACAGTTGCCTTCAAAATAAGAAATGCTTCAAAGCCAGCCCCCTCCAAATCTCCTCTCCAATGTAATCCAAACAGAACCATTTGACAGGTTCCAGGTACTGTATTTTGAGGGTTTTTTTCTGGACAGGTGTGTTTTAACCAGCACTATCGGGAGCGCTGCTGGGTGGCTCGTGGCCCTCGCGCTTGGCAGCAGCAGCACCGGGGGGTTCTGGGGATGCACACACGAGGTGTGATGGATTCACACGCTGTCAGGGCCGGCTGCCAGGCTGGGGAGGAGGAAAGGCACAGCCCCACATGTCCCGGTGCCAGCGCTCCCACTCGGGACGCAAGCGGAGCCTGCGCTCCCCGCCCTGCTGTCCTGGAGAGCTGGGGAGAGGCAGAGAGGACAAATACCAGAATAAAGAAACACGATCAGTTAACTGGTGAAATCCTCTTTCTCTGGTTTACTGTGTTCATTCTGACAGGAGCCTCTCCTCTTTCTCTGGAGTGCTCTGGCAAGTGAGACTCTTGCAAATAAAGCAAAGGATCCGCTGAATGCACAGCCATGCATAATTTAGGATTGCTGGAGCCTTCTGCGCATCTCATCACAAAATGGCATTCAGTAAGTGCTAACACAACTCCTTTGTGGATAGGCGTTTCTGTGAATTTCTTGTTTTTCAGTAGGATTTGGACATCAGACACCTGCCAGGAATTAAAAATTGACCATCAGGAAGTACTGTAAGCAGGGCTAACACTTAACTGAGACATTTGTTCATGTGTGCCCACAGTACAAATAAAGAAATGATTGTGGATTCTTGGGTGGGTTGGCTTTGAAGAATAGTATGAATAAATGATGGAAGACTACATTTTCCTTGAATTCACACTTTTCACCCATAAGTCATAAAAACGAATTTGATGCTAGAGAAAATAGCTGGAAGGGGGAGACAAGGACACGTCTTTCATTCTAAGGGTGTGGAGGGAAAGTGTTTTATGCCTCTGGACCAGGTGTGTGAGAGCCAAGAGCCATAGCTCTTTAACTTGTGTATCTGTTCCCATCAGGTAGATGTTTCATGCAGGGAGAAAGACCAAAAAAAAAATTAAAACTGGTGTTGATATTTACTTGCACTAATAGAATGCTGTGCAACATCACCTGAATGAAAATCAAGTTTGTGATTAGTAGGTGGTTCATCCTGGTCTAACAATACAGAATGATTAATTCTTCTTTTTCATGCCACAAATAGTAATTAAAGAGAAATATTACATAGCTGCACCTGGTTTTCATTATACAGTGTGTAAACCAAATCTTTTATTGATGAGAAGAGCCATAAGTTTGAAAACTGAGTGAAGAGCATGAAAACCCCTCTGAGGCTCCCTAGAGACATGTGAGAAATCTGAAATCATTAAAACATATGGTGGCACATACTGAATACTGACAGCTTCTGCTGTGGCTGTGAGCCCTCATTTCTCTTTGACTTCCAGTTTTTCTAAGGATCCTCAGCTTGGTTGGTTATTCCCCTTCCTTTGGTAAATCTGCTCTGACAGGGAAGCTCTGCCCTGTGCCATGGACAAGTGTGGCCCAGCTGATGGACTGTCCTGCTGCAGGGACAGTTTGCTGGTGTCCATTCAGTAGCGTGCCCTAAGCCCCATCCCTGCTGGCCAATGGGCAGTTTAAAGTCCCACTTACCTGCCCAGTCCCCTGAGTCACAAGGCTTTATTCTACTGCAGCTTTAAAAAACCACTGTTGTGTATCTGATATTAAAGCTGAGTGTTTACACCTGGTATTTGGGCCCCAGGGAGGGAGGGAGTATATTTGTGTATCTGGTTGATATATTTCTACTGTTTGCCAAGTCCCTGTGTGCAAGAACGTTCACCACCACTCATTGGCCATCATCTACTGCTGTTCTCTCTTTATGCATACATATATATTTATTGATGCTGATTAATATTTATTTCTCATAAATAACAGATCACTGCGATTTTGTGTGTGCCGTTGCAAACAGTGCAGGAATATACAAAGGTAATGAATGTGGTGGTAAAGGTGCTCCATCTGGCTCCTGCCCTCACATTAGCGGCCCTGCCCACCTAGTTCTGGGTTCCAACGCAGCCAAGCAGATCCTGCTGGTGTCTGAACCCTGCTGCTGCCTGCTTTAGGAGGAAAAACTCTTTCCTCTGCCCCAGCTAGAGCCAGCCAGGAGGGAACGTGGCAGCAGCTCACTACATCAGCTGCAGGTGGCTGCTGCCAGGCTGCAGGGACACCAGGGATGGAGTTCTGTCACTCGCACAGGCATGAGCTGGGTGCTGCCGTCCTGGTGCCTCAGTAGTGCCATGCCCTGCTGGCACACGGGAGCCAGGGCTGGAAGCATGGTGCTAACAACTACTGCTTCTCTGAACAACTCGAGTTTTTCACGTCAGTACCTTATTGCCCAGCAAAATGGGAAGATTCTCCCCAGATCTCGCAGCCCCATTGTGCCAACTGCAGCATGAGTAAACAAGATAAAAGCTGAGCCCTGGGAGAGCCCCTGGGCCCAGGTTCAGTCAGCTCTGACGGGAGGGAAGGAGGGAAACAACATTAAGAGGTGAGGGCATCAGCAGCTCCTCCACTGGGAAAAGTAGGTTATTTTGAAGCAACAAACAGCAGAAACATAAAATGAACAAACAAAAGAAGGAGAAAAAGAGATGGGATTTGGACAGAGAGTGGTTTATCAAATTCCAGCTGAACAGTGATACCAATTCTGGGAGAGCTCTGCAGGGCGTTTGGCACTGTCCCTGTGCTGGGATTGGGACCAGCCCCACTCTCCCCAGTGAGTAGCTATGTGTGCCCAGCTAGGAAATTCTGGAGAAAACTGGCTGTTCCCAATGGAATTTCAGGGGCTCACAGCTGAATCCTGGGCACCCCTGGAAGTCCTCATCTGAGTGATTACTTGCCAGAAAACCCCAGTCAGTTAAGTGCAGCCCAGTCCTCTACCCTGGTGGTTGCCATTGCTGTGCAAACTTTGGTATTTGTTGGAAAAGGCTGATGGTTTGCTTTAGGAAAAAAACCACCTCGATAAATGGCACTGTTCTGCTTTGTGTACCACGGTAGGGCTGGGGGCACAGCTGGAGCCTCTTATCGTAGCAGGGGGAAGGCTGACCTTGCTGTAGCAGAGCAGCCTTGCTGGCAGATTCTTTTTTTCCTCCCCTTTCCATTGGTGAGGATACAAAAGGATGGAGGGTTCTGTGCCAAAGCCAGGATGCTGAGCACTGGGGAGTTCTGGTTTGGCCCCTGCCCTAATCCTGCTGATCTGTTCTTAAGCGTGTGCTTTGATGATCAAAAGGCAGTTCCGATATCAAACAGCACTTTGCTGCTCCAGGTCTCCAAATGCTTTTTAAAGAGGACAGGAACATGTGTGATGCTTATGGCATGGGTTCAGGGAGCTGGTTGGTGTGGGAAGTCACTGTGCAGACCTGAGGCAGGATGGGCACTGAGGGTGTCTTTACTGCAAATGCACGAGAATGCCTTCTGCATAGCCAGGAACGTGTTTTACCAAACAGAGTGGTTCTTCCAGGCACAACCTGGGGGTTGTTAGTACATGGTTATATGCAATAAACACAGAGGACTCTATGTCCCTGCTTTTGGAAACTTGTGTAGTCTCTTTTCTTGGAAGCACCTATAAAGTCAATTATGTTACTGATAGTCACTGCCTGGTTTGTCACGTGGAGTTATCTGCCACCCCAAAGGGGCTGGGAGTTGCTTTTGCAATGATTTTCGCTGCTCCATCAAAGTTCCTGGATCTAAATCAGTTTGTATCAGCTGAATATCATCTTTTACAGATGATTTTCAGCAGAGACTGGTTTTTGCAAAACAACTATTTCAATAAAATCCATCATTTCCTCCCTTCTGGTACCGCTTTGGTCAGCCCCAGAGCTGCTGTCCCTTTATCAGACAGAGCACTTACCCCCTTCCCATACCACCCAGGCTTTCTCTTGGTCATGGACAATGGGCCCTGGATTTCTACTTAATTTAGCGCCCACTGCTTTTCTGGGTTTGTCCTTGTACATTTGTCTTATTTTTACACTTGTCCTTAGTAACCTGACCCAGTTTCCACTCTCGTGTATTTACTCCCTGTGGCAAACCCCAGAGTCCCCAAGACATCAAAGATGGTACGTATCCTCTTCCAAATCTGTTGTGAAATGATTGTCTGGAGGCAAATGATAATTTCCTAAGACTGCAAAAGATTGAGAAAAGCCCTGTTTCAGATGGCAGCAGCCTCAGCTCTGCAGTAATTGCTGTCTTTGGCCACTCTGCGTAAGCTCCCGATGGTTTCTGCTGCCTTTGTTTTTCTGAACCACTGGCTAATAGTTGCAGCTTTGGCAGGTACTGTGTGATGCTCCAGCTTTGTCCCTGCCCCATGGCCACAGAGAGGTCTTCTAGGAGAGGTGACACAGAGCCCTTGGTGCTGCCTTGCCCAACGTGAAGAGAGTTTTAAGGGCTGGGTCCACAGGGGCAATGTTAAGAGTCAAATGAGTAAAAGGAGATTTTACACCAGTGGGAGTTTCTTATGTATCTGATGTTATTTAGAAAAAAATGCAGAGAGATTCTCTATCTTTAAATAGAGTTGCATATTTTATCTATCAAGTGAGCAAATCTGGTGTGTCAGAATATGTAAATATGTTGGGTAGCTCTGAGGCTGGCAAAAGAGCCAATATTTAAAAAAAAAACAGATTTGAATCTCTGGCTGCCTCATATCCTCTGCTGCAGATGCCTGCCTCCTTAGGAAATAAAAGATTTTGTTTAACACACTCTGAGCTGTCACAGTTAAGTTCAATACCTCCACTGTCTAGTGCTCCTGGGTGTAACTGGGATGCTGTACATTTTCCTAGTCATTACTTGGGAATGATGCTCTACAAAGTCAAGCTGAAAATCAGTTGGAGAGCTGACTTCTTGCAACTTCCACAGCTTCTTTTCTTTTCTTGGTAGTTGAAGTATTTTCCTGCAAGAAAATTGCATTGACTGAATCACTGTGCTTCCCTGTTATGTCTTGCTTTCTGAGTTCATAGCTGCTCTATCTTATCAGAGTGGAGATTTCATTAGGGAACTTTCGAGGGTTTTTCTTTTAATTAAAGGAGGTATCATACTTCCTTGGTCAAACTACAGCTGCTAATTCCCAGCTGTCCTTGAGGCATTTGTTTAATTAAGAACAAAATTATCTACATGACTGGAGAACCATGAGACATGAGACAGATTTTTGAGCATTTACAGGGTGGGAGTTGTTGCTGGGGTAAATCAGCTCCATTTCAGGTCCATGGAAAAAGAGCACCTTCACTGACTAGGGACAGACTGGAGTAGCTGGAGAGGGGAAGACAATCCCACGTCTTCCTTGGCTCTGAGCTGAGTGTTGGGCATTGCTAACAATGCTGGTACAGACGCCTTCCCAGAGACCTCTTCCAGTCCAAGATGCGCCCTTCCCTTGCTCCCATTCTTCAAGGCAAAATTTTTGAAGGAAGAAATCCCCCCAAAAAACCCCACTGGTGGATGGGTGGGTGCTGCAGGGCTGCTGGGGGATGGGGGCAGGCAGCCTGGAGATGGCCCAGCTCTCCCCTGCCTCCAGCAGCTCTTCATGTTCATGGGATTCATTTGGGCACAGGCAGGACTGGCAGGTGAAGCTGGATGAAATGGGACACCAGGAGGGTCTGAGGTGTTCCTCACAGCTGTGCTAAATGGGAAATTCCTGAGTGACCCGAGGTGATGATTTCTCATAACCTTCCTCTTTTTTTTTTTCTTTTTACTGGATAGACAGAAAGGAAAATTGATGAGTGCAAACCACACTTATCCTGCTTCTGAGCAGACTGCTGAATCCACTTGATCATAGAGTTGATGTATTGAGTTTGCCCAGACCTTCATTCTCTGCTGTCAGAGTGTCTGGTTTGACTTGAAACCATCTCCAATAAATTCAAGGCTGTAAAACTATAATAGGACCCCACAGCAACCTCCAGTTCCTTGAAGTAAAAGATGTTTTAGAGATTTTTGGAAGGTATTGATCTTCAGTGTGCTTAATGATCATTATTAAGCTCAGAATTATGTATGGTAAAATGAGAAACAGAAGGAAGGAGGGAGAGACAGAGAATGTTTGCACTGCTGAATGAGAAGACTGTTCTGGGAAGAGGCTCCTGTCATCTGCTACCCCATCATGTGTGGGTGTGGGGCCAGAGGGTGCAGGGACAGTGACACAGCCATGGGGCTTCTGCTGTGAGTCCCCTTGGCTGCCCTTCACTCTCTGAGGAATCATGTCCCATGTAGGGGCACAGGAATTTGGGCATAATTCTGCTTTGTGAGAGCCATTGGGATGAAAACAGCACAGCAGTGAGAGCTGGGGCGCTTGGAGGGCTGTCTCCTCCTCGCTTGAGGTGTTTTTAAAGCCTGGAAAGGTATCAACCCATTAAAAATCTCATAACAAAAGGTGAAAAATTCAGAGAAAATTTGACCTGTTAATAAAGGATTTAGCTAAATGTTTGTGTAAATATTTATACTGCTCTACACCATTAGCTTTTCCACTTAATCTGCTTTCTGTGCTAAGGGCTCTGAGTAAAATATGTTCCCAGAGTAGTGTACAATAAAAATTAGTGCTGTATCTGGCCTATTACTCTTATTCTATAAAAGATTAAAAAAAGATAGATGCAAAAGTCTATTTCTGAGGGGCCTTCCCCCCCCCGCCCCCCCAACCACTGATCATTTTTCTCTCTTATGGAAAATAAAACCACTAAAAGGCAGTGGAAAGGATCCGTTTCTGGGAAGCCTGCTTGGTTTGCTTGTCATTTTGCAAGGCAACTTCTATTTGCAAATGGAAAATTCTTAAGAATTTAAAATGTCACTTAGAGCATCTGCAATGGCCCTGTAGAAGAGTTTGTTCACCTGTCAGCCTTTATAAGCATATGAACATGAATTTCTTTTACTCCTGGGAAATCTTGTCCAATTCTAGCACTTTTCGGTGTGGTTGGTGAGGGGGTAGCCTGAAGTTAAACACAGGAATATATTAATGCATTTGACACTTTTCACAAACGTTGTGCTTAGTGTATTCTGACTATTGAATGTGGAGGACAGGACTTCAGCCCATGGATAAACCTGGTTCATGCCAGGAGTCCACTTAGGACCAGCAGAGCAGCTTCTGGGTGAGAGGCTGCTGAGGACCAGCTCTGGGCTTCTGCCCCAGAATAGTGAGATGCTGACTCACTTGCAGGAGAAGAGTTGAGCACTGGCCCCTTTGCTTCTCTCTTGCTCTGTGCTCAGCTCATGAAGCAGATACCGACGGCTCTTCTGGTGTTACAGGGCTGGGTCACAGCACCACTGAAGATTAAACCTACCAGGGCCCATGTAAAACCCTTTTGTTTTCCAGATTCTGCTCAGTCAGTCACAATTACTGGTTGAACAGGAGTATATATTTTTAGAAATGCTAAGACTTATAAAAATCCTGTGTCACAAAATCACCCAGGGATCACTGGGAAGACTTTCTTATGGCCACAGAAGCATGGGAGGTGAGTGCAGCCAAGGTGGATGGGGTGGTAGAACACACCCACGTGAGAAAGAGCACCAAGGGATCCCAAAACAAGGCATGAAGACATTTCCCCCTCCCTTGTCAGCTGGAGGGGCCGCCACTACAGACACCATAGCACTGTACAGACATGGTTGAAAGCAAAAGGTCCTGCTCAGTCTGCCTGGAGCAAGAGTGTCTGGGGAAAGGGACAAGCAGGGAAGAATAAAGGCAAGGAATTTGTGGCCCCTCAGACTTGAAATGCTCAATTTTGAAGTATCAAAGTATTCTTATAAGTGATGCCATGGCTGCAACCACAGCCCTTTGGTATCGCGGGCTCCCTTGGCATTGATTGTGCTGTTGCAGCTGAGCCTTGATTTTCCCCCCCCGGGCCCCCAAAGACAGAAAGTGGCTCCCAATTACACCTGTCCGTACTTCCGAGGTTCAGCCTGCAGACCCTAACAGCAAGAACATGAACTGAAAACAAATGCTCAGCTTGAGTCATCACTGAAAGCAAACACTGCAGCTGCACCTGCAAGAGGCACCCTGCGTTCGTTCGGTGCTGGAGGGATCTGTGTGGGGCTGGATAAACACGTAACTTAGCAACAAGGAGCAAACTGTGCGGTTGTGCAGGGAAATGTCAGAGCACAGGGTTTACATCAACTCACACCTGTGTGAGGAGATCCCTCGCTCTGCCACGGCATCCCCGCATCTGCCCCGTGCCAGAGGCTGCCCTGTGCAGGGCTCTGACTTAGCTGGCTGCTGTTTTCCTGGGCTTATTCGGTCCCTTCCACTTTTCCACGGGTCAAATAAAAAGTGATTATGTCCATTTCCTGTCAAAAGGACCCGCCATGAACAAAATCCTCCGTGTCTTTATCCACCTCTTTCTCAAAGTAATGAACAGCCCATTGAGCCAACAGCTTTGCACCATGTGTCTGCAGGAATTCTTGTAACAGATGTGCTGAGGCTTGGAAAAACTTATTTTAGATAAGCCAAATAATCTTTTCAATTATCTTTTGCTGAAAATATTGTATTTTTGTAGGCATTCAAGAGTGTTATGGCATAAAATACCGGCCTAATTATCATTATCTTCTCTATTATGTTTGCTGAAATATTTTTTGGAGTTGTCAAATATGCAGCTATTTTGTTATTTGGGAAGGAGGCTTTAGCAGCTGGATAGTTTATTTCTTGATTGTGTAATTTGAGCTACATATTTCATTTCAAGAAGATGTTATCTAAAAGGATAGCAACAGCAGCTCATACTCGTTTATTAGGATTGTTCCACCACGGCAGGAACAGCTTCCTCAGAGGGGTCCTGCAGTTCCCAGGGCTGGCAGGCCGGGTGCTGGGGGGCCAGGGCAGTGTTACCCCTCCCTGGCACCCTGCTCAACCTCCCTGGCTGGTGACGCCACAGGCGGGTCCAACACGGATCTGGGCTCTGCTTGGAGCCAAGCCCGGAATGAGGGAGCAAGGCTGTGTCCTTGCTTCACAGTGCATGTGCACATCTCAGACTCCCTGAGCTCCTACCCAGCTCCTGGCGCACTGAGCTCCTCATGCTGAAAAACAGGTTTTTCCCACAAATTTGGTCATGATGTGCAAGGCTGATGGAAAATCCCTCCAGCTGCTGTTGCAAAACACCATTCCCCTGAAATGAAGGGAAGTTTTATTGCACCACAGAGCCAGCAGAGGGGATGCATTTACAATTCATCCTGGTTCCTCCAGGAAATTCTATTTGGCTCTGGCGTGTCAGAGCTGTGACCGCTCTGGGGCTACTGAGACCTGTGAGAGAGGTACTGCGTGTGTGGGTTCACAGGCAAGACGGGGGGTGAAGCACTGTGCTTCGAGCACTGGTGTAGCCATTTACTTAAATTATCGCTAAACCTAATGTCACCCCATCTCCTCCATTGCCTGTTATTGAGTGCTCCAGCTGGGTAATCTCATTAGAATTTGTCTCATTCTCACCTCCGGCAGCAGCCATGTACACAGCCTCGCAAAAGGTTATTCACACAATATTGTGTGACCTTGATGAAAGGCTAATTTGATAAGAATTCAATTTAAAATTCCATTTGTACGGACAAACCAGGATTTTATTGATGTCACAAATTTTCAGCAGTGGAAGTGACATTAGGAGTGAGACTGCCTTGTTTGCAGGCCTGGAGGTGGACAAGGCGGAGGATTTATATCAAAGGGTCAACGTACCTTGCAGCAGTTTAGTCTAAACGCTTCAGTAAACTGTTCTTAAGTTTTCTTTCCTTTATTATCCTATTTTTCTTTCCCGTTTACTTAAAGAGATCTTTGCAGTGGCAGGGATGAAGCAGCTGCTGATAAGGAAGGCTGTTTCCCCGTGCATTTCAAAGCTTATTTCCTACTTGCCCTTTCATCCTTCGGTCTCTACCAGGTTGAGCCAACAGACAGAATAAATAACCAGCCCGATCTGCTCTCTGAGCGGGGTGTTGATGCTGTGGGTACAGGCGGTCCCTGCGCTGGCGGGAGCCGCGGGGTGGCTGCGGGCACACGGGGCTGAGGCGGGCGTGGGCACCGGTGTCTGTCCTGTCCTACGAGCGGATGGGGAGCCCCCTGTCCAGCCAGTGACACAGTCCCTCAGCTGCTGCCGTCCGCCAGCTTCGTCTGGTGTTGAGAACCATGTTTAATGCTTCCCACGTGTGATCAGCAGCTGCTGATCCTGCCCGCTCTCCCGTGTCCGTCACACTGCCTGCATCCCTCGTTAACCTTTCTTGACGAGAAGGCTGCGTGAGGCATGGCAGAGTGAAGGTGGGGCTGTGGTGGCCCACTGCCAGGGGCACAGGGACGGCTGTGCCCAGAGATGGGAAGGAGGGGCGCAGAGAAGACAACAGCAAGCTGCCAGGGGCTGTGGGAGTCAGCGAATGCAGAAGCAAACAGCGACTGAAGTCGCAGCAGCCGTGACTGTGCTGCAGAGCCAGCACGGCTGAGCCGCGTGGCTGGCTGGTGTTTGTATGGTGTCAGTGCGAGGCAGGGCGGGAGAGCCTGGCAGAGGCAGCTGGAAACAGCAGTGCTCCAGCACAGCCGAGACGCCTGGAGAGGAGCGGGGCCGGCACCTGGCAGGGGCTCCTCGGTCTGCGCCTCCAGCCCGGCCGGGTCAGTCCTCGGGGACAGGACACCGCTCTGTGCCGCAGCTCCAGGCGGCAGGAGGTGACACAGAGCAGGACACAGCATGGGACTCCCACCCCGGAATGACAAGTCCTGTCACCTGCTGCCATAAGCTGCACATCAGCACATGCTGCAGTCACAGCATCTGGAGAGTCACAGCTCTACAGCAGATCCAGTATTATAATTACTCCGAGTTAGTACCTTGGAAAACTCAAATGTGCTGTGAAAGAAACGATATCCTCAGAAAAAAAACCCGTGCAAAGTAAAAAGCCAGCCTTATCTGACTTAATTTCCTTTTGCTTTGATAGATCTTGCAATAAATTACTTATTTAATGGATAGCATGAAACATCACACAGTGATATTTCAAACATTCAGATGCCTTGATCATTTAATACTGTTTTCCCTTCTTTATTATGCCATAGGCAGAATTTTAATTATAATATTTATGCAAATTATGTTTGTATAATCATATTTGAAAGACTGTGTGGATCAAATTTTCCAGCCAATTTATCTAAATACAAGCCTTAAACTTTCCCTTTATCACTGTCACAAACACTCTTCCTCCTAATTTGTCATTTTAGGCACTTCCTATTACACTATCACAGAAGGCTCAGTGTCATTTGTGGCCTCCAAAAAAATAAGAACTCGGGAATCATAGTCAGAAAACCCGAGCCCATATTTGGGTATGTGGGGGAGTAGAAGATCTGAGCTCTGTACACAAAATTACTTCATTTTGAACCACTTGGTTTTCCCTTTCCCTGCTCGCTATCTGAAAAAGCTCACTGCCCATAACAATGATATCTTTCCCCTTCTAAATCTGCTCAGTGCACCATGTAAATCCTCCCCTTGGTGTTAGTGGGTGACGGTGTTTGTCAGCAAGTGACTGTCTAAATGAGAAAAGCAATTAGGCAGATTTGTGAAGGACAAAACTTGTATCGATTAATGTAATGATGACACATGCAGAATAATTTTGGACTCAAACAGAAAGTAAAGATCAAAAGGATGGGAAAAAAAACAGGTGTCTTCCCATTAGGGCATAAATCAACAATTAGGAGCTTTCTCTGACTGCCTTTTGAAACTCCTGGCAGTAATCACTGCTGCTCTGTGCATAACACTCCAAAGAAAGGAAGCAACCAATATTTTCACATAATTAAAGGAAATTATATATCTAATACCTTTTAATGTGATTAACAACGATAGGATGCAACTGTTTAAGAGCAGCAGTTAAGAGGAGTATTAGCTGCCATTATGGCTGAGCTGAATATTCAAGGTTTTATCTACCCAGCTGTGAATTTGGAAGGTTTGCCTGGGAGGTAAGATAAAACTCATTGCTCAGATAATGAAGCAAGTAGTACCTGGGAAAGATCATAATTGGTGCTGTGAAACAGGGCCATGGTGGTATTCAGTTACCAGCTTTCCCTGGGGTGAGCAGTGAATGTGCACAAAATGTCAGTACATCACAAAGATGCCAATATATAAACCAGACAAGTTATTCTGCAATAAAAAATAGATCCACTTCTACATGCATTATGCAAAAGAGAGAAATGAATGTAGGACTGAACTGTTCACTTGGTCACAGCCCAGTGCTCTGCCCTGGTTTCTGAAAGTGTGTGGAATCAACAGAGAAACCAGCCCAGCAAGGGTTTTTCCCAGAGCTATTTTGGGGAGGGGCTGCTGCCCTGGGGAGGCACACCAGAGTATGCCTGAAAGCCACTGTCAGGGCACAGAGGGCTGGTGGGGAGAGAGGGCTGATGGGTGGACAGACAGACCACCTGGACTGGGTGTCCTGTGCTTGTGCTCCTCTCTCATGACCTGTGCTCCAGGCAAGGAGTGGCCCTGCCCTGGCACCTCTGGGCTCTGCAGGCCCTGGGAATGAGAGAGGCTCACCTGTGCCCTGTGGAGCCCATGAGTCTGTGGGGGCCCTGCTGAGGGAAGCTGAGCCAGAAGAACAGGGCACTGCGAGTCCTCATTCCAGTGGCTGCCAGCAGCTCTCCTCCCTGCGGAGAGCCAGAGCATCGCCCTCTGCCCTCGGCATCTGACCCTGTGCTAAATCCCATCACCACTGCTGTCCTTGGCAGGCAGGAGAGAAAGCATGTCACTGGGTGAAAGTGGACCTCTGGATAGTACACTTATATTTTCTTCTTAACTGTCTGTATGAAGACACATCACAGAGAGGGACAGAACATGAGAATTTCTGTTGCTGTGGAGCGCACGACAGCACACACATAGATGGGTTTTCATGGGTGGGTCTATTAAATGAAACAGTTACATCCCGGCACCAGCTCAGTTTTCTGGAGGCATAATTTGTTGTATGAATGTGAGGACCTGTTAAATTAACTAAGACCCAGTAGATGAAGTATAAATTAAGAACTCTTAAGTGCCCTCCTGTTCTCTGTCTCTGAGAAGGCACCAGTGACCTCACACAGAGAAGTGCTCCATTAGAGCTTGTTGTGCTTCAGTGAGGCAAGAGGACGAGAGCGCTGGTAAATCCGGGTTGGAAGATAATTGTGTTCCTGTCTCCAATGCTCAGCAGTGTTATCAAAATCCTGGGTAATGAGCTGTTCCTTGAGTGACCGGTGTGGAGAGTGTTACAGCTCGGTCTTTGGTGCCCTAAAGGGCTCAGTGAGGAGGATTCTGTCAGCTTGCAGCAGCACTGGGTAAAGCCATTAACCCCAGCCCTGGCAGGTGGGCGAGCACCTCGGCCGTGAGTTAGGAACACAGGCATGGGGCTGGGGAGGAAAGAGCAGCAGAGAGCTGCTTCATGCAGAAATGTCTGGTCATGCAGGATCCTAATGACAGCAGCCTAAATACCAGTCTTTAGTCATTTCCTGGTTTAATTTAGCAGAACCAGACAGCTGATGATTTTTATTTTAATTCAAGCAGAAATCCTTCCCCCATGCCTGAATTAATGCCAGCCCAGCGGCTGGTCGCACAGATGCTGGAGTGCTGGTTTGTTTATCTGGACACAAAGCCTCCACAGACTGGGTGTGGATGATTAGTGACTGCAAATCTTTGTTCTGAAAAATCTGCTGTGTAGTTTCCTGTTGTCCCCAGAAGTCTCTGAGTCGAGGACCAGAGTGGACAGCACTTCTGTCCGCCGGCACATGCTCCACTGGGCACTGAGCTGAGCACTGCCCCAGCAGTGTGAGCGGGGATGTACAAACTTTCTCCCTCATGCTGATGACAGGCATAAAGGAGGCAAATGCTGATGCTGCCAGGACAGTCCAATGTGACTGACAGTGTGCTCTCCAGGGCTGGAGCAGGTGCAGATGTGTCCCCGAGGTGACACTGCAGTTACAGGTTGCACCCGCAGCAATTAGGAGCAACCCTGCGGAGACCTGCTCGGCCTGGGGACAGCCCTGCACCAGGCTGCTGTAGCTCAGGGTTCCACAAAGGTCCCCAGGGTCACTGGGAGCCCCTTTTCACTTCTGAGTCTAAAATATCCTGATTGTGTGTCCTTCCAGGATCCACACCAAAAGGCAGGTGGGGAAGAGCAGGGCTGCCTTAAACCTGGAGGCTTCAAGCACCCCGAGTTTTTCTCATGTATTTTAAAACACTCTGTCACCTTAATGATGTTTTGATATGTGCCACTAAATTACCTTTGCAAACCCTCCACTAAAATTTGGTCTAAAAACATGGAAATCAATTCCTGGATAGTGAAATTTGCCCAGTCCTCTTCTTCTAAGCAGTTAAATGACTGAGTAATAGATCCATAAATGAACACCTTACTAGCCTAATCCTGAATGGAAGAATACACAAATCAGCCATTTGTTCAGTGGATATCATTTAAACTTGCCATCCATCTTAGTCAGAGGAGGTGCCGAGTTTATTTATCAGTGCCTGGCCAAGAACTCCCAGAGAGGGAAGGGGGGAATAGCAGCGTCCCACTGGTGCTCTCCTGCTGTGGATTAGCGTGCCTGTTGTTTAATTGCAACACACTGAAATGCAGGGTTTCCAGCAGCTGTGAGCTGTCCTGCTTCCATGGGAGGAGCAGTGGGGTAAGCAGGAATATCCAGTTGTCAAAGGGCTGGGCTTGTGCTGTGAGGGCAGCCAGGAAAGAGGAGCAAGCCCTGTTTGAGCAGGGTGAGCACAGTGGTGAATTCAGGTGGCAGAGGTGTGGGACAGGAGCTGCTCCAGACCCAGCACTCTTTCACCACCTCCCAAGGAGCAGCTTGCCTGGACTCTGTGGTGTCCTTGACAAAGCCTGAAGCTGAACAAGAGACTTGTGCTCTCTTTAAAATTGACTGATTGAGACATCATTTGGATGCAAAATTTGTCATCAGTATTAATGTCCTCAGTCTCAGATAGCTTTTACTGAGCCAGATTTGAAATGATCAGAAATCGGAAAGCGGCAGGTTCTGAGCCAAGACTTAGGAGGTCAGGCTGGACTTTGCAGAGGTCTCTGCCCAAGAGAGCCAGAGCCTGGCCATGCAGAGGATTTGTGGGTTTGTGGGTTTTTATTAAGCTATGTGGTTAATGAAAGAAGAAGCAGTTGTACAAAAGGGATGGGACGATCACCTTTGGCCAGTGTTGGTAACTCTGAGTAAAGTGTGCAGTTTTTCTCCAGAATCAGTATTTCATCAGGCGTGATTTAAATATCTCTGGTTGCAGTAAGCCCAGAACCGTGGCACAAAGCACCCTCTTGTCTCGTGACTACGGAGCCAATGTGTCTCTGCTGTGCATGAGGGCAGAGTCTGTATTGGTGGTTCCAGACAAGATCCGTGGTTCCCGCTCCTTGCACTGAGGCAGGAGCAGGGCAGAGAGCCCACGGTGCTCACAGGCATCCCAGGTGGAAGAGACCAGCCCCTCCACCAGGCGCTGCTACCAGGGCTCGATTGCAAGGCACGTTCTGGACACAACGGCTTCCATCCAGGGCAGGCAATTCTGTGACATGTGACAGGACCTGTCACCAGACTATTCCTCTGCAGCCTGCAACCTCCCTGCACCCTCCAGACCCACACATTCCTTAGCATAAACCCATTTTAAGTGTTGGAAGCTCATGACACGAGGATGTGCTCATTCCCCAAACTCACAGCATTCTACTGGGACTCTACTGAAAACAGAGCTCTGGTGTGGTTTTAAAAATACCTCTGGAGTTGGACAGTGCTGGTTGGGTTTGTTGCCCCAACAACAGGTTTTGTTAAAACCTGAGTGAGAGGAACCTGACAGCTGCGGTTTGAGGAAGAAAGCTCAACTCTCATGTGTGCAGTCTGCTGCTCCCAAACAGCCTGAATGGTTTCAGTTGTTGAAAACCGGATAAAATCCTGCCTTGGGCTGCGTGTGCTGGGATCAGAGCTGGAGCCGCAGTGTGGTTGCTGGGCTCCTGGCAAGGCCCTGCCAGCGCCGCTGGGCTTCCCTCGGTTCTCGAGTGGGTTTATCCAGATATAACTCAAATCATAAAGCAGCTCCTTAATGTTGCTAACTGTGTGATTTAGGCTTTTGATCAGCAGAATAGAGTGATCCCGAACACTTTTAATGAACTATATATTTATCTGGGGAGTTGTACCACTTTCATCCTCCACACAGCTAATAACCATAGCTCAAAAGAGCCCGCTGGCTCTGCATCTCATTTTCAATTCGTGCCTTTTTAAAGGAGATAATCACACAAAGAAAAATGCAGGAGTTTGGGGAAATGGCTGTGCTGTGTCCATTAGTGGGAGAGGTGGGCAGGAGGTGGTGAGAGCTGGCTGGATCCTCTGCAAACCCCACATGGGTCTCTGCAGCCTCAGAACAGGAAGGGACGGTGGAGGCAGAGCGTGGGGGCTGCAGGTGATTGTCTGTGACACTCCAGTTGTTCCAGGTCTGTGTGAGCCGTGGAGGGCATCAGCAGGAAAAGGAACAGAGAACCAGGGGCAGTTAATTTCCAGGTCTGAATGCTGCCAGGAGCCGCCCAAGCAGGAGGCTCCATCCTCCCCCTGCTTTCAATACCACAGTTTTCTTTTAACTTCTCCTTTCTCCATGAAAGATTTTTTAGTGCAAGTTAGAAGTTGTTCAAACCAGGCCAAGAGTTTTAAACCATAATATCAGAATCACAAAGAGGCATGGAATTACTCTCATCATTATTTTCATTCCAATACATTGTGGTGCCCAAACCCTCTGTGGAATCAGGGTAGTTCTTGGCCTCCATTTGTGACAGAGACATGACTTCATGGCAGTGCCACAGGCAGAGTGGGCTGAAATTCCTCCCCGTCCTGAGCAGCCCTGTCCCAGTGATGGTGGCACAGGTGGCTGCTGGCCACTGGCCTCCTGCAGCCCCTCTAGTCTTTCAGAATGGAACAAGAGGTCCAGAGGTGGGGGAGGCAATTGCTGCCTCAAGACCATGTCACAGAATGCTTCAGTTCTTTATGTATTAAGCTTATTTGAACAATGTGCTTTGTTCATAAATCACTGGTGACAGAAAATGTACAACAATGTGTATCACATGCTACAGAGGGTGATAAACAGGAGGTCTTAAGTATCTGAGGAAATTTCATTCCTCTGGCTGGTATTTGCGACCATTTTAAAAATTGTTCTTTGCCAGTAAGAGCTGCAAAGAAATTACCATCAATCTAAAGCATCTGGGGCCCAAGCTCAGGCTGGGGTTAGTGGCTATTTTGCATTATATTGACCTGGTAAAATGCCAGTTGGTTTTTCTGAAATAAAAACAGCAATAGCCAATAATTAATGTTCCCATAGTTAATTAAATTGGTCCAGCTGGTAAAGTGAAGCCATACACTCTGGCCTCAGAGATTTGCTGCTGTGGGTCACGTCCACCCACATGCCTCTGAGGGTTGTGTGAGTGCTCAGGCCGTGTGTGAGGTGCCCTGCTCAGCCCTTGCCATAGCAGCTCCAGTAACACCAGTGACATCCTCCAGATCACCCTGGCAACTTGCTGCTTTCCCTTTCTGGAGCAGCTGAGCATCACTGACCTCTCCCCCTCCTGTGCCAATTCATCACTCATTTGTGGGTTTATTAGCTGTTTATGAACCTGCTCTAATGTTTTAGGGAACAAAGCTGACCTTGGCTATGTGCGATTACCCTGGCTCAGTGCTGTGTGTGACAGTGCAGAGGGATGTGTGCACCTCAGGGACATGTCCCCTCCCCTCGGGGGCAGGAGGTCTTGACCAAAAGAGATAGAAGAAATAATGACAGTAAGTTTAATGGGATGATGCTAGTAGTACATGAGTGGCTCAGCAGTTCCCTTAAAGCCCCTGTTTAAGTGCAGCAGGACAACTTCTGTTCTGGCAACAGCCTGGTGCCACTGGATTACAGTTTGGGCCATTTCTGTTTGGGTTTTAGCTTTAAATCTGTTGCATTTATTTTCTTCTTGCTGCTCATCAGGGCTATGTTCTTGTGCTGTAAGAATGGGACTTCACAGAGCCACTACAAGGCTTTCAGTTCATCAGTTTTTAATTAAATTTGAATTGAAGATTCTTTTTCCTCTAGGCTAATTTTCAAGTGACAAACAAAATCCCCTTAAGTGCCTTTTCTTTTCTGCCATAAACTAGTAAAGATGCTGTCAAATTCCCTCGGAAACCCAACTTCTCCAGCCCCATAAGAGTGCAGATTATTGTTCCATTAGAAACAGAAGAGAGCAGTTGTGCCTTTCTGTCAGGGTTGTTGGAGGGATGCAAGTCTCTTATCCAAACATCTCAAGTCCCATTTAGACACCTTTTGTGATTCTGAGTTCCCAAATAACTGCAAAACATGGTCCTGGAACTGTGGTGGGTAGCTCTGGCAGGGAGCCAAAGAATGTCAGCAGCAGAGTTCTCTGCTGGGGCTTGGCCAGGTGTCCATCCCTCTGTCCACACCCCAAGGAACTGGGAAGCTGCATCTGCCCACAGCTGCAGGGCTTTGCTGCTTATGTGTAGCTCAAATCTAAATACAGTGCTGGTATAATGATGTATTTTTACATCATTATTGTGGAATTAATCAGTGCTCTGAGTCCTCAAAGTGAGTTCATGCCATGGTCACGTCCCTCCTCAGGGGCTTTGATTCTTCTGCATCAAACACTATTTCCCCACAATAAACAAGGCAAACTGTAAGTACTCTCTTTCTTGGAATTACAATCACCTTGCAAAAAGAGGTAGAGAAGGGGCCATTTGCTCTCATTAATCCCCCCCAAAAGGTGTCAGTGAGAGGTATCGTGTCACTGGAACTCCATTTTAGTTTGCCTCTCAAATAACTTCATTTCCTATAATCTATCAAATGACCCAGAAAGTTAATCTGCAGCCCAAAAATGGAGATCATTTGTCACAGGATGTCACACAACCTCCCGATCCATCAAGGAGACAATGGTGCTGTACATCATGTTCTGGTGCCATCCTGTCTTACGGTCCATCTCAATGTCAAAAGAAGGATTTACAAAATATTTTGGAATATAATTCATGTGCTGACTCAGACTTGACATTCCCTGTTAGATTAATCAGCACAAGTAGGAGTTACAACTGAGGGCTCCTAGAATTTTGCTGTATAACTCCCCACCCTGCTTTCTAAACCCCCTCTGCTCTAGAGCTTGTTCTTTGTGGATGCTTTCCTTTTCCCCCCAGAATTATGCTTAAACACATGGATCTCCTGGATTCTTAAGCAAAAACTGCTTTTTATTCTAAAATTGACTTGTCTGGTCACCTTTTATCTGTATCCAGGAGTTTCTAGCAGCTATGTGCATCACTTCTCCAAAACACTGGCCTTCAAGCACTGCTGTATGGATCCTGTGAGAGGTAAAAAGTTTGATTTGGATTACAAACCATGTTTGGTACCTCCTGTACCTCCTACCCACTGATGCTCAATGTTACAGCATTGATGCATCTGGTACAGTTGTGTTAAAATTGCCGATAATTACCTCCATCTCATTGTGTTTCAGTTCTCGATAACAATGAGCAACAGCTCCGTGACATTTCCTTTCTTCCCAGTACACACCAATCTGCTGGATTCATCTTTCCAGAAATACAAGCTGAAGATGATAAGGATAATTGATGATTCCCTTCTGGACCAGGGTCATTATTAATAGCTGTGCTCACTTTGGCTGTCAGCTAATCTCTGCTGCGAAGGGCTTATCTTCATGCCCATGTGCAGAGCACGCGCTGCTTGCTGCGCTCTCTGCTGGGTGTTGGAGTGTCCAGGGGAAACGTGTGCTGTGCACAAATGACATAAATTCTTAAGCTCCCATTTGGTTATTCAAATTTGAAATTTTTGCTTCAGCCAGACAAACCCAAACTCTCAAACTCATCCCACCAGCATAGCTGGAGCTCCCGGCAGTGTCCATGCCAGAGTCCGTATTTGTTGGTTTTTATGGTGCTCGAATAACCCATGTTCCCATGGCATCCCAGTACCTCCTAGTCCTTACTCTGACACCCTTCCCAGAGTGTTGGAAGGCAGGACAACTTTGTCCCAGGTGATGCTTTTGTCCTTGAACCAACTGTAGCAACTGAGGCAGAACCAGGGTCTCTGGGGTGGGCTCCCCCCTTCAGCACCTGCCCCGTGCACCCACAGAACATGAACACCCTTCAGTTGTGTTCATGGCTGAGGGGCAGCAGTTCCAGATTTTTCACCACCCACCGTGACAAATCTCCTTCCCTCCCTCCCCTTGCACCTGCAAGAGGTTGTTCTTTTTATTTGTGAAATAGAAAAGTGATTTTTAAAAGGTGAAAGAGTATTTCTGACTTTGATAGCATGATTAGCTGGGCTCAGAATATTGTTATGGCTTATCTTGCTCTTCTGTGATAACTCAGAAAAACAATAAATGTCTTCTTACAGCAGACTGACATTCAGTATTGAAATTGGTCTCCTAATCTTTATGTGATTGCTTTCTCTGTGATAGAAATATTGCCTCTTGTAGGGTATTTATTGTCTAGTTCTTTTCAAAGTATTGACTTTATGTAACAGTTTGATATACATCAAATCCCTTAGAGATTTAATAAACTCTTCTGGTCAGTCTTCTGTTGTAAACACATTGAGATTTATGGTCATCTCAGTGGAAAGCCCTTTTTCGCTGAAATTCTCTACTTCCAGATATCAAAAGATACGAATGGGAGCATAGATCACTGTGGGAATCTTAACTCCCAGCTGTTGCATGCTAGTCAGGAGCTGTTGTTGGTTAAAGGCTGAAGTGTGTGTGTCAGATGATGGTGCAGCTTCCAGGGCTGGGGTAGGGGCTCCAGGACCCTCCTTTGCTCCCTGAGGGGGTGGCCTGGGGCTGCAGGCCAGCTGGGCTCATCTGTCCCTGGCACAGCTTGGCTCCAGCAGCATTCCCATGGAAGAGCAGAGGGAAAGTAAAAATTCACGGTTATCCAGTTACACATAGAGTTAATGTATTGGTGCTATGCTGCAGCACTCGGAATTGAAAAGAATGGAAAACTGTGAAAAGAAACATAGAAGCCACATGTGTGTCATCTCCCTGCCAGGTTCCTTGTGCTTTCCCACCCTCCCACTCTCCGGAGCCACTATTTCTTATTCTGAAACCAGACCAGAGGTATTTCAGTGTGATACTTAAATAAGTGTCCGTTGCTTTGGGCTTGGAGAGGGGAGGAACACACTTGTTGTTAAGAAGAAACTTTTCTCCATACAGGGATCAGCTTTCCAGGGACAGCCTGCAAGAATCCAGCTGAGCTCTTCAAATTCACTCATTAAATGCAAATACTCTCTTTTTCCTCTTACATTAACCTCCCTTTAATGGTGTGAAAATGTCTTTTCATTTCACAGCTCAGCATTAAAAGACTATATGGTGAGAGGTTTCTGAAGTGTTATAAATCAATAGCAGCTAGAGAACAGAGCAGGTTCCTGCTTTGCTTGCACAGGGGAGGAGCTGCCATTCCTAAAATGTCCAAATCAATCCCCTTAGGCTGGCAATGCATCCAAACCCTGCTCCTACCAGCTGCTGGAGATTGGGGTCTGGGGTCTGGCTCTAGAAAGTAAGTTCTGGATTGAGGCTTTCCTCTTATTTTGGTGATATTCAATTTCAATTTGCCTTCTGATGATGCAATTTAATGGAAAAATACAGTTTGCAGACACCTCTCAGCGGACTTTGCATTTCCTGTTGTTGTTGTTGTTGTGTTCCTGCCCTTTGTCTCCTCTCCCGGGCAGGAATGAGGGGCAGCAGTGAAGATAAAATGTTTTTTCCCACCTGCCTGTCACAGAAGGTGCCTGTAGTGCTTCTCTGGCTGCTTCATGGCTTGGGGACAGGTAATTAGCTGGGGCGGTGATGAAACCCCAGACAAATGGTGTGCTTCCATGGCTTCTCTGCTGATGGGAACACTTAATGGGAAACTTACTGGGAATGATAAAGTGATGTATTTAAACAAGCTGAAAGGAGAATTTGGGTGATGTTTTGAGGCAGCATGAAAACCACAGCTCTCTGGCAGCTCAATATTTCCCACTCTGCAAACCCAAACCTGGAACTGAAGGCTGGTGTGCACATCACCGTGCCGGGGGCTGGACCTTGGCAACAGCAGGGAGGGGGCTGTTCTTGTCCCTCATTTGTGCCCAATATTGCAAGGCTGGAATCTCCCTCAGAACTAATTTTGAGAACAACTCCCAGGGTACTGCCAGGAACCCAGTTTTCTCTTTTGCTCACCAGGTTGTTGCCAGTGGAGCAGCAAGCAGAGCATTCATTCGGAGCTGAAACCTTGCAGTGTTATTTCATCTCCATTATTTTTCCCTCCTGATCTATTGAGATATAACCACTTTCAAAGACAGGGACAGATTATGGTCATGGAGATGGCTTAGTTGGGACACAGCTAGTCATTTTTCCTTGCTGATATTTTATTAATATATGTTATTAACCTTGATTCTCCTTCCCCAAAGAGCTTTATCATCTGAACTAATTAATTCTTCTTGCAAGATGTACAGGGAAGGGATGGGCATGTAAATGAGATGCATCTCCAAGTGGCAATACATGGCACCAGCTGAGGAGGGGACCTGGCACCCAGCAAACAGAACCCGGATACATGTACCTGTAGATTGGCTGAATTTGTCCTGTCCCTTTTAACAGGCACAAACGCTGACAGAGATGATACCTGAAGGAATAACAAAGCTGGTTTTCTGGTTTTTTCATGAACATGAGATATCCAGGAAAAATAACCAGTTTATTTGGTTGGTCGCTCCCAGCCAGCACCGTGTGAGGATGTGCAGCACTGACTGGTCCTCTAGATCCCACTGTCCCCTCTCTGCTGTCCCCGAGCTGCTGTGGGTGATGCTCGCCCCCAGCTCACCCCCGGAGGGCACAGCAGGATGTGAAGGGGGCTGTGGCAGAGGGTCCCCACTCCCTGTGGCCACGGGGCTCTGCCCCTCGCACCACGGTGCTGCCGGAGACTCCAGCCCCAGGAACTCACCAGCGACTCTGTGCTCCCAACAGCTGCTATTAACACTTTTCTTCATTTTCTTTCAATTTTTTCTCCCATTTCTTGTTTTATTCTTTCCTTCTCTCACACCTCCCTGCTCCAGGGCTGACATTTGATAATAGCAGCACGTTCGTGAGAGAAGCAGTGAAAGTCTGAACGAAACTTTGTGCCTGCTATAGCCTGGCAGGGTAAACGTAATCCTGTTAGCAAGATGAAAATACCATATGCCAGGGAGAGATGGAAGGAGATCAGAAAGGATGACTGTGCTTACAGAGGGCAAAAGAAAATACGTACACAAATTCATTCTAAACTAAATAAAAATTGACTGGATTTGTAAACAATCTTAATGTCCTGAAAATGGCTCATCTGATTCATCTCACCAAGAGATCTCATTGCACTGAGTGACCTCTGTGTTCCCAGCCTGGCTTTACTGCTCTTTATCTGCAAGCTCCCTGGTGCTGGTGAGAAATGGCATTTCCAAAACGATGCATTTGCTCCTGAGCCACAGCAGGGCTGTGGTACTGGGGAGAGTCATGTGTCCCACGGTCTGAGGGGCTGTTTTTCCATTCCTGCTGGGAAATTCAGAATCTCTAAATGCTGAAGGGGAGAGAAGATTCCAGGGAGACCTTCCTGAGGCTTTTGATACTTCTTTATATTCAGCAACAAAGTCCTCACTCGGATAAGCCTATGCCATCAGTTCCGCCCATCGCTGTCCGTGCATCCCGGCCAGGGATGGGAATGCCCACGTGCCGTCACAAGCTGACGTGGTTGGGAAGAGGGAGCGGGAGCACATTGTCCTTGATGCCAGGAGAGATCCGAAATCCAAATGTTGTTTCAGGGAGAGCATCTCCGAGAGCAGCCTGCAGTGTTTTACAGGCATTTGAGTGTTCTTCCCTTTGAACTAAGCTGCAATTTGTCTTTGTAGATGTCTCTAATACATTAATACAAATGGTGTAGTAGTGGAAATGCATTATAATACTGCGCAGTGTTGCTCTTAGTAATTCTCCTCCTTCAGCAAGTGAACACTTCCTCGCTCATTTGTATTCATTGTTTTGATGCTTAACTTGAAAAATGTGTATTATACAACAGGCTGAAACCCATGACGAATAAAAGAAAAGAACCCAAGGGGATAATAAGCATCTCAGCACTGCTGTGATGTCTCCTGCTGCTACCATCAAAGCAACCAAAGGCATCACTGCTGTGTGCAGAGGACAGGGTGCATTCCCTGGAGTTCCATCTCACCATAGGGACGGGGACCCCGACACCAGGGAGAGCAGGGAGCACCACCAGGGCCACCACTCGCAGGGGCTGGTCCTTCCTGTCCCGCTGTCACCGCAGCTGGGTCACGGCCCTGCGGCTCCTGTGCTCTGAGCCGAGACTGCTGCCTTCCAGACAGCCACACTCTAGTCCTGGGCTTGTCCCAGCAGGACCTGGCGCTGTCCCCCACCGTGCCTGACACTGTGCCCCTGCCCCTCAGCCTGGCTGTGGCCATGGGAGCTCATTGTTTGCTCTGAGTGATCTGGGCTTCGGTGCTCTCGAGGAGCAACTCTCCATGAAATCTCTGATATTTAAGGGAAGGTTTGGGCTATTCCATATATTGTTGTCTCCAGTAACCTCGTCCACATCCTGCCTTGTAATTCAGAACATGGAATCCTGGATTTAGTTTTGGGGTATTGCTGTCATGCATTTTTACCCTGTGAGTGTACCTGTAAAACCATTAATATTTAAATAACTTCACTAAATAAGCAACTATGCCAGAGTAGTTATTTATTACTATTTATGATGAGACTTACCTTACTGATTTCTCCAGCACATTTCTCCAGAGGAAATTAGATACATTGCTTAGTTAAAGCTGTGCCAGGGAGAAAATGCTTCTATAAATACTTACCAACTCATCTGGAGAGATGATAAGTGCTGGTGTGTCCTTCACAATGTCATGTTAGTTGCTGAGTCTGGTTTAAAATTCAGTTGTTTATGTTCTCTGGAGAAAGAAAACCTGATGGTTCTAAAGTGAGGAACAAAGTGTATGCACAAAAAGCAGTCCTGAGCTCTGAAACCTTGAATCTAAGGACTTTTTGCTTCTTTTTTTTGTCTCTTCTGACAGAGTTGGTGGGGAATAAATTGCCAGATGGGCTAAGGCATTCTGCTTGCTTACCTGGCACTGGAGGACAAAGTGACATTGGTGCCACCAGTGCAGTGATGAGAGCAGTGTCTGTGCCCAGCAATGGGATGCCCTGTATCCCGTGCCCCTCTCTGAGGGTCTGCACAGGGACCATCCCAGGTGCAGCACGGGATCAGGAGCTCAGCGGGAGGAGGCACCGTCCTGCCCATGGGACTGCAGAACCCTGACAACAGGTGAGTGGGAAATTCCATTTCAGTTACACTGAAAGTTATGTTACAAAAAAGGAAGTTCAGTTGTGAATCAGGCTGAGGTGCCCCAGACCAGCTGATGGTCTCCTGCAGGTCCCCATGCTCCTCATGGACACGTCTTTGATTTACTTATTTTTTTGAGTATCTTTCCTACTGATTTGTAAAGACTCAAATATGGACACTGCTTTGCTGCTGGCTCTGAGGTAATGGGGGTTTTTTGGCAGTTACCTTGTTATGCAACCTCAAATGTCAAGAAAACCACCTACCAGCCTGTCTCTGCCTTAATAGCTCTATTACCAGCTCTGGCTAGTTTCAGAATAGACTCTAAAACTATGGCTAAACACATACATTGTGTCTAGCTGCAGCAGTTAAACAAGCTAATTCCCCTTCCTGTTTGGAAAATTGTTCACTCGACAGCTCTTCGGACGTGTCAGGTTATTTTTAGCCACAGTTAACACACCAACATCCAATGCCGTAGCACCCCTTCTGTTAACTGATGTGCCAGCACCTTTTTATTCAGTAAACTATAAAAAGTTTTTAATTTTTAGTATTTAAAGCCTTGAAGGAGAAACCCCCCCTAGTATTGATGCCTGATGACATTTAGTCAATGAATTAAGAAAAAAAGAGCAGTGGTGGTTCTGTCTGTCTCCCAGCTCTTCCTAGCACTAAATTACAGAATTAATAGGCTTTTAGAAGAGGCTGACACACAGGTACTGTGATAAAGACAATTAAAAGTGGAAAGCCACTTTTCTCACCACATTTATTTTTAACTGGAGGCTTTGAGACTCAATAAATCTTTTTCTTGTTTCATTCTCACATTTTCCACAGGTATTCAAGTCTTTAAGGAAAGTTCCTGCTATAAACAACCCGGTTTTTTCTTTCCCTGGATCTTTTGCTTTTCTCTTTTTTCCCTTCCTCAATAAAGAGTCGAGGTGCTTTCCCATCACCAGCATGTTACTTTCTTTAGAATTGCTATTACTAAGATGTGGCTCAGGTTTTATGAAAATGCAGTAGGGCGGGAGTCCCAGTCCCTTCTGGGATTTTTCTGGCAAATCCAACTAGGGGGAAAAAAAGCACATGAAGCCACTTGTCTGTAGGAATGTCTCAGGGCAGTGGAACTGGGGTGTAGAAGATTTTTGGTTTTTTTAAGGAAACAACAGCATCACGAAAATGCAAATTTTTGTGACAGTTTTGGAAACAGACTCAGAAAATCTTTCTATTCCAGGAGCTTGGGCTTAATTAGCCTTTCCTTAAGCTAATGGTATGAAATAGAAATTTCAAGTTTGTTTAAAAACGTTTTTCTAAGAAACACTTCTTAAAGAAGTTGCTGAGAATGGATTTATCCAGCCTCAGTGGCTGTTCAGAGGAAGCTGCAATGATTCAGCGTTTCCCCCACGCGATGGCTCTCCGCAGGGTTTATTGGCACAGCCTATTCCAATGCCTCTTGGAAAGCTGTTGGCACAGCACACCGTAAGTCTCTTCACTTGCCAAAAATTGTTTTAGGCTCTTGTTCAATATCAAGGTCGTATTGTGACCTTGAGTGGATGTTGCTGCCTGTTCCGAGCTTCCCCTCCCCAAGACTCTTGCCTCTGCCATGTGTTCTGAACCCCTTTATTCCAAGCGCGGGCAAAACCAAATGTAACCCAAACTCTTTAGCAGTGTGTGACTGGCCGCTCACCCCGGGTCCACCCCCAGTCCTCCCCTTTCCCCTTCTCCGAATAAAAAAAGGGCCCAAGAGGGGGCCCGCCCTCTTTGGCTTTGCAATCCTTCTGCGGACATCTGTGTGTTTCTGTTTCTGTTTGAAAGCTTCTAATTGCGGGAATTAGGCAAGCTCAAGGCTATATTTCTCCCACTTTGCTTCTGCTGGTGGTATCAGCTTTGCAGCTACTATTGGCCTCTTTTAGAGCTACTGAAATGCCAGATTGCCTGTGCTACCTCTCTAGGCTGCCCGAGGCTTTCTAAGGCATTGAACTACGAGCCTAGCTGGTAAAAAGCTGTGAGTATCTGCACAAGTGGAAGCACCAGGAGGCATGGTGGTGCTGCTTCGACCAGGCAGTACCAAACAGATAAGGCAATTTTTTGGGGGGAGGTCAGTCATGAGTCAGCCACAGCTCCTGGTCTCATGGCATCCTGGTCCTCCTTGATCAGATACAGAGAGTCCACACTCTGTGGCCAGTCTGAGGGGTGCAGAGCTCAGCACAGGGATGTTGATGGAGATAGCCCTACGTTTAGCAGTTTGAACAGAAGTTCATTCTGATGGCAGCTTTGGTAGAGGAACCAGCACTGGAAGGCAGGAGAGCTTTAACTCCTGCCCTGCTCTGGTCCTTCTGACAGGCCTCTCTTGGCAGGACCATCATAACTTGTCTTCCATCTTCCCCAACTCCCTGCCACTGCAGGTCTGCCCTGAGCTGATTCAGAGCAGCTTCCCTCGCAGTGCAGAGGCAGCAGCATTAATGTCAGGTGACATTTATACCTCCCTCCCCACTGACTTGGCCTCGTGCGAGTGGTTCAATGTCTCCACACAGATTGATGGAGCAAATTACCCTTCCGAAGGACCTGTGTCTCTCTGACTGTAGGGATCGGGCTGACTAATTTCAGCCTGACACTTCCCTTGCCAATGGCAGCAGCACTGAGACGTGTCCTGGCCATGCCCCCATTGCTGCTTCCCAGTTGACTGGTTGATGAATGGCCTGGCCTTGGCACTGGCAGGAGTGGTGATGGATGCACTCCCCGGCCCTCCGGCTGTGCCTGGCCAGGATCTGGCACAGCATGCTCTGCCTGCTGCTGCCAGCTGCTCCCCGGCCACCTCACCACGCTCAGAGCAGTCCCACATCCCTCTAGGGATCTTGTCAGGAGGCACCAGTGGCCGAGGGGTTACAGGAGCTCCTCAGCCAGGGCCTGCAGCCGTGTGGCTCACGGTCTCCACTGTGCTATAATCAATCCCAGTATGATATTGTCAATGAGGGTGAAATAAACTTGCAGTAGCTGAAAGCAAGATAGGTTAATTAAAAACCTTGATCAAAGCATCATAAATGACATAAAAGGTTCCATCTTTTAATTATTTTCAAATGGTCTCTCAGGCAGGACGGCCAAAAAGAAGTCCCTGTTCCCAGGGCCCATGAGCTGTGAAATTGTGTCATCATGTCAGATCCAGTTATCACTTGCTGTCCAAACGAGAGAAAGGCAAAGCCCGGGACAGTCCCCTTGTTCAGGATGAAAATGAGGAATTGGTGATGACTTATTAGTGCTCCTGTGACCAGGGTCAGACCGGGGAGCTGCACGTCCTCCCCAGCCGGTGGGCAGGAGCAGTGCTTGGGGCGTGCCTGGCCAAGCTGGCCTTGCAGCCTGTCAGTGTCTCGAGCTCCCAATCTCACACTTTAGGAATAAGGTTTCAGCACCTGCTGGATGTTTTTGTTCTCACAAGCACTTTCTGCTGTAGAGGGAAATCAAACCAGTCAGCCCAGCAGCTGAGCGTCCGAAGCTCCCTGTTCAACTCCCACCAGCTCCCTGTGCTTCCCAGACACATTCACTCATTCAGCAGGGAGGTGTGACCTGCTCCGGGGCTCGATGAAAGCACTGACTTCAGCGAGGGCAGAGGGGCAGAGGGCACAGAAATTATTATCCAGGGAAGATTTCAGCGGGAATTTTAGGCTACAAATGATAATTCTGCACTCTGTGTAGGATAGCTGGGAGGTGCAAATTCAAGTCCTCCCCACCACAGCATGGTATCCAAGCACAGGTATCATGGATGTCAGATCAGGGATGTGCTGTAGCAAGAACAGCAAAGATTCTTCCAAATCCCTCCTCCTGGCATGTGAAATGGGACCAGAGCAGCATGTGCTTCCTCCTGCCCTTTGGCTTTTGTACCTTTCTGTGCTGTCAGAGGCATGTATTTACCAAACATTATATACTTAGAAAATGACAGGTCTGTAATGCTGACTGAAGGCAGCTATATGGTGGTGCGAATACAAGTAAGTAGCATTTCCAGTGCAATACTGGGATAGTCTGGGCTCTCTTGGGTAGGGCACTGCAATTGCAAAGACTTCCTTTTTTATGTTAGTTTTGGATTTCATGCAATCATTATCTCTATCCTATTATTTAGCCCCTGGGATAGGATTTTTGGAATACAATGATTTCTTGTATAACAGCCTTTCATCCCAGGTTTGAATCCAGCAGTGCTCCTTTCCTTCCTATGGTTTTGCTGTGAGAGGGGGAAGAACTGCTGGAGAAAAGAGCAACACACGCACACACACAGCTAATGAGAGCAGAGTGTGAAAACGTCCTGTCTCTCCTTCCCACCCAGCAGTGATGGACTCCACAGTGAACTGCAGCACGGTGAAACGTGGGAGGTGCCACACATGGTTTATTCATCACCCCATTTACGGCAGAAACAGCTGATCACATCTCCCTGGAACAAAAGAGAAGGACAAGTTGACCTCGGATAGAGGATTTGCGCGGCCTTGGTGACCCTGGGCTGGAGCAGTGGCCACTGTGCCTCTGGGGCCAGCCAGCAGGGCTGGGGAGGCCAGGAGCATCACAGCCCCCTGGGGCAGCCCAGGACCATCAGAGCCCACGAGGGGCCAGGGGTCGCAGCCACCCCGCTCGTGGCGCAGCTCCAAGAGCGCCCACCAGCTCACAGCTCAGCTGGGTTTGTGAGAACCCGCCCTGTGCTCTGCAGTGAGCAAGGGGGGCTGTTCACAGCATCCTGCCATGAACTGGCTTCAAGTGGCCCCTTGAGCTCTCTCAATTAATTAGTTTGATGAGGAGCTGGGTTAGTTACCGAGCACATGAGCCTCAGAAGCCAAGTTACAGAGCAGCTGTGAACTGGTTTGTGCTCCTAGGCCAGCACAAATAGGGCTGCTCTGCATCTCCCACATGCTTCAACACAGCCTCATGCCCTTTTCCCTTTCATTCCTATCAAATCCCATTCCATGGGCTGCTCTCCCTCCTCCTCCAGTGCTGCAGAGGACAGCTTTTCCCACTTCCAGTATGGATCTGCACTCACCTCAGTGTCAGTACGATCTGTATTATAGAGACATCAAAGCACAGCATCCTCTGGGAAAAGGAGAGATAAAGGGAGGAGAAAATATTCCAGAAGCACCGACAAGCAAAAGTTGTGTTTAGCCCCTTTCTGGAACAATAATCTCCCTGAAGGTGTGCTGAGCACTCCAGCAACACGCAGCGGGAGCTGCCAGGGCTCTATGCACAGTGTAATCTGATCATGCCCTGTTTGGATAAGAAACACGGCTTCATGCTTTTCACCTTCTAGGAAAGAGATTTATTATGAAAAGCAGGTCTCTGCCTCAGAACACATCAACAACAGTTGGCTTCATAACCCTGGGAAAAAAAGATAAATAAAGAAATCCCATGAGACATGTGTGAGAACTGAGGAAGTATTAAAACATATGTTGGAGCATATTGATCCCCGAAAGCCTCCTGCAGCAGACATGAATCTTTTTCATTTCCAGCCCCACTGATACTTTAATGAGGATGGTGTGTGCTGCTCACCTGGATCAATCATTTATGCAGAGTCCTGCCAAGCCCCCACCACAGGTCCTGTCTCAAGCAGGCAGAGAAGACAGTGCCATGCTTCAGCTGAGCGATACCAAACCTCTGCAGGGAGCACAGCTGCAGCCCTGGCCAGGCATCGAGGGCTCAGGCTCCAAGGGCTGCCACCTTTGTCAGGTCAGAGCGATGTCCGAGGACCTGCAATCTGCCCTGTGGATCAGCATCCCTCCTGCTAGTTCCTATGTAATGTCCCAGTAATGACACCTGGCTTGGTGTGAGCAGAGTGCCTGAAACTGACCCTTTTATTCCTATTTCAAGTACACCAGATTTTTCCTTTTTCTCCTCCCGAAGTGTATGTGTAATAAATATATCACAGGCCTGGGAGGATGAAAAGATGAATCACAGCTATGAAAATATTTGACTATATTTTAAGCAGGACTCCCAGCAGGTACAACCGTAGCCATCTACCACTGACGTGCTTCAGAGGCGTCAAAAGACTGGTTTTTCCACCACTGAGTTATCATTAATTATTCTTAAAATAAAGTGCTACCATGCAGCATTAATTCAGAAGAAACTGTAAGTTCCTTGCTATTCTCTACAGCTTGTTTTCACAATGAATTAATGGGAGTTAATTTAGCACCTCACAATAAACAGGACCACTGCAGGAATACAAACTAGGTGTTGCTTCCTGAATTCTTCCTCTCTCTTGTTAGAGCCCCTCTGACTATTATTAGATGTAGTACAAAAGGTCTTAGTCTGGCAGAGAGTAAATTTGCTGGGAAAGCAGAAATCAGGAAAAAATAATGCATGATTTCCTCCTCTTGTGAATATTAACAGTTTGGCACAGATACATTGCTCTCACAGTGGAAAAGAATGGTAAAAAAGGGCTCTAATTTTTTGTAGTATGTTAATATTAGTATCTGTGAACAGTGTGTTGTCATGTCTATGTAGCATGTCCTTCATCCAAGAGTGATCCCAGTTTTCTGGAGCAAGCACCATTTCAGCCCACAGGTGGCACTTTGACTGTCGATCACTTTCTCTAAAAATGCAAGAGATTTTAGTCCTCACTGAGATGGAAAACTAAAATAAGCAATTTGGAAAGCATTCTGTATCTTGGAGAGGCTTTCTATAATTTATTCAAACTCAGCTTGAAATAGAGAAATGGTTTTACCCCCAGAAGCATCCAAAAATACGTTGTGTCAGCATGTGCATTGTGTAGGAAAATCACCAAATCTTCAAAAGCTGGGGAACAAGGTCCCCTGTGCTATCAAAGGGCTCACTCACAGCTGCAGCTCCTGTGGGTGCCCGTGGAAGACACAGGCTCGGCAAGCACTGGGGTCCAGCTGGTGTGTGACCAAAAGGCTCTTCAAGAGTAATGTCCACACAGCCAGATATGAATCTCGGGGTCCCCCTCAGCCAGTCCAGAAGCTGTAGGGGTGCACAGAGGTTCCTTGGGCATTCCAGGAGTGTGGGGTGCTCCTGTCTCCTGACTCAGGCTCCTTCCTCCGTGGTGCCAGAGATGGGAGCTAATTTTTACTGCAGTGGGCATCCTCTCTAGATGGTCACAAGGGATGAGAGGAAGTAGCCCCAAGCTGTGTCAGGGGAGGTTTAGATTGAATACTGGGGAAAATTTCTTCATGGAAAGGGTGTCCAGCCCTGGAACAGGCTGCCCAGAGCAGTGGTGGAGTCCCCATTCCTGGATGGATTTAAAAGACCTGCAGGTGTGGTACTTCAGGAGAGGGTTCAGCAGTGGCCTTGGCAGTGCTGGGGAGCAGTTGGGCTCGGGGGTCTTAAGTGTCTTTCCAGCCTCATTGATTCTGTGATTCCATAAAGCTGTTGCTTGCTTGCTTGCTTGCTTTGAAGGTGCTTCTGGGAGACCATGGGTAGAGCAAGCTGGGGTTTCATTTGCATCAGGAACAAAGCAAATCAGGCCTGGAAATGCTGCCTTGTGTGGTTTTAAAGATCTGTAGCAGCAGTTGTGGAGAGAGGGGGTGGGGAAGCACGGGAGAGGAGAATGGCACACAGAGAAATTTTCATTCAAGCAATTAAGGAATCACCACACTTTTATGATTAACTTCTTGTTCCCAGGTTGAATGCAGAAACTGTTATTAGGGGCATTGCTATTCCATACCTGACACGAACAATGGGAATATTTGTTCTGCCTGTGAGGATTACACCTTCCATTAATCTAAGTTTTATTGAAAGTTTAAATAACAGACAGACAAAATTTGATCAATTAGCAGTGTAATTCCAAGGAGATGTCACAGTGAAATTAAATCTCAGGCATTTTTAATGCAAAGAAGCCTTGGAGCTCCCTCCAGTTTTCTTTCTCAGTACAGTGTTTAGATTTTAATTGAAAGTTTATTCTGCTTTGTGCATCTTCTACTAAATTTTGATTTCAGACTGTAATGAGAACAGTTTTATATTACAGTGTTTGTAGCACTTCACAGAGATCAAAGATACCTCATAAATGAAGGAAACAAACAGGTTTGTGTAGGATCCACTAGTCATGGAAATCTCTGGGAGAAAAGAGATGTTAATAAAACGTGGGGAAAATGAGAGGGAACTGGTGCTGTGATGAGGAAGGATGCAGGGGGGGGAACCAGGCAGCTGTGATTATTGTACCCACGTGCTCAGACCCTGGGGGCTCACTCAGGGGCTCCTCCAGGTCCCCCCCAGTGCCAGACAGCTGGGGCTGTTCTCTTGCTCATTCCATCCCAGACAAAAGCTGCTCCCTGAGCCCACCTCGGCACTGCTGCTCCTCTGCTTCCCAGCTGCCACGGTCCCCTTCCTGCCATCCCACCATTTCAGCTTTCATTACCTTATATAATTTCTTTGTCCCCAGTGGAGTGTTATTGCCACGTTACTGCTCCACGTCTTCCATTTTTCTTATCACAAATGTCATTCTCATACAGCAAATACCAGAAGTGCCACAACCTTCCTGTGAATCTGTCTCAGTGCTATCTTTGGAGACATACCTCATCTGAAAAGGAGAAATACTGAAAAAAGCTGTATATTTTTGGGTGTATATTTTTGTCTGGATGGATGTCAGGGATCAGCTTATCGGGCAGCTGAAGCAATGCAAATCCCCAGTGTGCACAATTCTAGTTTTGTTACACAGTAAGAGTTTCTGGTCAAACCTGGGCCTTGATACCCTTACAAAAAGCTTCCCAAAAGTGACAAAGACTCCTAGTTTAGCAGAAAATACTGGTGAGGAAAGGTTTCTCAGCGATAGTGGCAGCACAGAACACAGCAGCAGGGACTGAGCTGCTGGGTGTGCAGTACACGGGCTTTGATGGCAAATCACTCCAGACTGTTCCCCTGTCGCCATCAGATGAGCAAATAACAGGAGGAACTGGTGCTTGTGAAAATTAACAGATGTGGCTGCACATACCCAAGCTCTGTTATCTGTAACTGTACCTACCACCCTGATCTGTTTGTGAATCCTGGGGCACCAGGCAGCCAGTGCCCTGGCTGGGGCACACCAGCTCTCTGTGGCATAATCCTGCCTGGGAGGTGAGGATTTGGGGTTTCTCAAGAAGTCATTTTTCTTAGTAAAGGCAGTGATTAACCTTGCTTCAGTCACGAGCAGCAGTATTTAAAACAACCAAAAAAAAAAAAAAAAAGGCAGCTGAGAGCTGCCTGCAGCTTGGCTCAGGCAGCCGCTCCTCCATATGGCGTGTGAAATGCCAGCACATGAAATTAACTCTCATAAATAAGTAATAAGGGCTGATTTGCCCAGATCTGGATGGGCTGACTTCCTGTGGAACACAGCCCTTAACCGTGGCATCATTGTAACTGCAGGTGTTTGAGGCCGCAGAGTTCCAACAAAACATGTATTCTGGGGAGAACCTGGAAGGAAAAAAAATGCTTTGGGAAGGGGGCAGCGTTCCAGCCTCATTCCAGGGTGCTCAAGGAGGAATGCCTGTTTGTGTTTTCAGAATTTAATGTTTCAGTTTTCTGACACTTTCCACAAGTCAGGCTCGAGGAAAACTATATTTTGTTCAAACAGAGCCTTTGAAGTAACCAAAATTTTCCCTCTTCCAAAGGACTCCTTGTATGGGAATTCTTTTTCATCTCCAGAACATGAGAAAATTGAAATCATGAAACTTCCTCTGAAAAATCAGAAAGATTTTTCCCACATCACACATCTCATGTCATCTTTCACTGACACTGCAGGGGCTTCAGACTGAAAGTCCTGTTCCTGCTAGAACAGAAATTCGATATGCAAGAAGGTGGCAAGATTTTAAGTAGAACTCTAAGACTTAGAGTTGCCCATCTCTGATAAAAATGATTAAACACAAATAGTCAAATTCTCACAGACCCTGAGGACCTGAGACAGCAGTTTTTCAGCTCATCTGCAGGAAGCCTTCCCAAGTTCCTGGTGTCCACTTGCAGCAGGAGTTGGTTCAGGTATTGACCCAGCGGAAAGGGCCAAGCACCAATGTCCGAATCCCCATTTCCGGCAGCACCATGGGTTCCTGGAGGCCTGATCCTGCTTCGGGAATGACTGGGAAGCCACAAAAACAACGGAATTTTTCTTCAGTCACCCTGAGTGTACAGGAAGTGGTGTCACTGGGAGTCACAGGGACTGATGGATGGTCCCCAAAGTGCAGCGGTACCATCTGTCAGAGCTGGGGTTAATGGGGGGGAATGGAAATAGCCTGAGCCTGGACAGCTGACATCATCTGCTAAATTAACTGAAAACCAAGGCACACTGTACTCCTGCTCCTCACTTGGCTGTCATTAACCCCAGTGACAGCTGCAGCTCGGCAGTGCCCGAATCGACACGGAGCCTTGGGCAGCTGGTGGGGGCCAGTGAGCTGGGCTGGCATGGCCGGGCTCTGCTTGGACATCGCCCTGAGCACTGCTGTGGCACAGGGTGGCCCCCCCTCCTTTCAGTGGGACACCAGGCTTGCCTTCAGTTTGTCCCCAGCCACTCTTAGGGCACAGAGAGGGACTCACAAAGAAGGGGAAAATTCCACTCAGAATTCATTCCCATGTGTGGCACAGAGCATCTCACGGGCGAGACTGTGCATCCCTGTCACTTCTCCAGGGCCTGGTTCCTGCTCACAGCTGGTATCTCTGGTACCAGCTGGTGGCCTTCAGAACCAACTGAGAAATGTTCCAAATGCATTTGGTGCTTGACTGCAGAGTGCCGCCTGTGCTGGAGACCAAATTAACCCACACCTGACAACGTGGAAAACCAGGCATTTAATTTTTTAATGGCTTCAAATACTTTACTTCTTAATTCCCATTTGTGGCATAAATACTGAAGGAAATTAAGTTATTTAAGAGCAAAAACAGATCCTAATTTCTGTTTGATGTCTTGTTCTCACCTTACAGGAAGAAAGGTACATTCAGAGGCTGGTTTTGGCTTGGAAGGCACCACCCGGCAATGAGAGGCTCCAGCTCTTCCTATGGGTGTGATAATTCACAGTTTTAATAAGTTTTTTCCTGTCCTGAAGGTAAAATACAACACTGAAACTGCCAGGAGCAGTTTTCTTGGTTTGTGGTTCCAGCATGGCCTTTTCTGACCTTTGGACATATGCCATGAATGCTTTAATCCCAGCAAGGGTTTTATCTTAAGCAGATACGAGGAAGGATCTGAGAAGTAGGTCAGGAGACATTAGAGGCTGTTTGATTAATTGTGAACCATGTGCACAGCACGGCTTTTAAGCCTGAAATACCATTACTTGGATGCATTGAAGCTGCTGTTTTGTTTTAGAAAATAGTCAAATGGACAGCTAGGAAGAGAAAGGAGAGAGGAAGGACTGGGTTTCTGGGGACCAAACACCATTTCAAGCAGGAAACCACCCCCACAAGCAGTTCCTTGTGTTTTGAGGTGGCAGCAGCCCCAGCTGTGGCTGCAGCAGCTCTGAGGGTCCAGCAGCAGGGACCGGCAGCACCCGAAGGGCGCAGGGCGAGGCTCGGGGGTGGCGATGGTGTTATGGACAGGGGAAGAGGAGAGCTCCAGCTGTCTCCTCTGCTAGCAAAACAGTGCTTTGGGGACACTCCTTAGATCCTTTCCTAAGTATTGACAACACTTTTTTTCCCCCCTCACAGTGCTTTCCCAGCCTGTGTCTGTCCAGGGTGCAGAGTTTTCATTTCTTTTAATGGTTCTCAAGAAATTATTGAGAAATCAAAATACATTTCGAAGTTATCTTCAAGGCTTACTGTGGTTCAAATGGTTTCTTGAAATCCACAGTGCAGATGCTATTTTTCAAAGCTTTACTGGTCCCCAAATGATTGTAATGGTGTATTGACTGGCTTTACTGGGGTCTTGGGAGTTTAGAAAGGAAAAAAGTAACTTAGCAAGTGAAAACCCTTTAAATATATATACATGAAAGTTTTTGAAGTTCATCTAATCTGTCTCTAGTTTGGGTATTTATAAACCAGACACTGTCATTGAGGTTAACAGCACCTTCCCGTTCCCAGGAATGTTACAGCAGTCAGTTGACTGCAGCTCCTTCATGCCTCAAGGAAGAGAAACCCACCCATCTTCCAGGCTGGTGCGCCCCTCATGCTTCCGAAACTGCTGCCAGGAGTGACAGCTTGGTCTCACAGCACTTCCCTGCAATTTCTGGAGAGCCCAGGATCCTGAAATGTCCACGTAACAGCATTAAAACAAGATGAATATAGCTCCATACCCTGGATCTGTTTAACCTGATAAATAGTTTCAGTTAATGGACAGCAAAAGGAATGATGCTCAGTAAATTTGATTTTATGAGCCTTTCACTTATTTGCTGTACCCATTAGGTCGGAAGTTAGGTAATGGTAAGTGTCCATTAGTGCATTAGCTCAGTGATGAGGGAGCTGAGTTGGAAAAAAAAGAAAATGGTGGAAAACCCCCTGAAGCCATGTGCATTTATTAAGCCTGTTCGTTAGTGACGGTAATGGACACTGAGCTGGAGAGACGTCAGAGTTTGGTTCAGGTGGAAAGTACAGCAACCCCTGAATCCCCTTCTTCCTCCCCACAGCATCTGGTCCGTGTTCCTCCTGCCATGGGGAGCCTGGGAGAGCCACAGGGGCTGTAAGGCAGGGATGGGGCTGCTCGTGTTCTCCTGGGAAAGTCTCTGTGCAGTGCTGGTGGCAACCTGGGACTGCTCCTTCCAATCATGAATACATGACCCAGCTCATAACAACCAAAATAACCATTTCATTGATAACCCTTTCTTTTACTCACTTCGTTTGAATTTTTTTCTCTGCCCAGGCAAATTAGTTTTTAAAATCTCTTTTCTCAAGTTTTTTGCTACCCTGGGATTATTTACACACCCCACAAAAAGCTGTTTACTCTTCTGGGTAATTCAATGAACATTCACTTGCTTTGAATTAATATGCAGCGTTGTTCCAAGCGCAGGCAATTTACTAGTAATTGGAACATCTCCTTACCCTGGAAAAAACATCCAGCCTCCCAAGTTAGTTTTCACAAGTGGCATTAATGCAGCAAGAGAGCCAAATTCCCTTGTTTATGTGCTAGCAAGGAAAAATGGGGCTTGTTAGCAATTAGAAGGTAAATTTTCTTCCCCTCCCTTCCTGATGGTGCTTCCCCTGTAGCTGTGAGGGCTGTTCAGGGTGACTGGAGTCTGTGTCCCCCCATTGCCAGGGCTGGGTGAATTCCTGCTGTGGTGTTTAAGCAGTTTGCCCGTGATGTGTTGCAGGTGCTGGAAGGAGTTTGGTGGGTAAAAGGGGTTTGCAGCAGTGTGTGGAGGAGCAGGGTGCAAAGAACCTTTTCAGCAGCAGTTGATCTCACCTGGATGCACATCAGAGGTATGGGCTTTGAGCTATTTGTAAACCAGGTGACCACTGCAGAGAGCTTTGCTTGCAGGATGTAGTAGGAATGTGTCTGGCTGGTGCCCAGTGGATTGCACTGTCCCTCGCTCAGCTGGTGATTGAGAGTTAAATCCAAGAGCAGTGTCAGGCTCAGCAGCAGACGTGTTTCCATCTCAGTCTGCTGGGTGCACTCTGACCACAGACAGGCCACGCCGGGATAGAGACCTGTCTGTGAAGCTAATGGAACCTGATAGATAGAAAATGAAATCTGTTTTCTCTGCTCTGTTGTCTGCTCGCTTCCCTAATTTGGTTCCACTTACAAGGGCTACTTACAATGCTAACGCTTCTCCAGGGGTTTCCCCGATAATGAAAACAACTTTGTTAGGGACTGAGGACAGGGAAAGAGACAATAAGTTACATTTGTTTGACACAGTTTTGAGGTCCCAGTGGGAGCACTTTGAATCTATGCAGTCCAAAGCGAGGCTTCCTGTGCCTTTCAGAGCCTTTTTTTCCCCTTAAACTTTCCACCCCGTGTATAACCTCCTGCCCAGGCAGGACACGGGGCTCAGCCAGAAGGGAAGACAAAATGTTCTGGGGTTAGTTAAAACTCCCAGGTGGGGTTTGCTGCTGGATGTCGCTGTGAGAGAAGCTCCCCTGTGGAACGACAAGAGTCTCGGAGCAGCAGGGCCCTCCAACAGCCTCTCTTGCTCTCAAGACGTTCTTTCTCTCATCACATTTACTGTAGAACTGGGAATCTTCATTATACAAATATTTTTGTTGATTTTTATGCTTTGCTTTTGACCTGTGAAAATGTGTTTACAACAGAGTTTGTGTTAACACCCTGAAAATAAACAAGTGTGAATATGGCACCGATCATGTTAGGACAAAAATTAATGTTGCATATGCAACATTAAATATTGCTAAAGAATTTAATTTAATTAGGGGATCAGTCCTTATGAAAGCCAGCAAGCCGATGGCCCAGAGAGCTGAAATCTTCTGGCTGTGGCAAGAGCTGAGCACACACGATCTCGCTGGGAGCATCCCCTGTTGGCTGCTGCACGGGGCACACCTGGCCCTGCTGGCAGCGGGACAGAGCAGGGCTCCTGTGCTGCCAGTTGTGTCCTTAGCTGCATGAGCAGGGACCAGAGTTACAGGAACCATCTTTAAGGACCCAGTCTGGGACAATATTCAACTTCACTTCACAAAATCTCTGGGTGGAAATAGCTTCCAGTCACTAGAACCAACCTGGGGACAATATAAACCCACAATCGAGAGAAGAAATCCTTCACAGCCAATTAGAGGTCTCTTGAGCTAACAAGTGCACTTCAGGCTCCTTGACACCTGCTCATAGAGGCAGCAGAGCTCAGGGGCTGCACAAAAAGGTCTTCTCCATCCCCTCCTGCTCTTCACAGACCCTCTGCAAGCCCTCCAGGGGGCTCGTGGCCCGTCTGCAGCCCCCGTGCTGCTGAGACACCGGCTCTCCTGCCCGTTTGGTACCTGGCACAGGTGGCATCCCCTCAGACGTGGCAGCGGAGGGTGCCGCAGCCTTGGCTTCAGCCATGGAGAAGATGTGGGCTTGTGGACAGTCCCCACACAGCTCAGATTGGGAGCGACGTCTTACACCCAGTGCAGTCCTTACTCCCCAAGGCTGTGCACTCACAAAGGGTGATTAATGTGCTGCTTGGGAGAGGACATTAACTGAGACATCCTATTTACAAAGAGCTTCCTAGCGGTGTCCTCAGGAGAACAGGGATCCAGACAGCAGAGTTCGTGTTGTTAGTAATGTAAAAGGACACTGTTATCTGTATTGCATCACTGAACTCCATTATGTCTTTTATTCACCTTGTTTGCAGGACAAATGCAGTTCCCTGTGAAGCCATCACCAATCGGCACCTATTGGCAGGTCACCAGTTCAGGTTTTGTGCCACGAAGGAAACAGATGCTGCTGTATCCTGACAATACATGGCTTACAGAGCCACTGACTCAGCAGGAACCAAATCCTCAGCTCCCACAGCACCCCTGGCTCCTGGCTGGCCACCCTGGGCACTGCCAGCAAAGCCACCTGAGCAGGCAAGGACAGGAATGCCCAAGGATGGGGCCATTGGCAGGACTTTATCCTCATGCCAAGGTCTTTTTCCTCTGCCAGTTCTCAGTGGAGCTTTCCCTGCACACCCCCTTGCCCGCTTGTTGTTAGCGCTTGACACAAGCACGGGCGTCTCAGTTGGTCACTTGGTCCCTGTCTCCTCCCAGAGCAGGTCCTGGCTGTGGGACCACTGCCAGTGGCAGGGCTGGGACCAGCTCACACGCATTCCTTGCAGGTCTGAGGTCCCTTGGCAGAGCTCTGCAAGCAGCTGCTTCCCTCTCTCTCTGCATTAAGATTAATGTTTGAACAGCACTTGTCCCATCCATCTCTCTGGGAGCTTTCCTCCAAACAAATAGCAGGAGGAGGTGGCATCTATTTGAGAATGACAGGGCTTCAATCTATTTATTCCACAGGTAACCGCTCTCTCCTGAAATGTCAGATTGACTCTTCATCTTCCACGGGCTGCGGTGCGAGTGCACCGTGGCAGGTACGGGCCCGCCTCCCTTCATTTGCAAGGAAAAAGAGTCACTGAGATTGATTGCACAATTGAATATGCAGCATGGTAAACAGTTATTTGGAAATTATTGTTTGTGTTTAATTATGACATACAGAAGTTTAACAGTCATAAATTTTTCATTGGAGTTGGAATGCAAATGAAAGCATTAACATGCATCAACGAAAGACACAAATCAGCATTTCCCACAGCGAATCACAGGATCTGGGGCTGGCAGCCCCACACTGTTCATGAGCATCCCCCTCCTCAGCATCATGGGCCAGAGCTTTCAGTGAGCTGAGAGTGGCTTAGAAACCAGGAATTAGTTGTTTCTGCTTGGTTTGTTCTCTGTATAAAGTCCTTAAGGCAGAGCAGTGGCTATAACAGGCAGCGAGGGCTTAACTCCCCCTTAGACTTTTGGGGTGCAGCCAGGGTGGAGAAGGGACTGTGGGTGTAACCTCCATCCTGGCAAAATAGGAAAACTTTCTGGTTTCATGAAAGTGCCTTGTCAGCACTTTTGCTGGTCTTTCCAACAATTGTCAGATGAATTTTCCCCATCTTTTCTCTCTTTTTATTCTTTTCTTATCTCTTTCTTCTCCTTCCCGCAGCACATGCACATGGACACATGCTGTGGCTCTTGGCAATTGAAGAAAATGAAAAATAGATGTGTAGAGGGAAAAAAGTTTAATAGCAAGAAAAGATGTGCTAGAAAAGAGGGCGGTAATAAAAGAATCTAATTAAAATGGAAAATTTCCATGGGAAAAGGTGTTGGGGGAGGCAGAGGTAGAACATTGTTTCCATCCAGCCTACTCATCTGGGGGAAGAAGCAGCATTTCCCAGCTGATTAAAAACTGGTATGATAATGAAAGATGAGTATTTTTCTGTCTTTGTATTTCTGAAGCAAATCTCTCATGGGACAAAACATATCACTCAGTGAGTTGCATAATGTTTAATTCTGTATTAGGCAAAGATCAAACTGTGTCGTACAATTCACATGTGAGCAGAAAGGTGAGCGCACGTTTTCTGAGCACCCACCTATGCCACCAGAGACAACAGTTTTGGGGAGGATTTTAGGGGGAGACAGGAGCCCAAAGGGTCTTGTGACAGTGTTTCAGGGATGAGCAGATGGGGTATGGAGATCTCAAAACAGATGTGCAGAAAGGGCTGACCTGTAGCTGAAGGATGTGTTTGAGCAGAGCTGACCTCGTCATCAAAGCCTGAGATGAAATATCTCCCCAGATGAGTTCTGTTTATGATGTTCTCAGGCTATTTTAACAACGAGATTGTACCAGTGGAGCTGTGATTTACTCCACAACGGCAGAAGTGTCCTCGGTGCCCCTGCAGACTCATCACCCTCTGCAGGGGGAGAGCAAGGGGTCACAGCACTGGGGACATGTCCTGCGGCCAGTTTATGGCCACTTTGGTTCTGATGTCTGACCTGTGGGCAATAAGGGACTCACTTCACCTTCAACACAGAGTGGCCCAGACACATCACACCGGGGCAGGGGGTGCTGAGAAGGTGGAAAAATGGCACTTGGGTGTTTGTATTTCTGCATATTGTGGCTCTGTGTAGCTGTCAGATGACCCACAGTTAATCTCACAGATTTAGGCATTTCTTTGTTCCTTGGTTGAGAAGGGTGATGATAGGGGAGCCTGTGCCCATTGGGACACAATGAATCAGTTCTGGGAAAACAAATTCTCCAAAGAGGAAACCGGCTGTGGGAAGGGGCGATGTGGGATGTGGGATGTGGGATGGGGGTGCTAAACCAGAGATGTGACAGTGGCAATGGCTTTCCTGGGCTTTGCCTTAAGATTATTCCTTGCTGTCTGTCACTTCTTGGTCTTCTTCCCCTGTTCTGGTTTGAAGGACACCTTTGAAATGAGGTATGAGCCATAATGAGAAAAGAAATGCAAATTAGTCAAAGATGACACTAGAAATTACGTGAAACATAATTTCTTTGGCACAGAGTTCTAACGTCGGGGGGTCTGTGCGTGTGTGTACACAGACACGTGGACATGTCACTGTTCATCGTTATAACACTCATAAAAAAACTATACAAATATGAACACTAATAGCTCCCACACAGAGGTGTGGGTGACCTTCACGTGGGGCTCTGGAGCTGGATTCAGAAGCCATTGGTTTGCTTGCTGTCTGTCAATTTTCCTTTGTGGTTTCAGGTACAATCATCAGTGGCAGCAATAGCAGGGCCCCACTGAGCAGCAGAGCCTGAGGACCAGGAGGGTAATGGTGAGATAGACCTGAGGTGGGCTGGGGGCAAAGGGAAGAAGGGGGTAAATTTAATACTACTCTTGTCTTTTTGTCATTCTGGGAGCCAAGGCAGAGGGACATCGCTGTGCTGAGCCACTGCCACCACTGAGGTCAGTCCTGCCTTTACAGCAAAAGGGGCAAGGAAGCTTTACACAATGCCTCATGCTTTGTAGTAAAACTCCATGTCACCCTGAGGTCTGCCAGAGCTCAGCACAAATTGTGGCCAGCAGCAGTGTCAGAGACTGCTGCTCCCTGGCAGAGGACAGATACTGATATTTCCCTGGTGAAGCACCCAGCAAACCTCATGTCCTGGAGGTGGTTTGCAGCTCCTGTGGGCAGCCAGGGAGGGGCTGCTCCGGCAGCAGGTGGCAGTGGCAGAGATTGGAATGGAAATCCCCTGTAGCTGGGGAGTATCAATCTGTCTTCGGAAATAAGGTGGTGATATGTTCCTGTGCTGTGAAATTAGAAAATATTGCTATTTATGAAGCACATTTATAAAAATCAATCTTTAAAGAGTTGGCTTAAGGGTATTTGCTGCAAATCATGTTTGTGAAACAGCGTACTTGTAGCTACACTACAAACCCAGCTTTGATTCAAAACAGGTTTGAGAAGTAATGTGGTACTCAGGCTGTATAGCTCCAGTGGAAGGGAACTGTATTTGTTAAAGAACTGGGTGTGGTTCTAAAAACCCAGACTGGGGGTATTTTAGCCTGAAATGCAAATGCATTCCCATAAAATCTTTCACTGGCATGATGCTGGCTGTGGAGGTGAGCACTAGAGACCTTCTGCCCTTTGCAAAATTTGGTCAGCTTGTGAGTGAATAACCACGCAAGATCGTGTGTTCTTTGATGAGTGTTCATGCTCGACCTGTGTCCTGATAGGAAATCAGTGTTTGGGTCACAGGACAGGACAGGGCAGCGGGAACCTCAAATCCCACAGGAAATAAAAATGAAAGAAGCAGTGAGTATTGAGAACTTCCCCAGTCAGAGGTGGTGTATCACAGTTGTTCTGTGTCACAAACACCACTTTGAGCTCTTGCATGCCCAGTAAAGTAAAATGAAGACACTGTAATGGGTTAGAAAACGTTGAACAAGCCAGCTCCATCCAGCGTGAGTCTGCAACATGTCAGAACTGGCAAAATATTTCACTGTGCAAGGTATTAGAAATGAAGAAATTGTGTACAGTGTAAGGTGTGATGGGGATTGATTGTGTGTGCTCAGAGCTCCGCTGGGCCAGCCCGAGCCACGGCATTAAACACGCGGTGACACGGCAGGAACTGCGGCGATCGCTAACACGCTCAAAACTGTTTTCACTCCTCTGCTAAAATAAATACCTCAGTTCTGCCAAAACATAGGTAAAATGAGTCACCACTAAGGCAAACGGAAAGAAAATCCCCTTGAAGGAAGCAAACACAAACATAACTAAAAGCAGTAGTTTAAAGATTGAAATATAAAGTTCAACTACAGATGACAGGCAAACTTTTTCTTAGTGATTTTCCAGAGGAAAAGCATTTTTCCTGCCTTTTTTCACTGTGCACTCTGCCTTCCCTTTGCAGCACCACACACTGCCCTGGCAGCCTGAACCCTGAGAGCTCTGAGCCATTATTTGCCCACACTCAATCCCCACGTCCTGCAGGGTGCGGTGGCAGCTGTGTCGTGCTTTGTGCTTCTGGAGTACGTTTGTATCTTGTCAGCGTTTTGCAAACATTAATTAAACCTCTCAGAAGAGCAAGCAGCAGCATTCCCTCCTGTGGGATGATTTCCTTGCTATTTAAGGCAAGTCTGAAGCTGGGAGCAGGGAGTGGCCGGTGTTGGGCAGTGTCCCATGGCTTAGTGTGGCCAGTATTGCTACCAGAAATGGCTTTTGTGTTTTCCTGTAATCATTAGTTTTCGGCAGGGGGTGGAAACCCCCACTCCACACAGCCACCGTTTAATTTCCATAGCTAATGAAGAAATTACTTTTGTTTGTATTTTAAAACTGCTCAAAGAATTATGTGTGTATTTACAACTCTGTGGCTTAAAAGCCCTTATCTATTGGGGTTTTTTCTGTACTCATTCTAAAATGTGCTGCCCATAGCAATTGACAACTTCAATTTCCCCAGGTAGATGTTCATCACACTGCACCGCTCACATTGTTACGATATATGCAGCAAAATGACTCCAGTACAATTAGCAAGATCCTGTTCCTGCAGGAGCCCCACACTCTGCCCAGGCAAAGGGCAGCCAGGGGGGCCATTTAAAATAAAAGGAAGTAAATCTCTGAGGAATCAGTGCCTTTCCCATAATATTTACTCCTTGGCAGTGCTGATCTCAAATGTTTAAAAAACACAAGTTGGGCTTCAAAATATAATCATGAGATTTCCCTGATAACAAGGGGAGTTGGAAGAACAGAGCCCTCTGCTTCCAGGGACTTGGGCTGATTGTATCCATAAAACTGTACCCAGAACCATGTCAAATGTGTGCATGTCTCTAGAACAGTTATATGCATCTATATAGATATGCATATCTATTTTTGGCTATATATATGCACATTGCATACAGTGGTGCCTCTCTGCAGTCAGAGGAGGTGCAGGATGTGCACGCACGGACCCTCTGCTCCTGGGGTCATGGGCAGGGATGGCACTGTCACCAGCTGCCATGGCACCATCACCAGCTGCCAAACCCGCTGCTCCTGGCAGCACAGCCCCAGGCTCCAGCTCGTTAATGCCATGCTGGCAGAGCAGCTCCGGGTGCTGAGTCACTCCTTTCTGGGTAAATATCAGGGTAAAAAGACATGACATTTTCTGGGCCGTTCTTCTGTATTAATAAGATTCCAACTACAGGGTGACCTTTCCACAAAGGATTTGTAAATGCCAAAAGCTGCATAAAAATCTCTCTTTCTCAGGCAGACAGAGGCATCATAACTTTGTGTTTATTTTTTTAAATGGTGTTTTCCTGTCTTTCCTCTTCTGATCATCTCTTTCCCCTGAATGGATGTAGTGACATCTGTACCTCCAATAAAAGCTGCGAAAAGGAATGGGAGAAAAACGGTGATTGAATCATTGCCTACTCAGGGGCTGATTCTGCTCAGGGGGCTCAATGAATGAAAACAGGACAGGGATGACATCCCAGCAGGGAGGGATCAGCCTCTGCAGAACAGGGACCACAGAGCTTGGGCGTGGGGGAGCGCTGGGTGCCAGTCTGTGTGCAACAAGGGCTTACGCTGCTTCTTACCACTGAACCACATACACACACAGAGAACAGGAAAATCGGCACCAACCAACCACCCGAGGCTTTTACGTTACATTGCATGTAGGATATTTGATCCATCCCTGCCTTTGCAGCAGGCTTTACACCCTCTTTGGGTGTATTTCCAACAGGCCATAGGGAAAGAATAACAGCCAAACAAAAACCCAACAGAGCAAAAGGTTTGTAACTTTAACAATGGAAAGCTGAGGCTTCATCCAAGAGCAGGGCACTGGTATCCACCACCACCACCCCCATTGTGTCCAAGGCCCCAGGGCATGGACCTTGCCTGACCTCTTCAGCCAGCCTTTGAGTGAAAATCACTACATTGCCTTTATTAACACATCGTGTAAGGAAGATCTTGTGCCTTTTTGTTTCAACTCCATGGTTACCTTTTTCCTTTGTCCTCTTTCTGCATTTCTCATGTCTTTTCACCACCAAGTAACATCATTTAATTCCTTCTCCCTTTTGCAATATAGTCCAGTGCCTGCACTTGTCACTGGCAAGGGTTCAGCTTTCCTAAACTGCGGCTTAAAAAGGAAAAATTGAGGCTGGATCTGAGTCAAATGCAAGTTTCATATTTTAATGTTTTATCACCTCAAAATATCATCCTCTGTTTAATTTCCTGAGTGGTCCTTGTGCCCAGCTCAGCAAATGCTAATACATTCCCCCTGATTCCCACTCAGGTTCCTCCCAGGTTTTCTCTTTTTCCCTCCCATTTCCATGAGAAGTGTATGATCAGAAGGAGCAACAAACTGTAGGTGGGTACCTAAGGTGTCACTTCAAATATTGAGGATTGATACAAGAACAGGAAAAATATCCATGGTTGAATAGGAATATATGCCAGGAAGACATGAAAACAGCAAAAAATTATCCCTTGTACTGGTGAATTACCTGGAGTCTGCATGTCAGTTGTCTGAACTCCAGCAGGTTCTTCGGTCAAGGCCAGCACAAACATCTTCCCCTGATGATTCCTTCTGTGGTGTTACCCTCAGAACTTTCCCACCACAATCCAGGTTTCCCTTCCACAGCACACAGCTTTACTTCTTGTTCCGCTCGCACTGACTAATGAGAGTAATTGGTCTCTGTCCTCTTCATAATGTCCCCCTAAGTATTTGTAAAGAGTTATCATGGTTCCCTCCAGTCCTCTTTTCTCTTCACATAAAGATTCTCAATTCATTTTAATTTGTCCTCCCTGACCCTTCCTTGCACTCCCACTTTATATATCAAATAGTGGAGCCAAATTACTTTGCAGACATTCCACATTCGGATGAGAGAATGAAGGCGGGGACAGCAAAGTGCACTGCAAATACGGTTGTGAATTCTCAAGTGACCAGCAGCTTTCACTGTGGGCGAAGCACTGCTCAGGCTCAGCAGCTCAGGTTTGGATTTGGGTGTAGGAGCTCTGCAGCAGTTCCACATTTTTCTCAGGTCCCACCACAGCAGCAGCTGAAGCCACGCCGGCACTGCTGGGCACTGCTGGGCACTGCTGGGCCACGCCAGGACACACAGCACTGGGGGTGCAGAGACAAGAGCAGAGGCCCAGAATCCCCTCCTGCACTCCGTAACATTAAGACGAGGGTTAATTTGGATTAACAAAATGGAAATGTCAAGCTTCATTTATATTCTGGCACCCAGTGTTAATTACCTTTCCCTTTTTTTAGTAACCATTCTTGTGTTCTGTTTCCTCACTTGAAGCTGATAATAAGCTGTCCATCCATGTAACCATTCTGCTGACACAAATCATGATGGATATGAAAAGAAATAAAATGCAAATCTAATGAGACATTGCTCAGAATGAGACAAAAAAATTGAACCACATTCTTTAATCATCAATGTGCAAAGCCAACCAGAATGAATTTGTTTCAAGGAGGCCTCGTTTCTATTTAAATGTAAAATACATTGAAATGTTTTAAGAACCACAGAAAACTATGGATTTCTGATAAAAGGCTAAGTATTAGCTTTGTAATCCCAGCCAAAAAAAAAGCCCCATACCAACCAACAAACAAATTCAGCCCCCTGGGGCTGCAAAGAGGCCAAGGGCTTCTCTTGCTAAGACTTCCCAGAGGGAAAAGCAGAACTCTTTAGACACAAGGTCACTGAAAACTTTAATCACTCGTTTGCTCTGTAGTACAAAGACTCATCAAATTGCCAGCATCATCATAAAAACTGGTAGAAAAAGCCTAATTCTGACCTGAGGCTGTTATAAATAGGAATATCATTGCATAAAGCCAATAAGAGGTCATGAGCAGTTTGAAAGGTTCACTCCTCTAACCTTCCTCCTCCTTCCTTCCCCCTCCCCATTATCGTATTTTCCCTCATTTCTGTTTGAAGCCGCATTTCTAATCACATCCAGTGTAGAGTAAGACACACTGCCTGGCTACAGCACCCACTTCACTGCCATGATCCGAGTGTTTCAGAGCATATTCCAAATGCTGTGATCCTGAGGTGAGCCCTGTATCAGGAAGAGTTAGTAAATTTAGAGTAATAAAGCCAGTCTTTGAGAACAGAGAGGGTTTTTGTTTACCTTCTAAACAGAGGTTTCAGAACATACTTGGACCTCATCCCTCTTATTTGGGCATATAAAAGAAGAAAAAATTTAAAACTCATTAAGAAAAGGAAACCAGACTCCCCATCCTGTCTCCTCAGAAAATGAGGCTTTAATAAGCGCCAGATGTTGTGGAAACCCGCAGTGAGATTTGTGTAAGTGGTGTGAAGAAGGTGAGACTCTGGATGTCTGTTCCTTATGCTCAGTACAATGGGAAGGGGCGCCTCTGAAGTCCCCAGGCACTGTGTAATTAAATGGTGAGATGTGTGACGGCCAGAGGGATAAATGGGTTCAAAAAGAGATCCAATTAATTCAGAGGAGAAACCGATCTGTGGCTATTAAGCCCCTTGTTCCCAACACAACTCATGGCTCAGGAAGGCTGTAATCTGCTAATTACTAGAAACTGAGAGCCTGATTTGTAGGCACAGATCTGTCCAGCTTCTGCTGGAAACAAGGTACTGGCTGGGGGATTTTAGATGCTCCAATGTAACAGGTCTTTTGTTTGGGTCTTTTAAAATCATCTTACCAGAACCTTCATGGTGCCCTTCTTGTGTCCGCTCCCCCCAGGCTCTGTCACTGTGCTACCTCAGCCCTGTCCCTCAGTACCCTGTCACAGACCCAGGAAGGCTCCAGAAGATCCCAGCATTATTTTGTTTCCATTTCATGTTCATCTGCCCTTTAGGTTTTTGAGCGGTATTTTTTCCTTCGTGTTTCTTCAGTTATTTGGATGATATTTTATTACTGCAATAAAGTAATTGCACTGGCACAAGATGAACATTAACATTTGCAGTGTGGGTTGAGAAAAAAACACCATCTTTAAGCCTCCACAGCAAAAATGCTCCTCAGCAACAAATGAATTTGCCACAGCCCAAGTTTCCCTACAGCAGAAATCCCTACAGCTCCTCCAGGACTTTGAACACCTCCACCACCAGCAGCACTAACAAACAGCAAAGTCAAATATTTTTTTCTCAAGCAGACACCCAGTCCTTGTGATTTCAGATGTGATTTTGTTCCCTGAATTTATCTGCATGAGCAGTTTGAATGGTTTTATAATTTGCCTGTGCTTCCATTTTATCACATCTGCATCCCATCTGTTATTTTTATGGTTTACATTCCCATTCTCCTCTCCTAATGCCGGCAGCTTGCCTGTAAAGCTGATGTCACATCCTGAAACTTATCACCTCTCTCAAAAAAACGTGTCTTGTGCAGGATGGCATAAGAAGCACCTGGAGAAGGATAGGTGGATCTATTATTGATTTTCCTCAGCAAGAGCCCACACAACCACTGTACTTGGTGCAGGTACATGTTCTCTTCTCACTGCACCTTGCAAAAGTACCCCTGAATGAACAGAGACCAAATGTAAACAAAAACGTAGCGATACAAGGGTGTTCGTCTGTTAGACCCCACTGCACTGGGAACAAAGCAGGAACAGAGTGAGCACTCCAGGGCTCCAAGCTCCTCCCCAAGGCTTATCCCAAAAGGCAGGGGTGGGCTGGAGCAGAAAGCTGGTCCCCAGGGATGTTCCATGAGCTGCCCATGGCTGCAGAAGGGAGGGGGCAATGAAAAGCCAGCCTCTGGACCCCCAGGCTGAGCAGCTCCCTGTCACACTCAAAAGATAACAGCAATTTGGTCACTGTATCATGACAGCATCCTCCCCCTGAGCATTGCAGTGCATCATCAGCCAGGGATCCTTCCACAAAACACTTTTGAATCAATGTTAATTCACTGCAGCTCTCACAATGTGACCTCAGGTCATGCTGGGCAGGTGGCTCTGGTCCACAGATCCCACGTGAGGAATGTGAAAGGGGCTGCAGGACTTGTGCACTGATGCCAGCTTGGCATCAGGTGGAAGAATCCATAATGTGCAAAATAAATATAGGTTTCTGTAATATTGTCTCCAGTAATCAACACTCAACCTCAGATAAACAACAGATGAGTCACGCACGTGTCACAGGTTTGGGACAGTTAAAATTTTCACTTATTTGTGGCAACACAGACTTTTTCTCCTTCTCTTATAATTTTCCAAGCAGAAGTATAATTGGCTCTGGCCTGCTACCAAGAGGTTTATTAGAGTGGCAAGGGATGAAACTAATGATTGTTAAGAAAATCTAATTCCAAGGATACCAAGTTGTTGATTACACATTTATGGCTGCTAACCAGCAGCTCTTGAATAAGGGCCTGTGGAGTTGTTTACCTTGCCAAGGCACTAAGATGCAGCCAGTCACTAAAATTCAGAGGCTGAGGCAGAAATCAATACAGAGCTGCTGAACACCCTCCTGTGCAGCTGGGAGAGACTAACTGCTGATGAACCTATGAGTCCAATAAAAATGTGCATAATTTAAATTGTATTAAAACCATAAGCTGCTAAAGCATCAATTTTTAAACACCATCCCACCATCCCCTGCAGTGTGACCAGGGATCCTACAGGAGGAACAGATATTGCTGAACATAAAAGCAACAAAGGCACAAGAATTGCCTGAAATATTTCTTTCACCAAATTCTGGATGTGGATTTGAATAAAAGTGTCTCATGGAAAAATCTGGCCCCAGGTGTCCTTCCTCTTGGTGCTAAGAATGGCTGCCAAACAGGTTTCCAGTCCCCAAGCAGGTGAAGTGGAAGCCAGACAAACGCAGAGCTGATTCTAACACAGAGCAGCTCCACAGGGAGCAGGTGCTGCTGCTGCATGGGCAGCACTCCCACCTGTGATTTAGGGTGAGGGAGACACATTTGCAAAGGTTTGCTTGCAAAGACAGACATCTGTGGCTGGCAGAGGACTGAAATCCCCTGCTTAAAACTGCCAGCTCCAAAAACCCAGCCATGGACATGACCTGCTCGACAGCTTCCACAACACCATGCCACAAAGTTCTTCCCTGTCCTCGCCCAGCTGAGGACTGACCCTTCGACAGCAAGGTCCCATTCCCAGTCTCTTGACCATCCTGGCCAAAGCACCCACACACCAAAAATCTGCACTGTGCTGGCTAATTTGCCCATTAACTAGCTGGCTTTTCAGGAGATCCTTGCACCACTCAATCCAGAGCTCACCTGCTGAGGATAATGCATTTATCACTAAGAAAATACCCGTCTGTGCTGTGCAAGGTGTGCACGTGGCAAACCTCCATCATTTTCTCAGACACTCTGGGATATATACCATGAAATTTAACAAGGTGTGTCCTATCCAGGGCTGTAACACTGCAGCTGTGTGGACTAATTAGATAACACTCATTATTGTTCATTCAATTTGCATTTGCAGAGGCGGTGCCAGCGCTGGCTGCGCTCCGGCCCTGATTGATTGCTTCCACTTTGCATTCATTAGGAAGGTGGCCTCAGCACAGTGGTTTTACAGCGTGTTTGCTACCACTTAACGGGATATGCCAGTCAAATGCCTTGAACTGTGTCTCTTGATTAACAATATTTTGCAAATACAGTGCAGACTGTTTGAGCAACCTGACAGGCGATTGTGGGGCTGGGTGAGCACTGCTCCCACTCCCTGCAGAGCCCTCACCTTCCTGCAGGCCAGGCAGGAGAAACACCACTGTGACAGGAAGGGCTGGTGACAGCTCACCACTACCTCAGGGTCATCAGTGACCGTGTCCATTGCTCATCTCCTCCACTCAGATGTGATTTACAGAAATAAATGGGCCTGTCAGAGGGTTTGACTTTGTCAGGCGATACCAAGCCCGTGAAACTGGGGCACATATAGGTTACAGTGACCTCTGTGATTTTTCCTTCATGTCCCCTCACAGCTGCAGAGTGGGGTTTGCTCTGGTCCATCTCATCTCCCCCTCCAGTCCAGGCAGCCACCTCGGGAGATCGGTGGAGCCAGGGACACATCTCTTGCCTGGGTTGCTGTAAGAGCAAACAACAGCCCAGAAGCGCCCATTGCCCCAGCCCAGGGGCACTGAGACCCCCTGGTCGCAGAGCCCCCCACCCTCCTGTCCTCCCCACCTCAGCCCTTTGCCACCAGTCCCTCAGGCTGCCAGAAGGAGGATGCTGGGCTTGCAGGGAACCTCCTCTCGGCACCTCCCCATGACATGGCACAGCTGCTTCCCTGCCAGAGCAAGGGCACTGCATGGTAAGATGATGCCATTCAGTGCTGGACTGATTTCGGGGGATTTTTTTCATCACTCTCAGTGTTGCTAGGCTGCTGACACACGGCGGCTCCACAGCCAGCATGTTCAGCAGATGAACTGTCCCTTCAGCTCATTCCAGGGTGAAACACTGTCACTTTTCCCTTTTGGATATGCAGCACGCACTGGGGAGTTCAGGTCTGTGCACAACAGATTTATTCAACAGTAATCGTTTCATTTCTGCAAAGGAAATATGTTCCACTGTTCCTGCAGCTGACAGGCTCTGGCATCAGTTGGAGGCTGAGGCTACAAAAGGAGGGGGAATATGTTTATGGGATGAACCACAGCTGTTTGCAGTACTCCTCTGTCCTAGCAATTATTTTAATGGAAAGAATTCCTGGAGGGTTATTTGGCTTCACACGGTGCACGTCGTGTTCACAGCCACTAGTTCAGGTATCAGGGGAAAGCACCTCTGAAGACAGTTCTGGTCCTGTAAAACACTTTTTTAAAAGGCAGCAGGTTGAATGCTGCAGCCCGCTCACACACCAGAAAATACTTGTTCCCATGGGTAGCACAAGAAATTATAGGAAAACTGGTACATTTACATAATCTGCATTATCATAAAGTTGTTTATCAGCATCGCTGAGCTGCCCAGCACTCCCAGGGTGTCAGAAGAGGTGCTGCCCAATGCAGCCAATGCTGTCTAACTTGGGGATACTGAAAAGGTGAGCAAGACCTTTTCCTGCAGAAAAGGTGAATCACCTGGCTCCATACATTTTTCCCTGAGGGAGAAGAGGTAGGACCTCCCCAGCTTGTTCAGGGTGCAGTAGTTTCCATGGGTGCCTTTTCTGCCCCTGTAGGGCAGTTCCTGGAGGGAGAGTCTCAGGCCAGGCTGGCTGTAGGAGTGCAAAAAGAAGTACTTGCTCCAGTACTGTATTTCCACGATAAACTGGAGTCTATTTAAAATTCAGCAGCATCGTGTGAATGTGTTGCTGCTTTGCCTCAAAAATAATCAGTCAAGACAGTCCTCAGACACTGCTGCTCATTAAATAAAACACACAGATTCCTCCCTGAAGGGGGAGGCTCCTCAGGGACTGGCACTATTTTAGCCTGCTTGCCATCTGAGGGCTTTAAAATACTTCAGAAGCATTAATTAAGTCTCAGGACATGCCTATAAGATGGAAGTTTAGCGTTTACTCAGCAGTGAGCAACACTGGGGCTGCAGGCTGGGGATGCTCCAGGACTGTGGAAGTCTGGATCAGGTACTGTGAATCTCGGAGCATCAGCTGGTGCCAGCACAAGGGGAAGGAGAGTTCCCAAGCTGCAGCTCCTGCCCTGACCTGCTCGTGGGGCCAGGCTGGCCTTGCAGAGGAAGGTGTGTTCCCAGGTGGGGATGCTCTGCTCGGGAGTGCCAACTCGGGATGGCTGCCCTGCTGCTCAGCCACAGCTGCCAGCGTGGCATTCCCAAGCCTGCACTGTTTTGATTAGCACTGGCAAACACCCGTGTCCCTCACTGAAAGCATCTCACACAGACATTGGGATCAGGTGGCTTAATGAGAAAATGAGTAAATCCCTTCCTGGATTTTTACATTCAAACCAGCTGTCCAAAACATGAGATATCTGAATTCCTTATAGCTTTGGGATGTTAGACTCTGTTTTCTCTCTGAAAATGCCCATCTTTCAGTGCTCTAGCACAGGAGAGCTCTAGCTGTTCATCCCACCATCCATCAACAGGACTTTAGTCACTCACTTATGAATGTACAAATGGAAGTTAAATGCTTTAATACTTCTGTGGAAGTAGCTTTAAGAGAGTATATAAGAGAGTATATGAGTAAATAAAATCTGCCAGGTGATGCTTCAGAAAGTTGTCCAAAAAAAAAAGAAAAACTGAACAAATATCCTGTAACTCAAAGGGGAAACAGGTAAGGATTTGTGTCACCAAACAGTGCTGTTCACATATAGAAATGCCATTTCTTACCTGGAGAATTAGATGAGAAGTTCAGTGATTTTTGTCAGTGCCTTTCATTTCTCTGCAGAGAATATTAGCACACTGCTACTGACAGAACGTCAATAAGGGGGGATGTAAACACTTCTGAAGCGTTAATTCTCTCAGCATTGTGAGATCCAACATATGCATCATCACTGTGTGTCAGCAAGGGATAATGTGAGCAGGCACCACAGACTAAAATACAACAGTGGAATCTGCTTCTGAAAGAGATTTCCATGTGGGAACAGACAAGGTTTCAGCAGTTTCCCGTAACAACACCATGGCCTGACACAGCTCCTCGTGCTGGAATCTGCCTTTGTCACAAACAGCTTTGCAATAAATGCACGTGGTGTGGATGGGCACAGCCCTGTGGGTCAAGCGGTCAGTGGCCATGGGAAGGGAAAAGGCAAACGGGGAAGTCAGTATCATTTAACTGTCACAAACTATGCAAACTCACCCAGAGCAGCACTGGAGGCAGCTTTCCCTGACTCTCCAGGGCAGGCTTGGTTTTGACCTGTAGTCTGGATGCCCCAATCATTTGGGCCTTATGAATACTTAATTCCCCACTTAATTGCTTCAGTGGCAAGCAGCTTTCCCTTACTGCACTTCCTTCACCCCAGAATGAGGTTAAAGAAGGAAAAAATGGTCTCCTGGATCATCCTCTGGCCACAGAACACAGGCTTCTGTTTGGTATCGTACAGTGATCTCTGACTCTCTAACAAGAGCTGGGTAAGAGGGTGAACAATGTGTCTCTATCTGCCTTCCATGTGTTTATCCAGGACATGACTAGATCTGGGCAAATGATTATGCACAAACATTTCTTTTTTTTTTTTTTTTTTGAGTCTTGACCATTTTCTCACTCCTTTTGCCTGAGGTTTTAACTCCCATGACTTTGTTTTACCAGCTCCGTTTACTATCAGAGAATTCACTGAAGCAGCAAATTATACATTATTGGAGATTATTCACTGAGAGTGAAGTGATAAATGAATAGTTAATTATCATTGTTAGCACTGTCGCCCTGTGGGTCTCTGTGAAATCAGGACCCCACTGCTTTAGGTACTGTACTAACAAATACAGTTCTTGCTCCCAAAGGGCTCAGCCTGGAGAGGTGACACAGCTCAGGGGAAAGGGTAAAGAGATGTGTGTTGGGCTGAGGCAGCACTTCAAAGCCCGGTGGATTCTGCCCTGAAATGCCCAGAGGTTCCCTCATTTCCTTTGTGTGTTGGGTTGGAAGGATGCTTCCCACTCTCCTGGTGAGCTCATCCTCACATTCCTGTGATGACAAACACCAACCCTCTTACTCTCCTGTCACTAACTAGCACCTCTTGCAACACTACTGATTTTTCTGTGGCCATGTCATTTCTTGGGCCTATTCTGATCTTTGGCTCAGAGGTTTTTTGAGCCTCAGCTCCGACTTCTAAGTCAGGAAGGTGAAACACAGGTGCTGAAGCTGCTAGGGAGAAGGCAGGAAGGAGCAAAAACCCCACAGTTTCCTCCCTCCTGCCAGGGCTGCAGTTTGCAGAAGGTGATCAGTATGATGTATAACTGTGGAACTCCCCCAAAGCACACACAAATAAAACAGGGAACGGGCTGTAAAATACGTTGGAGCTGGAAAATGAATGATCTCTGTCAACTATTTAAAAGCAATCCAGTAATGTGAACAATCAGAAGTGACGGAAAATCAATACACTTTTCATGGCACAGAAATGGAAAATAAGTGGGATTTTACTCCTGCAAAATCCATGCAAACAAAACCCAACAAATTAATTCTGCTTTTCAATGAATATGGTCGTGTCTTCAGCAGCAGAACCACCTCCCAGAGTGCTTTCTTCAGCCCCAGCAGTGTGCCAGTGATGTGGCAGAAATCCCCACTGGTGTCAGTGGTACATGACAGAGAATTGTGAACAATCGTGTGCTATTCCCAACACATTTAATTTGTTGAACAAATAATTCCTCTAGGAAAGCTTCAATGAAAGCAAGCAGAGAGACAATAGAGCACAGCAGATACAGCCCAGTCCCTACTTCTGCACCCAAAATTCAGACGAAGCACCAGAGCAAAGCAAAGCATCGCGGTCCCTGTCGGACAATTGGAGGCGTGATTAGAGTGTCCCGAGGTGGCCATTCCTACGCTCCAAATTTCAGCCAGCTTCTGACTTCAGGTAACAGAGGGGAAGTGGCCTTGAGGGTAAAGGAAGAATTTCCTGTAGCAGCTCTTTAAAATGGCAGCATTTGGCAAAGTTGTAAAGGAAACATTGGTGGCACTATGAACACAAACGCCTTTTGCAGCAGCTGCTCCAGCCCTAAGCAGCAGCTACTGTGGGACATGAATCTGAGGTCTCCCGCAGCATCTCCGACATTGCAAAGAAAGAAAGATTTTTTTCCCATTTAGTCAAGCTTGTAAGCTCTAAGCTCCTACGACTGTTTGTTTATTTTTAGGTTACCTTCAGCGCCGGTGCTCCGTAGGCTCGGGTTTGTGTCTCCGCCGAGGCGATGCCGCCGCTCTGCGGTCCCGCGCGGAGCCGACACATCCCGGGGCTCCGGGGCCGCGTCCAGCGAAGCACGTCCCGTTCAACCCCTTTGCATCTCTCCTGCTGCCCACAGAGCTCAGATCAGCCAAAGAGCCCTTCCTCCTGCTACTGGTGAGCTGGACTCAGGTCCCGCACTTTCGCCGGAGGGGCTGAGACGATCGCGCATCGAGGGACCTGCACAGTGAGGAGACGGCTCTTGGTGGCTTGGCCAGGGACACGAGTGCACCCAGCAGCTCGCTCCTCGGAAAGGAGACAGCGCTGGTCAGCTCTCAGTGTTAAGGACTGTGTCTCACTATCCTGACAATTCAGATCAGACCCCATTTCATCTGTGGGGCTCAGGCATTTTAAGTGTGTTCTGCGGTAACTGCGTCACCTGGTAAATCAGCCCACAGCAAGAGGCAGAACGGGACCTCATGGACTGCGAGAGAGGGAGCACTCCTGTTGCCAGGTGTTCTAACAAGGTGTTACCCAGACACAAGCCTGTTTGTAAAGGCAAGCAGATGATTACACCTCATTCCTGTATTTCCAGTGCCACCTTCTGTACAAAAGAGGAAACCTCTGAGCTCAGCAGCTCTGAGGAGTGAAACTGGAAAATTCTTCCCCCACCCACGTGGAGACTCAGTCACTATTGAAATTATACACTGAAGGATTTACATTTTCAGTAGCTCAACAGAACACTGAGTTGTGTGCTCGAGACACCCACAGGTGCCAAACCCTTCTAATTTTACAAAGAAAGTACATCAGCCTCACTTTGTCATAAATTCGTGCAGTTTCTGGGATGGGATGTAGTGGGTTAGAGAAATAAACATCCACTATTATAAAAAAAAGTAAAGCATACGTCTGGCTATAAATATCAAAACCTCATGTCAAATAAATTCACAGGGCCATGATTAAAGTATGTGATCGGGGATAGTTGTTTTTCTTCTCTGAGTCATCCTGAGCCTTTCCCAGAGATTTTCAGTCTGAGACTGCTGTGGGGTTGCAGCATCCTGGCTGTGCCATGGAACACTCACCTCATCCTTGAAGACTACGCTGCATCCAACCACAAATAACTGCAGTAAACATCTACTCTGAATAGTTTTTTTATATTGTATCAAGCGCTTGCAGGCCTAAAAAAAAAACAAAACCAAAGCCAAAACCAAGTTGGATTTTCTTGTCCCTAAGTCCAATTTCAAATACTAAGACCAAACCTGGTTTTTATCAGTTGATGCCTTGCTTGGGTAAGCCACACAGAGCCATTGTCAAAGCTGGGTCCAGACCAGTAGCTTTGCAGAGCTGCATCCCTGGAAGTGTTCAAGGCCAGACTGGATGCAGCTTTGAGCACCCGAGTCTAGTGGAAGATGTCCCTGCCCTATCAGGGGGTGAGTAGGTGATCTTTAAACTTCCCTCCTAACCCAAAGTATTCTGTGATTTCATTCTTCCTTCTACTTTCCTACTGTGCCTAGAAAATAACTTGATTACTTGATTAATTTCATTCAGGAGGTTTTCCACTAAGCACTATTCAGCATGATTATCTGGTACCTCCAGACTTTCATTAAAGAGACAGACAAGGTCTTATCATCTTCTCTAATAGCTGCCCCATGCTGCCCTGCCAGATCTGATAAGCTCCGAAGATGATTTGGAACAGCCTTAGAACCTCCAACCACTTTTAATTGGGGTCAGTGTCTTCACGTCTGCAGATGCTCCTGTGACTGAATGATCAAATTACTCTCTTGTGGGATCAGGGTGAGCAGTCCGTGGCACAGTGAGCATCCCTGCAGGAGACAGAGAAGGTGCTCAGACAGCAAAGTCATCCTCCTGACCACTGGCAGGTGAGCACTGGGCAGCACCCCTGCGTCCTCAGCTCTGGCTCTGGTCACACCTGCAATTCGCTGGCAGAATCAGCCAGGGACTCTGCTCTGAAGGCTGTGGAAAGCTGGAACTGAGGAGCTGGAGAGATAAAAACCCAGTTTCCTTGTTAGCTTACCCAGGATGTCCAGAGGCAGTGGCGATGCCGGAGCCTGATGGCCTGAGGGAAGGTCAGCTGGTGTGGACAGAAGGAATTGATGATGGAACTGTGCTCCAATATTCCTCTGCTTCCACTGCCGCAGAGTTTGACTTCATGTGAGCTCTCCCAGGCTCCCACTGCCATGGCTCAGCCTGGTTCCATGCCCCTCACCTGGTTTTCAAAGGAATGTTCCCAAAAAGCTCCTCTAAAGCTGTCACTACATGGCCACACACAAGAGTACATATATGGACACAAAATATGTTATTTATTGTGAATTTTGCAAAGACACATTTAAGCAACAAAATATACATTTGTGAACCTTTAGTTTTATACATAACAATCTGCTACCATAGCAATAAATTAAATATACATTATTTACAACATACATAGGTCACCAGAAACTACAAAGCACCGCCTCTCTACATCAAAAATAAACTTTGTCAGATACATTTCTTCAAGATTTATTTTCACTCTATAAACTCTCTTCACATTCTCTGATATAAATCCAGCATTTCCCTTTGCAGGACATACGCAGTGCTACATTCATTGAACACGATGAAAGCATGCTGGGGGCTGGGGGCAGGGGCTGGAGCGTCAGTGGAGCAGCGAGAGCGCAGGTGGGACCTGCAGAGGGGCCGGGCTCTGCCCGGGCTTTGGGAGTGGTGCCGGCACTGAGCAGCTCCCGCAGCCAAGAGATCCCAGCCCCAGGCACAGCCCATTTGTGGCAGCAACATCTCTTGGCCCCTGACCTGCCATTCCTGAAGACCCTCAAAACTCTGGAAAGAAACTGAGCTTGTGCTTAGGATCCCCTGCTTCCCTCAGAAAAAAGCACTTCTGTGTTGTGCTTAGGTGTAACCACCCTGTGCTTGGCTCTGTGGGGTTTCAAGAAGATGCAAGTACGTGCCAAGTGCTTTCCTGAATGGAAGCCCAGCCAGAGCAGCAGCTCACTGCCAGCCCTTGGCAGCTGCACACCAGCCCCTGATGGAGGGGATGCTGGTGGAGGGGATGCTGGTGGAGGGGAAAGGGTCCCAGTCCGCTCTGCACAACGACTCAGAGCCAGCGGCACCAGTGCTGGAGATGTGGACCTGCACCCGACCTGCCACTGCCTCTCACCAAGCCCATGGGCTGGTCTGAGCCAAGGGGCAGCTGGGGTGCAGCAGGAACAAGTGGGGGACCGAAACCCTGGCAGGAAGGGGAGCAGCCCCTTGCAAGAGAGACCTTCCCACACAGCGGGGGCTTCCCCATCATCTCCCCAAGGCGTTTCTGAGCCCCTTCTGCTCCCTCTGCAATGTCACTTCTGAGTATGGCAGAAGTTGTGTGTATGGAAACAGCAGAATCAGAAAGGAAAATGCACTGCCCAATAATTCTAGTGTCAGTTAAGGATCCTTTCTTTTATATATATAAATATATATATGTTTTATATATATATATATATCCATATATATCTCCCTTTTATGTATGTATAAATGTGTAAGTGTCACTTATAAGCACAAAACACTTTGCAAAATATATACAGGAACACCTTCACCCACTGCTGGAAGTGCAGAAGTGCCCGGGCTGTAACACAAGCACTGCTCAGTCCCAGAACCGGCACGGGACAATCGGGACCCTGCGGGATGGGAGGCGCGGGCCAGCACCGGCAGCTGCGGGGCAGCAGGGGCGGCGCTGGAGCCCGGCCGGGACCGGGGCACCCAAACCGCAGCTGCTGGTAAGGATGTACAGCAGGTTTTAGGCCTTTGGTGAGGAGTGAATGCTGCTGGATTTGTCCCCCAGAAGCCAAACCTCGTGCCAGACCCGAGGGGGTCCCGGCCCCACAGCCGCTCCAGCGGGCTGGCGCAGGAGAGACAAGTCCAGCGCACTGCAACTCTCCCTGAGGCTTCACACTGCTCTGTTAGTCCCACTTGAATAATTCCCAAATCAATCTAGGTCAAAAAAGGAAAGTCACAGTTTCAAGTGAAAAAAAAAGCAACAAAACAACCAAAAATGGCAAACCAGCTGACAGTAGCCACTGCATCGTCTGCTGAAAGATCTCACGGAGATCAACACCCACGGGAATGACAACATCTACAGAACCGAGTGACTTCTCAGAGGAAAAAGCAAACCCAGAGCAGACCCTGGGAGCAAGTCATTGCACCAGTCAGCGTTTCACTGTGCAGCCTCAGGAAATCAGACCAAAGCTTGTAAGAGGAGGATTGGGGGTGGGTTTGAAAGTGCTACTGAAGCATCATCAGACAAGTGCTGAACAGCAAACTGTGTGATCCTGAGACACCTACAGCTACAGGCTGGGCTGAGCACACTGCAGGCTCCTCTTCCAAAGGAAACTCAAGGCTTAAACTCTATTGAAATGCAACTGGCTGGGAGCAGGAGGGATTGTCCCCATGGGAGTTACTGGTATTTACTAGTCCTACACAGCACTTAGGGCCAGTGAAACTGTTCCCTGCCTTTTCACAATGTGTTCTCCTTATTTAACCTGGTTCCCCTCCCATCAGAGCTACAGCCTTTCCACATGGATTAATTACAGCACGAGCGGAGCACCTATGTGAACCAGATTGTAAGGCTCTCGGAGAGCACCTCCCTGCAGGACCAAGGTGAGCAGAGCAAGTTCTGCTTGGCTTGGCTCGTCTCTGGCCTGGGGAGATGACAGGGAGAAAGGGAGGTGATGGTTGAATCCTATAAGCACTTGCCCCAGAGAGAGGAGCAGGAGCAGCCACAGCCACAGCGGCTGCCCAGGGCTGCTCCAGGAGCACAGTTCTGCACCCACCTGCCGAAACAGGCTGTCAGGTACTTTGTGCCTCTTGGAGCACCCGCTGTGTGAAGGTGACTTTGGCACTCAAAGTCCTGTTTTCAGTAGGAATCACAAACTCGAAGAACTGTGTTCACTTGAGACTGAGAACCTGATTTCATGAGGGTTTCCAAAGGTCACAGGCTGGGGGGGGTGGGCAGGGGGAATATCTCTGCAGCATCACAGCCTGTCTTCCAGAAAATGGGTAAGGGAAATCTATGAGCAATGTGAAATTTGTGGACAGGCTTCAGGAAACTTCACACAAAGTTCCATAAAAGAGCAAAAGGATTTCTTGGCATGTTGAGAGAGGTATTTTCTGGGAAAGGGCATTATGGAAAAGTTACCTTGCAGAATCTATAATCCTTTCAGAATAACAAGAGCTTGCTCAAAAGCAGCAGGACAGACTCTGCAAGGGCTGGAGCAGCCTAATGCCTCCCAAATCACTGGAGTTTTATGCATTTGCTTGCCTGGTGATCCAAGCCACAGGGCAAAGCAGAGCCCACCGGGTAAATCCCCTCTAGTTCCAGTCCTAGTACTCAGAAAAACTAAAGCTATGATACACCCCAGCTTTAGCTTTGGGTCGCCTTTCCCAGGCCTGTGCTCAGTGTCAGGCAGGGACAAAGCAGGGAAGCTGCCAAGGGAGGATGAGCTGGCTGCGGTCCCCAGCTCCACCCCCTGGGCCAAGTCACTGACCTGCCTCTTGTGCAAGAAACTGAACACGTTTGGAGTAAGGGGCTGCCTCTGCACCAAGAGTTTTGGGGTGTGGGTAGGAGCTGGGGGATGGCTGGAGAGACACTGCAGACCCCACTCCAGGGAGAGCTGGCCAGGACCCCCCCGGGGAGGTTTTGCCCCACTGCCCCCAGAGAAGAGCAACAGCAAACGAAGGTGGAGGGCAAACTGCCCCAGAGCCACTAACACCTAACTTTGGCCTGACCCCCCACCCTTCAGAAAACAAACATAAACCCCTGTTTCCCCACTGATAACTGCAAATAAAGCATGGAGGGACCTAAACTGTGCAGGGGTCTCTCCTGCTGCCCCTCTGCCCAAACAGAGCTGGCAGGCAACCCAGGGATGGGGGGAATGGACGGTGCCCACCAGCTGCAGCACGTGTGGGCAACCACAGGGTGACCCAGCACAGCACCACAAGGGGACATGACCCTGGTGTGTGCAGCACAGTCAGAGACACGTCCCCCCCTGCACACAGAGCAGGGGCGCAGGGTGTGTGCTGGACAGGGGGACACCAGGTGAGAAGGTGGCTGCTCCCTGCCAGGACAGGACTGTAGCAAGGTGAGAGCTCTTTTCCGGTGTAGCGGGCAGCCGGCAGGTGAGGGCACCTCGCTGCCCACGGCTGGGGCGTGCGTGGTCCCATGGGGTGTTGAAGATTTTTCCCTTTGTCAAAACAAGAATTCTCTGCAAAGAAGAAAAGGATAAAAGTGTCAGGAGAGTGGAAGGAGAATATGCTATGAAGCACCTGTCCCAGGGAGGGAACTGAAGCCACAGCAGTGCCCTTCCCCAAAGCACCAGGCCAGGGTGGGAGAAGGAAACTCAGTGATGAGGTGAAAATCCCAGCTTTTTGAGATCCATGCTTTCAGAAATGTAAATTTCTCTCATTTCAAGTTCTGTGGGCTCTTCTGCTCAGCTTGGATCTTCCTAATGACACCCTTAATTTCATGGAACAGAAGGAACCCAGGCAAATCCCACTGAGTTCCCTTCACCTCTGCCCATGAAATCCACCTCCTGAATCTTCCGTTTCCCCTTGGGTTTTTGGAATGGGTAAGGGCCTGCACTGCCTTTCCACCCCTGTGCCCAGAGCACAACGCAGTAAACCTGGAGATGGGCACCAGTGTTTGACAAAGATTAACTGGAGTATGGTGCTCCAGAAAGGAACAGGTAAAGCTACACAGCAACACTGGTGGGTGCAGACCTGTCATTTACCCCTGCCTTTTCCCTCCCTCACCTACAGCAGTGTTTACGATGCTCTAAGGTGCAGTATGGATCCCATAAGCAGTAACAAGCAGTGTGAGCAGCTGCGGTTGGCTGAACACAGCTGGCCCCCAAACAGCCTTTTTGCACAAAACAAAACATACCAACACTCACCTGTGACAAGTTCATGACTTCCTCCTGCTAGTGGCTCTATGTGGAAGAACAGAACATGGAGTGGGTTGCAAACAAAGGGGCAAGAAGTCACAAAATCCCTTCCCTTCTCTCCCTCATGGTCCTCAGAGCCACCCCTAGAGCCCAGACCCCCCACGCCAGGCACGGCTGCACAGCAACCCACCAGCAAGAGCCGTGGCACCTACCATGCTGGAGCTGCCATGGCTGAGCTTGTCGAAGCGAAACTTCAGGTTGGACCTTGGAGAATTTCTGTTCTTTAGATCTGCTAGAGGGAAGGACAAACAAAGAACAAAAATAATAAACTGTGAACAAAAATATTTGCTGTAGTGCCGGCTGCACTCGCCCAGCTAGGCACTTTAATAGACTGTCAGGAGTGCTACCAATGTTTAGTCTGCCTTGGCTGAATGTTTGGCAAAAGCTGTACATTAAGTGTTTGCAATGGAACAAATTGAGGCTTAATTACATTTCACAGTCTTTCTCCTGGAAATGCCACTGAAAAGGCTACAAGGAATGACTGATCCATATAATGTATGGGTGGATTTTTATGTTCTTGGCAGGAAAAATACAAAACAAACACTTCAAGCATTAAAAGGGGTTGGTTTAAGGGTTCAGAAAATCACTAATGAAATAAGGAGGAGGGCCTGTGGGGTGCTGAGAGACAAAAAGCCTGCCTGCACTCCATGGTCCCACTTTGCCAGCAACATTCCCAGTTACAGAGCCGTTTGGGTCTGTTTGTGCTTCCTGGCCGTTTCAAAAACAGCTCCTCAGCTGACAGTGTGTTTCCACGTGGATGGTGGTGCCTTGTGGCAGGCTCTCTGTGGCTCAAGGAATCAGAGCCATGGGGATTTGTGGGAGAGGAGTGGCTGCGGCCATCCCCATCTCACTGCACCATCACCACAGGATGCACCAGCAAAGAGCTTTTCTTGCCTGTTTTGCCCTTTTGAATTGCACCTCACTGTGCAAATCATCCGACTGAAATGGATGGAGTTGGTGAGCGGGTTGGCAGGAGAGGAATGGAGCCAAGACCACGGGAAGCTGCTTGTTGATTAAATAATTGTGAGTCATGGCTCGGCCTCTGGAGACAGAGTTTCCACAACTACTGCACATGCCTGTCAGGGGAGACAGAGGGAACAAAGCCACAGCAAGAGCCACCTCTGCGCTCTAATTGAGAAAGGAAACAAATCCCCCATGGAAGTACAGAAATACAGCACATGGGGCCATCCCTCCAGAGCAGCCCTGTCAGGATGGGGCTGCCCCGCACCCCGCGGGTGCCTGTCCCGCCAGGGCGAGCACAGCTGCTGCTTCACCCTGGGACCTGGACAAGGCTGGGAGGGGGCTCCTCCATCCCAGAGCCACAGACCCCATTCCAACCCACCATTACAGGAACCCAGGGGCTTCGGGTGGCTCCAGGAGTGAAGGTAGAGCCGGTGCCCTCTGCCAGTCTGCCTGCCACCCACCTGTGGGGCTCCTGCTCATGATGACAGGGGTGGCCGTGGCCCCCACGCTGGGGCTCTCACTGCCGGGCGAAGCACTGTAGACAAACACGTCCTGCTTGAACGGCGATGCGGTGGAGGGCTGGCTTCCCTGCTCACAGAGACAGGACATGGCCTTTCCCGCAGTCAGGTCTTCCCCCACGCCCTGCTGATGCCCCACTGCACCCGTGCCCACTGGAGCCCTACCACCAGTTGCTGGTAGGAGAGCTTGTCCTGACGGAGCACCCTACTGGCCTGGGCAGACCGAGCAGTGCCCAGGGCATCCCAAGGCTCGCTGGGGTGTCACAGAATCACAGAATGGTTTGGGTTGGAACAGACCTTAAAGACCACCTAACCAGACCCTCCCTGCCATGGGCAGTAATGCCTTCCACTAGACCAGGCTGCTCCAAGCCCTGTCCAACCTGGCCTTAGACACCTCCAGGGATGGGGCAGCCACAACACCTCCGTGTCCCACCAGGCACTCCAACCCTCCTCCTCCCCACACCCAGAGATGGGCTTAAGCCTCTCCCTGTCAGCAGTGAGGAGGCACCTGGGGGCTGGTGGGCACTTCCCCCCACAGAGCCCAGGGGTCCGGAGGCAGCAGGGAGCTGAGGGGCGTGTGGAATGTCCCGCGGGGAGCGTTCGGTGCCTACCACGCTGTCGTACTCCTCCAGGGTCTCGCTCTCCCCCGCTGTGCTGCTGAAGCTGCTGGTGCTGGAGGAGGAACGGGAGATGTTCGACCGCCCGTTCTCTTTCAGCTTGATAAAAGGCCTAGGGAGAGGCGGAACGGAAGGAAGGGCGCGTGGCTGTCACCAGGGAACTGTGTCCCTTGGACTGTGACAGCGGGACAGACCCTCCTGCACACCCCCGGCGCAAAGTGCTGCCGTAGGAATGAACCTTTTGGGGTGCTGCAGTACATGACCACTTCCAAAGGCGTGGGATAAGGCACTGGGTGGGTGCCCCAGCAGGGAGCCCTAGATCCAGCTGACTTCACCTTGGCAGGGAGGAACAGGCACAGCAGCCTTCTATGCCCTGGGGATGTGGGCAACCTCGATCAAACGCTGCTTTTTGCTCTTCTTTGTAAAGACCAAAAAGTAGCTGTGCTCATGAATCACCAGACTCTTTTCTCCCTTAATATCAAACTTATGTACAGTACAATTTAGATATGGTTTTGTTTGACAAATTCCTTGATGCCTGTTGAGCTGTGGTGGAAGGAGGACAGGCTCCTTCTGGCTCACCTGTCTTTGTTGGGGCATATTTCAGGGGAGCTGGGGTTGGATGAGGTTTCAGATTTCATCTCTTGGGAAGAATGTCCCAAATCTGGTGTCTTCTGGGCTCCAGAAACACTGTCGCTGAGGGCACAAAGAGACCAGTTGCATGAGTTATACAAGAGTCTTAAAAGGATGGTCAAACTGTACTACCTAACACCAAATATAAACTGTGCGAGAGGCAGATGCTCTACAGGTACCACCACTTTGATGACAAACTTACCACCTTGTCCTGCTCTCGGCCTGGCTCTCCGATGTCGTGTGCAGGCGAGGGAACAGCCCTGACCGGCGCTTGATGGGGCTCCTGGACTGGTTCTTGGCAGCAGCAGCTGGGACAGGGGGCTGAAAGCACAGAACAATCTGGGTTCGAGAGCACAGCTCTCTCCTGGGAGTTCAGATGCTAAACATCCTGCAAGGAACTGTGCTGCCTGCGCATCTGAAAACCACATAATGCCAGAACTTCTTTTCTATCTCCTTTTATTTTGGGGCCAAAACCCCAGGAAGCTTATTTTAGGTTCTTCCACAAAACGAGCCCAGCTTGAACAAAGCACCCAAACTCACAGCCTGCTCAAGTCTCCACCTTGCCCTTACCCTTGCTCCCCATGCAGGGGACTGCCAGGCTGCATCAGTGGAACACAGTGCCCCACCGGGCTGTAGAGGGGTGGGCAGAGGAAGGAACAGTGGGACAGAGGGACAGTGGGACAGAGGGACATGTGGACATGCTCACCGAGAAGGTGGTCTTGGTCACCTCGCCACTGTTGTGTGCAATGCCCCCACTGAGGCTGCCTGGGATGCCACTGCCGTGGTGCTTCTTCTGGCTGCCCACCATCGTCTCCATGGAGTGGCTGCGCACCCGGATGGCTCTCTGTGGCAGAGGGGACAGGGGACAGCAGGTCATCACCACCCGGCGGGGCACTGTCCCCAGAACTTCTCCCCAGCTTCAGGTCTTTCCCAGGCACATGGGAGAGCAACCTGCCTATGCCTCCCCAAGAGCAAGCACACCCCAATAACAGCATGACTGGTGACATCAGCCCTGGCAGGTGTAGCTGAGCATGGGCTGTCCTTGGGGAGCCCCACAGCCACCACAGGATCAGATTTTCCCCCCACTGGTCTGTGATATCGAGGACTACAGCTACAGGACCAGGAGATACAGACACGAGCCCCAAGCCCTGCCTCCTCCCTGGCCAACCTCACAGACCCCTCGGCAGGAGTGGGGACCACAGCCACGCCATAAGACATGGCACACCTTCCATAATTCTCCCTGGACTCAGGGAGGACAGATCATGTGGAGCCTCCTGCCTTTCTTGCACCTCTCCTGCACCTCTCCAGCCTGCCCCGAAACAGCCCCTGAGCTGGAGGCTTCACAGCCACATAAAAGTGCTTCTGTTCTTCAGCAAACTACTGCTTGAGAATACATTTAGCCTGAACTGCTGCTTCTGGTTTGGTCAATCTACTTCTGGAAGGGACTGGAGGTGAGCTGTGCAGCACTGGCCCCACGACAGGCGCAGACTCTCCTTGCTCCCTTCAATCTTCATTTCTCCCTGTCAAGCAGCCTCCTTCTCTCACTCCTCACATCAGCTACATTCCCCATTCTCTTCTCAGCTATTCCCTCAGCCATGGCTGCTGCTCCTACAGCCCCTGAATCCCAGCCCAGGCTAAAGAGTAAATGAGTCACGGCAGGCCAAATTCCTGGAGGTGCCAGCACTGCATCTGCAGCATACAGGCTGTTTGCTGCTGGCTGCGGGGTCATGGAGCCACAGGTGGACCCACACCAGGGTAAGAGGAAGCTGCAGCCCTGAGCTCTCACCAAGCCTCCAGTGCTGAACACCACAGCCCCAACAGCCCCTCCTGCCCATCCAAAAACAAACATCAAGCAAGAGTCCATCAGACTGGATTTATTGGGGTCAGCAGCAATTCATACACAATTTGACGTTGTTCGTAGGTAAAAGTGACCAGTTGCTTTGCTGGCACTCACACTCTGCAGGCTCCTGCCCTGGGCTGTGGAACTCTGCAAGGTTCCCCAACACCCCAGCCCACCTCTCAGAGAGAGGTGCCTTTGTTTGTCACTCACTCAGAGCCCAGCAGAACTGAGCTCTGCTCGCCTCTGAGAACTGGTCCCCCGGCCACCTGGCCAAGGGGCTGGGTCTGTAGGCCGGGTCGCAGGTGCAAGGCAGCAGGCAAAAAGATACCGTGAGGACCAGGTCTCAGCCCTTCCAGCCCTCCTTTACCGTCTGTCCCCCCGGTCACTCCGACAGCACACGGTGCAGGACGTAAGCCAGCAGGCAGCCCAGCAGCGCGGGCCCCAGGCGTCCGGGCAGGCGCAGCCTCACACCGACCACGGGCCTCACCTCCCACCCCAGCACTGCCTGCAATGCCAAGAGAGCACAGTCTGTCTCCTGGCACACACAAAGTGTGCCAAAACGTGACTGTTTAACCTCATTGTCGAGACCCTGACGTGAATGCTGTGATGTATGACTGACTGCACAGCAGTTCCATTCCTACACGTCTCACACTGGAACAGGACACATCTGAGCTTCTGCAGCAGGGCCTGGGGAGCTGTGCACCCCTCCTCCATGGCCCCATCCTCCAGGTACAGGATGAGGTGACTCATCCACCAGTGCTCACTTCTCCATGCTATAGGAATAACCGTGCCTGAAATAACTGCAGGAGCTGTCCCAGTACAGTCGCAGGCTGAGCAGGCAGTGGTGGCAGCAGCCCCCACCTCCTCTTGCCACCCTACCCTCAGGGGACTCCTCTTGTCCCCCAACATGTTCTTTGCCAGCCCCAGGTGCATTTTAGCTCTGCTGTTGGCAAGGGCAGGGCTTTACCTTGAAAGACTCCAGAAAGCCTCCATGACCCCCATTCTCCAGCTTGTCCTCCTCGGGCCCCAGCCCCAGCATGGTCTGTGTGTGCCCATGGAGCTCATCATGAAGGTTGTCCAACAAGGCTGCCCGTGTCCGGTCCTGCAGGAGAGACAAGGCACTCAGCCAGGGGCTCCAAGGGAGGAGCAGTGGCACCGATCCATGTGACAGCCAGCTCATCCATCCTCGAGGGCAGTGCTTGCCCCGTGGTCACCATGCTCTCTCGTCCCTGCCAGCACTGACCCAGTTCAACAGGGAAAGGTGGCTTTGAGGAGGAATAGGAGAGCTCCCCAAACCTGCCGCTGCTCCAGGCAGGGACACGTGGGCAGCGTTACCTCCAGCTTCGCAAACTTGTCGGACTTGCAGCAGGCGTTCTCAGCATTGATGAGCTTGGTCAGCAGGAACTCCCGGAACTCAGGGCTCTGCAGGGAGACAACCAAGGTGGAAAACACACCATTTTTGTAAGACTCTCTGTATCTCTGGTACCACAGCTGTACCAATCCAAAACCCAAGCTCACAGCACCCAGCAGCCCCTACAGGTGTGGAAGCATTGGTGGAAAACCCCAGATGGGTTTGAGGCGCCCTCCTGCACCAACACAGGTGCCTCAGCACCAGAGCCACTGCTGCCGCCTGGCACAAGTAATACCATGCAGTGGTGTATGGCCACTCACCCTACCATAAACACCAGGGGCCTCACTGGAAACCAAAATCAATGCAGATCAATCCCAGAAGTCCTGTTTTCCCCAAGCTGGTGTGCTTGGAAACATCTCGGACATGCACATCTACTTTTTTTACAGCTTGGAACATGCCTCCCTCTTCAGCTCCTACCTTCTGGAACACCGGTGGGCTCGGCAGGGGTGGGCCAAAGGAGGGAACGTCTTCCCGGGCTGTGACTGATACCTGAGGAGTCAAGAGACACGTTATTCCCATGGGTGCAGCAGGATAACAGGGTTTATGCTACCCAGGTGATACATCAGACAGGCGTGAACTGTTCCAAGGCACATTCAAACACTGAGGACCACCAAAACTCATTAACAAATGAGCTGTTATACAAACATGTACTTTATGCACTGATGTCTGTATGCACACAAGGTGTGTAACAGTGCACACGTAATACACCTGTGTGCACACGTGTGTGTGTTCAGCACTCAGATACGAGTCCCCACGAGGCCTAACACTGACTGCATCACTGAGCACAGGGTGGGTGCTGGGCAGCTGCCTGCAGACCTCGGTCTGGGATCGTCAAATTATGGAATGGTTTGGGTTGGATGGGACATTAAGGGTCATTCAGTCACACCACTCTTGCCATAGGCAGGGACACCTCCCACTATCCCAGACTGCTCCAAGCCCTGCCCAACCTGGCCTTGAACACTTCCAGGGATCCAGGGGCAGCCACAGCTTCTCTGGGCAACCTGTGCCAGGGCCTCCCCACCCTCACAGGGAAGAACTTCCTCCTAATCTCTAATCTAACCCTTCCTGGTGGGAAGTCATTCCCCCTTGTCCTGTCACTCCATGCCCTTGTCAAAAGATGCTGAAGCAAAAATGGGTACGTGCACATTGGGGCTGCCCTCACCTTGTACGCCGTATTATCTGCCTCGGGGTTTTCCACCTGCACCACAATGTAGGCATGCAGGAAGTTGGAGGCAATCATGTCAGGGACAAATGGTGTGTTCTCCTCTTGGAAGATAATTGCCACAATGTCATTGCCAATGTGCCTCTTCCTCTGGAGCTAAGCGGAAAGGGAGAACACTGGTCAGTAAAACCAGGCAGTTCTGCTCCTGCAGCAAGCGTCAGTCCCAGGCTGGGGAGCCAAGCAGCCACTTCCCATGGTGCCAGGACTTGGCAGTGCCCATGGCATCAGGCAGGGCAGTGTCAGTGCATCCCCACTCAGACCCTTCTGTGCAAGCAACTTCATCTCTCTTACTTGTTGTGTGTCTCCTTCAGTAAAAGGCAGCTTTGTAGAGACATGAAACATTATCTCCCTGTCCCTGAACACTGTGTACACAGACTCCGCTCCCGTCTGCCCATGGCTGACATCCAGGCCTCCTCGAAAACTGGAGATCAAGGGAAAGGCGGAGAGAAACGAAGAGATATTAATTGAAAGCTTCACAGAGAGCACCAGCAGCTGTCAGGGGACAGGCTGATAGAACAGCCCAGTTCATTTATCCTTATCTAGAAGCAAGCAAATGGGAAAGAACAAACCATGCGTCATGTGTTGTAACCAACTATTGCTGCCACCAGCCTGAAATATAGGGTGCACATAAAGCAGAGCTGGTCAGCCAGGGCTGACCACAGCCGTGGGCACTGGCCATGGCCTCATCGTCCCTCACCAGCAGTGGGGGTCTCCCCCCACACTGTGGCCACTGCAGCGACCACCCCGGAGGCACCCGCGGCTGAGCCACAACACCAGGCACAGCACATTTCCACAGACTTCCTTCCATCTATGGCTGAATATAGCCAGATTTTATCACAACCTCAAATCTGCAGAAAAAGAAGTTTTTCTCTCTTGGCAGCTCTGCTTTTTTTTTTTTTTTAACTCCCCCAGCCTTGAAAAACAAGCCAAAGCTATATTTGCTTCTGCTCTGCACATCCCGCTCATGAGCGAGATGACTTCTGTTCTCGCACGTAGATATTTTTACATATGACATGGTCTCTTGTTAATGTATTTGTAAAATCATCCTTTTTATCTAACTTACCCTTTGAAGTCCTGGAGAGTTATGGTGTCTCCCAGAAAACTTAGGAAGTTCTTGAAGGCAGTGCTCTCTTCATTATTGCCAAACAGCTCCTCCTCTTGGGTCTGCAAAACACAGGGTGCATCTGCTGACAGCCCCAATTTTCCCTGCCTGTCCAATCCCCTGCCACCCCCAGCTCCATCCATGGAGTCCCTGGGGTCTGACCAGCACCTTGTTCCATGGTGTCCCGCACAGCCTCACGCTGCTCCCCACCTCTGCTCCCCACCTCTGTTCCCCAGCTGGCACCACCACACCCGCCACCAGCACCATCCATGGGCTGTCACAGCCCGCTCAGCCCGCAGGACAGCCCAGGGTAAAGCTGCTGAGAGCCACTTCTGAGCCCCAGCAAGGGCCTAAGGATATTATCCAGGAAATACCAAATCAGAAGTGAATCCTCTATTGGAAAATCCAAGCCCTAATCATCCCCTGCTTTCTGTATTTCAAAACAATGAGACCCTAATTACGGCCTTGCATGAGTCACTCAATCCAACCCAAAATGCAATATGTAAGATAATTAAAGTGCCTGTCAGAATAATTCTCAGTGAGTTCTGAGGCTGAGCTCTGCACTCCCCATCCGGAGTCCCCGGCTAATGACAGCATTTTCAGCAAGTGCCTGTCTTCAGAGCCCACAGTCCCTCCAGACAAACGTAGCTGTTTTGCTGTCTAAACATATATCTGATTAAAATACCACGCCTGCTAAAATCCATTTTCACATCCGCTTTTCCCTACAGCAGCTTGTGGGCTGATTTCCATACTGAGATTTTTCAGTCATATCATTTTTTAATGAGTGGGGAAAACATCTGAGCAATGAGAAACACAGTCAGTGAGGACACCCAGTGACATGAGGTGCTGCACATGGCAAAATTAACATCAGAGTTGAGTCTGTGCTCATGAACGTGGATCTCTGGTGCACAGGGACATGCTCCATGAAAGCAGCATGGGGACAACTCACCTGCCTGAACTTCTGATAGATCACACCAAACTTGAACGTGTTGTTGACCTCATGTTCATCATAAGACACTATCATCTGGGATGCCTGCAGGAAAGCAAAATGCCAATTGTTTCATCTGGTAGTTCAAAATGTGATGGCCAAAAGATCCATGGTGAGGGGTGAGGAGAGCCCACCGGAGCTGCAGCAGGGTGCAACAACAACTGGGCAGCACCAAGGGAGCGGAAGGGGGAAAGAAGCCAAATTTCCACATAATTAGGCTAAAAGTTTTCAACAGTGGCCCTGGGTGTGGTTCTCAGCATCGTTGCAGAACACACAACCAACTTGGGCAGGTTACCTCACCTTGGGGTAGAGAACCGGGTTAAACTTTAGCCCGGAGGCATCGTCACAGAAGGCCTGTGGGCAAGGGGAAAGAGCAGTCAGTGCCAGGTCCTTGGCCAAAACTTCAGGCTGTGAATGTCTTACAAAGAAGCCAAATACAGCGTCCGATTGCAGGAGCTCCCACTTCGCATCCTCTCATTGGGATGCCCCATGGCCGGGCTGGCACCCGACTGAGGATGCAGCAAGCCAAGTCCCAGGTCTCTCCATGTCAAATGAGTGCCATTTTCTCTCCCTGCCTGGGATCAGCAGGGAACCAACAGCAGGGCCAGCACACAGCACCATCTAAGTGCCCCTTGACCTGAGAGCCCAGGCACTCATTGTAAAATTGAAACTGCTGCCCAACACTGTCCAATGCTGCATTACACATCCCAGTGATGCCCAACGCCACCCAGCACTGCCAAACACTGCCCAACACATTCTGACACCACCCAACACTTCCCAACACTGCCTGATGTGCACTGGCACAGGCTTTGCTGCATGTGTTCCAGCCAAGCCAGGCAATTCACCTTTGCAATCTGGGGTATGCTTGGGAGTTTGCTGAATCCTGCCAATGGAATCCTTTCATGCAATGTCTTCACTTTGGACCTAGCAAAGAAACAACAATGAGCAGACAGACGTCAGAGAGTGTCTACAGCAAAGAGGCACCCTCTGTTGGGAAACACTGTTGTGCTGCATTTGTTGGGCCTGGTTAGTGAGCAAAGGCTCGATTTGTCTTCTCATCTCTGCAGCTCTTAAAATATTCATAGTTTGGAGGGAGATGACACAATGGTTCAGACATGCTGGGTCCTGTCAGCTTATGGAGGGATGGCGAGAGAAGTGACTGGTGTTATCCCAGGGAGGATTAAACACGCAGAGGTTTACATTCAGTTCCAGCGGGTTTAGCAACAGATCAAAGTCTCACATTCATTATCAGGTTTAGGCAGTCCCAGCACAGAAACACAAGGATGCTGCCACTGCCTCCCATCCCACCCAGACCCCCTCCACGTGCTGCCAGTCCAGCTTGAGCACTTGCTGTAGAAACAGAACCAGGGACTCCCAAAGAGAGAATATTTTGTTAAACAAAGCTTTTTTTCTTCCATACCTGAGTATAACCCTTAAATATTCTGTGCCATCTGTCTCCTCACATTTAACAGAAAGGATCAGATTTCCAAGGCTGCTGGCTGTACAGTAAAAATTTAAATGATCCTAAAAATAGAAAACAGCACATTAGCAGCCGGGAAGCCACTTGCCGATGGCAAGGACACTGCCTGGACACTCACCTGCCACCCCAACACCCTCCCATTACTCACACACTTGCACCCCCTTGCCAGGACCAGGGCTGTAAACCCTCTGCCCATGGACTTTAGCACCCAGGTCTCGGTGTGTTCAGAGGGCCAAAGAGGATTACGGGGCTGTGAGCAAGAGGGCAGGGGCTGCCACGCAGGCCCCCATGCCTGGCATGAGCCCTGGGTCCCCAGGGACAGAAGGCTCAGAGCCGATGTCCCCACCGGTGTCACAGGAGACCTGTGGCTGTGGGACTGGGGCAAAGGCTGCACGTGTGGCCTTCACTGCTACACTGGGAACCCACCAGCGCCTCCATTCCTTGCAAAGAGGGAAATTGTAAAATTTGCCCACTTTGCTCACAATTGGAGAGTTTTTCTTGGGCAAGGGTGTGCAACTTTGAGCCCCATGGGGCGGAGGAACCCACCTTCCCCAGGAAATGCTTGCGGTAGGCTCTGGCCTCTCCCTTGCACTCCAGCTTGTAGCCGTAGGTGCTGGGGCTGAGGTTTTCCTCCTCCTCTTCGCAGATGCTGCTGTCAGATGAGGTGGGCGTGCCAAGGTTTTCTGGGTCTTCTATCCAGTACCCCCCAAACTGGGGCAGGATGATCAGCGGGTATGGGCTACCCTTCTCTAGGATCTGCAGAGACATGTGCCATGAGGGGTCAGGCAGGACAGGGGTGTGGATGTGGGATGCAGAGCTCATTGCCCCATGATTTGCCCTCCCTACTGCAGCAGACCCCAGCCCTGGTGCCGGGGAGGATGAGTCCAGCCCCTCTCTGAAACTTCTGTCACATAAGAGGGCACATGGTACTGAGGAAAAGCCGAAAACCACAAAGGTAGGGAGGCGAAATATGCTTTATGCAGCTCCTCTCAGAATCTCCACCAGTTCCCCCTCCATCAGCAATTTTGGAAACGTGTTCACCGGAGGGTGTTCAGGGGAGTTCAGGGCACCCACCTCATCGATGCTGGGGTATGGGATGTAGTCTTCCTGGAAAAAGGAACCAAAACACCATCTATGACCATCTGTTCCCCACCAGCTGTCCCTTAACACCCCAGCCCTGCACACCCAACCCAGGGAGTGCCTCCAACACCTGCTGGTCCCTTGCAGGAAGGCACCAATGCAGGCTAAGTCCTGCCTAAAGGGAGTTCCTCTATTGGTGCAACTTCCCAGTACCGTGGCAAACCCCAACCCTTTTGCACAGCTGGAAGCTGAAATGCACCAGTCTGGACATAAAGCTGGATTAGGGATTTACAGGCACCATGCTCCCATCTCTGCAATTCAATCAGTGCCTTGTTTTTAGATCTAAATCCTTTCCAGCCCTTTGAGTGACTATGACGATCACATTAAACCTCTGAGATGAGGGTGGGACACTTGAAGAGATCCCCTCAAGAAACAAAAATCAACCAACCTTGTGTTTTTGGCTTCCAGACTTCTGTTCTTCCAGTTTTGGTGCCTGTTTGGAACAAAATGAATGCATCAAATTATGTACATGCTTTCACCAACACAGGGGGTCAGTCCACCAACACCAGGGTATTTTGCTACATGGAGATCACTCCAACCCAAGCGGCTGGAAGGTGGGGTCTGTTCCTGGGACAGGCCTCCCAGCACAGCAACGAAGGAGGTGCTGTGGGGCCTCTGCCCTCAGGGGCTCTGCTGGGGGAAACATCCCGCGTTACTGGCATGCACACTGCTGCTCACCTGCATTTTTTCCAGCATTTCGAAGAATTCTGCCGACTGAAAAGAAAAGAAGGAAATCTCCTGTTCGATAAAAGCAGACACAAGGCAAGCCAGTCCAAGCCACATCATGGCAGGGACACTGGACCCCCACCCTGGAGCACTTGTCCTGCTCCCTGAATATGAGCAGGCAGCTGTGACACCAGGAGCTGCCATCCAGCCCAACTCGGAGCTCAGCATCACTGCTGCAGCTCTCCTTGCCAGAAGCCCTCGACCCCCACAAATGCCCAGCATTGTGTGGAGTTTGATCAGGGATCTTGAGTAATTTCTTTTCTTAACCACAGCAGCATTGGTGAAGCTGCTGCCAGTGGTGCTGGACTGCCCAGCGCAGGGTTAATCCCCACTTGCCAAAGGAACTGAAGAGATTACTGAGCTGCTCCAATTAGAAACCCTGTTTCTGCTGCCTGGCTCAAGGGCCAGGGCGCCCTGCCCAGCCCGTGCCGGGGACAGGACCTGCAGCCATCGCACACAGGGGCCCTGCACCCCCGGCGACACAGAGTGAGAGGGCTCAGGGACAAGACCCCCACCAGAGCGGGCACAGGCCACCATCACCTCACCGGGAGAGCTGCCAAGACCACGCTGATCGCTCTCCCGCGGCGACGGGAACTCCAGGTAACCGTGTTCCCACCCTGATCTACCTGCGCTGCCCGGCAGAGCCCCGGTCCTGGTGGCAGCCTGTGCTCCGTGGAGCTGCTCTGAAGCTGCTCCCTTTAGCACAGCACCCGCAGAAGCTGGACTTGCTGGACAGTCCCGATCCCTCTCCCAGCTTTTCCTGCTGTCAGGTACACACAAATAAATTACCCAGCCAAACTACGGCTGTAAATGCGGCACTCCCAGTAAGTGGCTTTTCTGGAGGCGTGGCGCACCCGCCCCGTCCCTTCTCCCAGCCCTCCTTTCCTCTAGCCCAGGTTTGCTCCAGCCGCAGCTCCCAGCGCACACCGAGGAGCGGCTGGGCCACGGCAGATGCTGCCAGCCCGGGTGGAGAGTGAAAAGCGGGATCAGCAGCTCCCATCCTACCGCCTGTCGGAAACGGCTTGCGGGAGAGACATGCGTGATTTGGGGCAAAAAAAGGGGTCATGGTAACAAGGGGAAGGGCACGGGGGATGATTTTTAGTGAGCTCTTAGAACAGACTGAATTTCTCAAAACACAAAAAAATAGAGGAAAAAAACAGAGGACGGGGATGAAGAAATGAAAATCAAAGGACAAAGGAAAATCTGAGAGAGATTTTTTTTCCTTTAATACCTGTGGTGTTCAAAGGTCGGATTTACAGCACGAGCAGTCTACGGCTGCCAGCACAGGTGGGGCAGCTGTGGCTTGGACACAGCCCTGGCTGTGTTTCCAGCTTTAGACTACGCCTGGTCCTTACCCACCACCCCTGCAGGAGTCAAAAAGAACCCCAGGCTCAGACAGCTCTATGCCCACAGCTGGACACTCATTAAAAAGTCTTTTCCTCAGTTTGAGATTGGTTTGGATTCTGTTTATCTCCAGATACAAATGTTCTTGGATAGTTTCAGGTCCTGCTCTACCAGCAGCCAGAGCCAAGACCTGACCCCACCATGGCATGGGACCCACCTGATACAGCGAGTCCCACAGAAAATGCCCACACGTACTGAACAAAGCATGCAGCAGCCTGAGCCCTTCAGAGGGATGTGCACACTCAGAGACAGCTTTACTGGGCCACAAACATTCTGGTAATTACAGTATGTGTATAATGACACGTTCGTGGCACTGGCAGAAAGTCGTGTCACCCACCAAGGGCACGGCCAGCAAGAGGGGTGACAGTCACTTCATGGGTGCTCAGGCTTTTGCTCCAAGCCAAACTTGCACTGGCATCTGCATCAGGGTACTCCACCAAAGGCAGCCCAGAGCGGGCAGCACTGCCCTGCCATCTCTGCAGGACAAGCCTTGTCCTGGGCAGTGTGTTCGGCGGCCGGTCTCCATGGACAGGGAGCACTTGGAGAAGTTTCAGCATGGCCAGTAAGTGCCTGCTTCAGAGGTTTACAAAGGAAGTGACCAGAAAGAAAACCCTGCACCAGGCGGGAGCTGCCACAAATGGAGGGCAGCAAGCAGAGCTGTGCCAGCGCCCCTCCCCAGCACTCTTCCCCACATGTCACAGCACTCACCAGCAAGCCCCAGAAGAAATCCATTACTTCCTTGGCATCACTCTCCACCTGCATCAGCCACACAGCCAGACCTCCTCACAGGCACCCACCAAGAGCAGCTGAGCACCAGCCCAGCCATCCCTGCCCAGCCCCACACCTCCCTTGGTCAATGTTTCCTCAAGCCAGAGGCACAGCAGGACAGCTGTCTTGTTATTTCAAAGGGTGGCTCCCCTGGGAGGCAAAGTGTCCGGAACAGGTTGGGCAGGAAGCAGGTGAGGGTTTGCAGGGGACAGACAGGTGCCTGCTGGGATGCACAGCTTCACGGGCAAGATGTAAAGCCTCACGACAGGATGTCCAGCCCCATGGCAGGACTCATGCCCCTGCAGTGGGGTGCACTGTGCCCCTCAGGTGGGCACTCTCCTAAGAGAGCTGCAGCAGAAACTGGGTGCTGGGCAGGAGATAGGAAATCCCTCTCCAGCTGGAAATCTGTATGCACAAAAAAGCCACAGCCCTTCCAAAGAAGCTGAACAAATCCCAATTGTAAATCCTCTTGGAGTCATGCTCAGGACAACCCAAGCTGCTGGCTCAGGAGCTGCAGAATGGGCACGAGCACCAAGAGGGCCTTCCTGTCCCAGCAGTGCCAGGGGACGGCAGGACACGCCTCCCTTGGCCAGAACACCTGCACAGCTCTGACGAAGCACAGGCCAGGGACTTGCTCCCGTGTCTGTTCCAATGCCCATGCCTGATCCCTGACATCCCCTGTCCCAGGCAGCTCGAAGTTCATCTCTTCAATGTCAGCAGATACATCCCAGCCTCTACCTGTCCCAAGCCGATGGCAGCAATATCAAAGTGGCAGTGGGGCCACTGGGAACCTCCAAACAAGGAAACACAAACAAATCCAGAGGCTCACAGGCAAATTTCAGCCCGGAAGATGCATGGATTTAGTTTCGTTTGATACCTCTGGAATTGCCCATGCCTGGCACAGCCTGGCAGTGGCCAAGTTTCCCTGGCATGAGGGAACAGTGGGTCGGCCCCTGCATCAGTGCCCACCTGCCAGGGACACGGTGTCTGCCTCATGCTGACACAGAGCCACCACGGTGCTGGGGGAGGGTTACTGGAAGGAAAGCAGCACCGGGACTCAGCACCCTGCTTGGCATCACTGCTCGTGATTGCATAATGTGAGTGCCAGAGCGGGACAGGCCGCCGGCACGCAGGCCCCGCCACCACGGATGGAGAGACGGATGGCGTTGGAACAGGCTGCCAGCTGAATTCCAGAAACCACCTCCTGCTGCTCCTGTGGGAACAGCCCTGATCCATGCAGCCGCTGTGTTGGAAGTGCCGCTCCCACCAACTTGGCTTCCCAAACCCGGGCCCTTGGCCCGGCCCAGTGCCCGCACACTCACCTTCATGGTCGGTGGGGCCGTGAGGGGGGGTGACAGGGGCCGCTCCGGGACGGTCACATCCGTGCTGTTCAGCAGCTCCTGCTTCCTGGAAAACCAAACACAGGCATGTCAGCTCCCCCCGCCCGAGCCAGCACACGAGGCAGGAGATGAGGGTTATCTCCCTTGGCAAAGCCGTGGCGTGCAGCTGCCTGTACAGTAATATCTGGAATCTGAGAAAAAACCCAACCGACAGTGTGAGAAGGTGATAAAAGTCATCAGAGGAGCCCGTGCCCAGTGTGGGCTGCGAGTCCTCATGTGTGGTGTTGGTGCTGCAGGGACAGCAAAGCTGGGTTCCTATGACAGCCCATCCCCATGGGTGCCCTCCCTCTGGCATCCTCCTCACCAGAGCAGGACCTGCGGCTGAGCAGCCTTCTGGCAGCAAAGGAGGCTCGGGAACACCCAGGGACACCCCAGCATGGGTCTGGAGTGACCCAGCCGAGGGCCCCTTTGCCAACACAGCACCTGGCACAGGCACTGGATTTAGAAGTACCAAGAGCCATCATGAAGATGCAGGGCCCCAGGAAAGCAGAAAGCAGCCCCTGTACCACGGAGCTGCCAAGACAGCCCCCCACAAAAGTCCCCTAAGCTTTGGAAAAGTACGGCCTCAGCCCTCCACTGAACAAAATTCCCATCCCTCTCGCCCGGCGGTTCCCGGGCAGGCAGCCATGCCGTCACGCAGCAGCACTGCCAGATGCTCCTCCGGGAGTCAGAAAATCTGAGATTTAATTTAGTTTCCTCTTGTCCCTGCCAGGTTAGTCCTGCAGAAACCGGGCCAAAATGTCCAACTGTTTATCTCGCCGTAACGAGGTTTGGTTCCCATGGCAGCGCGCCCCGGGATGGCTCCACACAGCGCAGCGTGCAGGCAACGGGCACCGATGCCGCCGGGGCCCTCTCCAGAACACAGCTCCTGCTAGAAGGGGCACACTGACCTCTGGAAACACCTGCCCTCACCACAGCCCCACCACCCCAGGCCCTGCTCTCCCACCCACGCTGCCCCCTCCTCCCAAGCCCCAGTATTTGTGACAGCAGGTGACAATCACTTGCCGGTCACGGGAAAGCTCGGTGCCTGCAGCCCCTCCTCAGCAGGACCTGCGCCATGGAGATGCTGAGGGGATGAAGTGGGAGGCACCAAGGAGACAGCGGGGGGGCAGCAGGGAGGCTGGGAAGGCAAAGTGGGACCAGCAGCATCATCCCACTCACAGCCAGGGGAGGCACGGCACCACCTGGGCTGTGCCAGCAACATGGACGTAGTCAGAGGCACTGGGGGAAATGCCCATTGCATTGTGTCCAAAAATTAATCCAGACCAAGAACTGACATTTCACATTACATTAAACCAAAATAAAGCTTCTCTCTTTTTCATATCAGAGCAAGGTTAAATTTACATTGTTACACCTCATTTGAGCTCCTGGTATCTTCCAGTTTTTCAATGCAAGAAATGAATTGGAGCAATGTGGGGCAATAGCAGAATTCCTGTCCTGCCCACCCATACTGTTTATCAAGCTCCTTCCCTCTCTGCTCTCCACAACCTCGCCATGTCTCTACTGCTCAAAAATGCCGAGGATGACAGATTTTCCTTGTTTGCTCTTTGACTTTCTAGGACACTAAAGCACAGCCTGATCTGGAGCAAACTACTCATCCTCTGCTCTCCTTGCTTTGAACCCTGAGCTCTGCCTGATTGCACTCAGCTGCACAGTGACCTCAAAGGCATAAAACAGATACGACTTTGAAAAGATTAAAGTTACAGGGATGCGCACAAATAATTTGATTTGATCTGGGATTTGTAGTGGGTTGCCATAGCATCATATTCTAAGTATTATAAAATCACCCAACTTAACAACATGTTCCTCTGTCACATGCTGGCTGCTTCTTTGGGGCCAAACTGCTGGAACTGCTCCTGCAGTTCCGGGAGAGCAAAACAAGCCCATCCCCAACGACTGCTTGGAACGGGTCTCTGCGTTAGGAATCTGTTATGTTGAAGTCCAGCCACAGACGCCAATGATTCAGTTCGCCATCAGCGCTGGGGTCAAGGGCCAGCGGCCCATTTCCCAAACTGATGACCCTCAAGGGATGATAAATGAACCATGAGGCAGATTAGCACATCTTTGTCTGTGCACTGGGGTGCAGCCCTCAGGGATTCCCCTGAAGCGACCCCAGAGCCTGCGGGGGCTCACAGCAGCCCAACACCGTGACCCAGTCCCCAGCTGACACTGAGGGTACAAGTCTCTGCAGAGCCTAAAGCACAGCAGAGGTGGCAGTGCCCACACCAGCGAGGATGGGCACTGGGGATGCTGGGCAGCTCCCCACGCACTCGCCTCTCCCTGGCACCACAGGAGTCACGCAGCTCCAGCACCAACAACGTAACCAAAGGTCCCAGTGCTGTGTTCGCTCCCTGAGGGGGCACCTGGCAGGTGCCAGGGGGGTCTGTCTGCCCCCAATGCCTGTGTGCCCACCCTGGCCACGGCTAGAGCCAGGCACCAGCGCACAGAATGGGCCAGAGCATCCTCCGGAGCTGCGCGGCCAGACACCAGCCTCTCCAGAAGGAAACACGGGCATCAGCTTTGTAATTTTATTTTGTTGTTTTTCTCATTAGGCAAATTAAGAGAGAAGCAAAAGAGAGAATTAGAATCCTGCATACTTAGTAAATGTAATTAAGGAAATACCTTAATGTGGTTATGGCAGGGCCGACTGCAGCGTTTCTGAATGGAGACTGAGATCACCCCTGCCATCCCAGCCCCCTCCTAGGACTGTGCTCGGGGGCACCTGTTGCCAGCTCCCAGGGAGGCAGAGCCCACCAAGTAAGGGCTGCTCTCCTGGCTCCTTCCAAAGGAGGAGAAAATAGGGATTTTTTCCCCCCATTTTGGGTACATGGGCACTGGTGAGCTCCCAGCACAGCAAGGGCAGGTGAGGTCTTTCTCTTTAAAGCGTCCCTGATCACAATCCTAAAGCACCTTCAAATACATATCCTGCGTTCGGTAAACCCCACCAACATACTGAAATTCTGATTAAAAAGTCCTGTTCAGCACAGAGCCAAGGCTGCATGGACCCCCCGACTGTTCCCATCTGGACCCTGACTCCGAATGCACACTTCTCTCATGCTCTCTCAACCCAAAGCCTAATGAAAAACCCCTAATGCATCGCACCTCCTCATTTTCTCCATCTGATTTATTTCCCAGACAGGCTCTAAGTCAACACAGTACATTCAGATAAATCACAGCTGGGGAGGGGAGATGTCAACATATTACCTGAAACGGTGAAGTGCTCCACAACACGTGGTTGGCTCTACATCTGTCACCATGTGCAAATGAGATAGGAGCATCCCAGGTTACCCATATGCCTATGCTTAACTCCACAGATCAAACCTGGCCTAAGGAGGCACCAAACTCCTGCAGCAACAAGTTCTGCCTGTCAGATGCTGCATCCCTGAGAAGGTCAGCAATGACTCTCCTGTAAATTAACAGCCTCTATTTTTGGACTCATCATTTTTTATCCATGATGGGCATCACCTTGCCAGCTGCTTCCTTTTTAGTTTATTTAATATGCCATGCCCAGTCTCGTAAGTTTTCAGAGGGGACTGTGCTTCCATATCACTTTCCATCCTCCCCCTGCCCGGGCTCAGCCCTGGCCACGGCGGGTGGTGGGAGCAGGGCACAGGCTGCTCGTCCTCCCTCTGGGGGGGCTCCTCTCCATCCCCCACACAGCTGGGTCTGACCGCTGGCTCCAGGGACACAAGCACCTGCTGACACACCAGGCAGAGCAGCAGTGGCCAGGAGCCCTTGGCAGCTGCTCACAAGTTGCAAAAAAAAACCTCAACCAAAAGTGTGGGTTTTTTGCAACACAGACAAGAGTACCTTGCTGTGAGTTTACACCTGGAAATCTGCAGTGAGTGCCTGAATGAAGCACCTTGCCCTGACTTTGAGCAGCTCTCCACCCAATCCCAGGATGCCAGGCAAGCAAGATCTCGCTGCATCATCACTCATCCCAGGAAGGACATCAGCAGAGGACACGCACTGCTGCAGGCTCCCACTGATGTCAGACAGCCGTGGGGCTCCAGAATCCCCCCCAGACGTGGGGTCCAGCCCAGGTATTCAACACTGCAGAGCTTCCAGACCCCTGGGCAGAGCCCCTGCCATGGAACATCTTACCTAAAAACTGATTTACCTAGTTATGTCCTGGCTCAGCCTAGCCCTACCCAGCAATGTTACCCTTCTCACATCTCACATTGCCTGAGACAGCAAAAAAGAAAGTGCAGCATTTTCTCATCTACATTTCTTGCAATAAATTACGTATTTGCAATCTGCCAGCCTGCACCTGCACACACACAGCGTCCCCGGCGCACTGTCCTCGGAGCGGGACCGCAGCCCTGCTCAGAGCAAGGTGACATTTAACTGCCAGTGGGGCTGGCTCTAATTGCCCCTCTGAACAGGGAATAACCATTGCTGAACAGTTCAGAGCGTCCCGCACTTGAGCAGGCAGGATCCCAGCTGCCTGCGCTGGCCATGGGGTCCCTGCTGTGCCACACATTGCCCATCCTGCCTGGGGAGGGGAGGCCAGCGAGAAGCTGACTCCTGCTTTGCCTACACCTCTACAGATGCTGGAATCTTTCCAACTGGCCAAGGGCTTTCCACTGGGCCAGGCCGGGACAGTGAGGCTCAATATGCAAGTAATGGTGAGAAGAAGTTTTTATCTTTTACAAAATGTGCTGCCTGCTCTCCCTTGCAGGAACAGGGAAAGTGGTAATTTCCTGCAGATCTGGGTAAATCAGCCAAGGCACTTGCAGACATTTTCAGACCAGAAGGCTTGTCTGATCCTATTCCTGCCAAACCCGAGCCAGGAGCCTCGGGCAGCCGTTTCTGAGCTGATTCAGTAATTTGCAAATTGCAGAGAACAGCTCCCAGAAACCTGCATCCCCAAAGGCCATGGGACTGATGCCAAAGGGCAAGGGGAGGCTGTGAGTGGAGAGGTGCCCCACACCAAGGCACCCACCCACCAGCTCTCCCCTGTGAGAGGAGAGCCACCACCACATCACCTCACTTGCATGTGGGACATTCAGGAAAATTCATTTAGATAGAAATACAGCTCCAAATGCCAGGCTTTCAGAGCAAAACAGGAGCAAGGAGGAGCCCCCAGCAGCAGCCACCCCCCAGGCCTCCCCGCTCCTCCCCTCCAGCTCAGGTGCGCAGGGGAGGCACAGGTGAGAAGGCTGCAGGTGGAGGGGCAGGTGAGCATCACCCAGCTCTGCAAGGGAGCCTGCTGTGTTGCACTGCACTTTGCTGCGTTGCTAACAAGGAAGGGACATGGGCCACCACAGACTCTGCAGCTGCCACTGATCTTGCCAGGCTTGCATATGGCTCATGGAAGCAAAATTCAATTGCAAATGCAGAACAAAGACCGAATGTAGGAGGGAAAAAAGCAAATAGGAGCAGGTGGAGGAACAGAGTCCCTTTTGACGATGCCGCTAGCAGTCCCTTCCTTTTCCTGCAGATTATGTCACTTTGATGGCCCTGGCAGCTTGCATAAGATGAAACAACCACCGTAAAGCACTGCTTGAATTCTTGCAATCACTCCCATGGAGGCTCCTCAGTCCACGGCAGACAGAAAAAAACCTCCTCAGGGTCTTGTTCTCCCCTTGAGCTGTCTGTGTGACTCTTGTTGTACTCAGTAAACCCCGCAGCAAGAGGCACACTGAGACGTTTTGTGCACAACAAGATGCGGGGGAAAAAAATAAAACCAGACTCACACATCACGGGGCAGATTCCTGTGCAAGTTCAGAGCCAGTTTTTTTCTAAGCACTCCAGTGTCATGCTGGGCTCACTTATAGAAACCCGGTACCTGGGGGAAAGAAAACTCTTTGGCAAAGTCTTGCTTGGTGTGACTAGTAAAGCACTCCCTGCCCTTGAGGCAAATGCAGGATTGGCCAATGAGTTTCAGTGGGTACAACATCCAGAGGATCACCTGGGCCCCCACCAGCATCGCTCTGCACTTGGATAGTTCCCACACATGGGGGGTCCTCTACCACAGGTGAAAGCAGGAGAAGAGACTTCAGGTCACCCCCCCAGCCAGCCAGCCCCTCCAACACTTGCTAGCCAGTATCTGAAGCTCATGGTCCAAGGGCAGAGCTATGGCTGGAATGGGCCTGGGCTAAACAAGACAAAACCCAAGGAGCAACAGCAGGGACAGGAACAGCCAAGCCCACCTGGGAGCCCCAGCTCAGACCCCACACCCGGCATTCCAGCCAGGGAGTGTGGTACAGGGCACCCAGCCATGGCTCAGCTCAGGTGAGCATCCGTTACTCATTCGGGACCTGGGGGTTGGTTTTTCCAACTGTTCCACTTTGATGATCTACCTAATACCCCAGCAAGGGAGAAGAAAATATCCCAAAACAACAACGGTGACATATGAACTCCCCAGGAACGCCAGTGTTCAGTCTTTAGCGCATCACTGAAATCCTGCTCTCAATGGCACCAGCTGTCCAAGGCAAAGTCCCTATGCCAGCAGCACCGAAAAATGGGGTACAAACCCACAATCCACAACTGGTGGTGGACAAAAAGCTTCATTCTCAGTCACCTCACTCTGATTTTTTCATGCTTACAGATTAGGGAGTGGGAGAATATTTTACAATAAAGATTCCAAATAACCAATTCTTCATTCATTTGAGTTTGGTACAAAGTCACCACCTGAACCAAGAAAAAAGAAACAAAAAAACCCTCAGTCTGCAGCAGTGCCCATATTCCTTCCACCCTGAACCAGAGGTACACACACTGTGAGGTTCGGATACATATTTCTGAATATTTTTAACACCGAAGTTGCCAGAGCAGCAGAGTTCTGGAGGAGAAAACTCCCTGCCCGGGGCAGCCCGCATAGATCAGCGCGGGGTCAACCTCTGAAGCCAAGAGCAACTCCCGTGCGGAGCGGGGGGAGCGGCGCCCGCGGAGCAGATGCCAGCTCGCACAGCACTGCAAACAGGCCATTTCCTACGGCACAAAGTTGAACACGAAGTACAGCCCGTGGTTTCGGCAATGAAAGATGAAACCATTTGTCAGCTGTTCCCGGCGCAGACAAAGCTGCGGAGCCAAGTTACAGCGGTTCTGCCTGCACGGGAGCCCGAGGGGGCCCTGAGAATCGCGCTGGTCCCGCCGGCTCTGCAGCAGCCGCGGCGTCGGGGCTCACCTGGCCCGGGGAGCGCGGCCCCTGCACACACGGGCACCGACACGCGCTCTGAGCGGCCGCGGTCACTCCGGTGCCCGGCTCCCGGCAGCGCTGCCAGCGCACAGCGCTCAGCGCAAGCGGGTCACGGTTATGCCGGTGCCTGCTGCCTGGTCCCCGGTACCGCTGCCGGCACACAGCGCGCACCGCGAGCGGGTCACGATTATCCCGGTGCCTATTTTCCAGCTCCCGGTACCGCCGCCGGCACCCCCCGCCCAGTAATTCCATCCGCCGCTCCCGCCGCTGGCCCCGAGTCCCCCCCGCAGCCCCCGGGCTCTGCCCAGCCGACGGTACCGAGCGCTACCCGGCTCCCCGCGGCGTCACCTTCTCTCGCTGCTCTGCCGGGAGCGGTGCAGGAGCCCGATCAGCACCACGGCCGCCCGCACCCCTGCGCGCCGGGACCGCGTCCTGCCGCCCGCCCGGGACATCGCCGCTGCCGCCGCCACGGAGCGCCGGCACCGGCGGGGGCGGCGGCGCGTCCACGGCCGCGACCGCCC
>NW_024581088.1:10649309-10672331 GCF_017639235.1 Corvus kubaryi | reverse complement strand
CCCCGCGCCGCCGGTAACGAGCGCGGGGCCGGTAACGAGCGCGGGGCCGGTAACGGAGTCCCGCGGGAGCGGCCGCGGAATGGCGGCAGCTCTGCCCCCCTTCCCCTCCGGCCGGGGAGGCGTGGGTGTGTCCGCAGACCCCCGAACACCCCCGGGCCGGCTCTGCGGGCGGGCGGGGCTCTGAGCACGTCAAGGCCCCGGGGACCCGACTGTCCGCGGCAGAGCGCCCGGGTCACCCCGGTACGGAGGCTTTCCCGGCAGCCACGGCCCGGGCTCCTTAAGGGGCGAAGTGCCAGCACAGACCCTTCAACCCCGCAGAGGGAGGACTCGCTCCTGCCCCACAGACCGGCTCCTTCCCGCAGCAAACCCCCGCGGGACCTCCCAGCTGGTCCCAGCCTGGCCCTGCCATCCCTCTGCCAGGCCCGAGCATCCCTCCCCCCTGAGCCCAGGCTGCAGCAGCGGGACAGCACGAGGCCTCGAGCCTGTCCCTCACACCGGGAGCTGACACACAGCTCCCTCCAGGAAATAAGAGTACTTTTTTTTATTAAGTAAGCTGTAAATTATCTACTTCTCACCTCAGCACCTTTCCCTGGAAATCCTTGTTGCCGTGGTGATAAAACACCCAGGTCCCTGTGCCCCCCTTATCTCACCTTTCTCCTCTGCCAGTTTAATTTTCACAGGAATTAGACACAGGACAAGCTACAGCACTTTGAGCAACTTCCTAGTCCGAGGGATGAAAGCACCATCCATGCTGCCTGCAGGTGTGGGAACATATATGAGAACATCCACCCAGCACAGGACAGGACACCGGCACCTGCCCACAGCCTACTGGTTCTCTGTATCCCTGTAGGCATTAGGAACAGTCGAAACAACCCTCCTGCATCTGGTCAAGCCCACTGCCCTGGGTGGGTTTAACCAGCCTGACCTTAGAGCAGGGAGGGCAGAACCCCTCTGGCAGTGGGTTGCAGGGCCCCTGGAGCAGCTGCTCCACAAAGTGTCACAGCCAGGTCAGGGTTTTGGGAGGACCCTGCCACAAACAGGAATCTGCTGGGGGGCACACACAGGCTGCAGGCAACCACATGCACCGTGCACTCAAGTGGGACCTGAGCAACTCCCAGGGAAAGATGGAGAGAAACGCCCCCTGCTCCCCAGCCACAGAGCAAGAGCCCAGCATGGAACAAGAGCTGCCTGGAAACCCCCGGCTGGAGCAGTCAATCATTAACAATGCATGGGGCTCCCCTGGCAAAGTCTGTAATAAATGTGTTTGCTCAGGAGAAACAGCTTGCAGAGGCCACAGACCACATCTGGCAGGGAACAGCCGCTCCTGCAGCCTCGTCCTGCCTGTCACCCTCCTGCTTCACCCACTTCCCCTGCCTGTCACCCTCTTGTCTACCATCCTTAAGGAAATCAACATAACCTCAGTTCTGGCCTTCTCTATCTAAATGTTTCAGCAGAATCTCTAATCAGATGGATTCTTTAAATTCAACAACAACAAAACCCCTATCATTGCTGTAATCTCTTTCTGTATCCTACTGTAAGTCAGATAAAGCCAGGCGTGATGTTACTTTTGTCAACACACCACATGAATTCACCCCAGATGAACCAGACAGCGTTTCGGTGTCACCACAGCACCCATCCCGACCTACACCGTGCACACGGATCACTCCAGAGAGTCAAGACCCAAACTTAAACCCCAGATCAGTATTTTTGTATTTTGCCAGATCTCAAGGTCCCTGGGGAGACTGAGACAGCAGCAATTCCAGCAGACAAGTGTCGAGGTACCCACTTCCCCACAGGAAAAAGCCCAACTCATTCTCCAAAAATACTGAAATGCATTTGTGCCTCCTCAAAACATCAGATGATGCCAAACTCTGAATGGTAGTGAGTGAATGTAAGTGGGTAAGAGGAACTAATCCTGCAAAACCTGGGTGCTACCTGCACTGCCAAGCCTTTCAATAAAGTTTCTGGTGGATCAACAGAGCTCCTCCTGCAGAAAATACCTGTCTGCTTTCCTTGAAGCTCAAGCTATGAGTCTGGCAAATTTCTCAGGCATAGGAAACAAACAAACAAACAAACAAGGAGAAAGAGAAAGAAATTAGATCCTGTTTCTGTGCCAAATTACACTAATTCTCCAGCACCTCAGTAGTTTCCAGTTAATGGAGGGGGAGGGGAGTTAATTTTAAATCTTTTACCTCTCGCATTAAACAGGCAGATTCGAATTTCATTGAGTCTCCTTCTCTGGAGACATTTTCCACATCTCCCCTCCCCTTTTCCAGACAAGTTAAGTATTAATCTCCTCTTGGTTTATGCTGAAGTGGCTTTGTATTGATTTTTAAAGATGTTCAATTCTCTCCTATTTGGAAATAAACCAACACTTTGAGCAGAAACTCAGTCAGGTTCCCTCTCCACCCAAACATGGCCCAGCCCACAATGGAAGTAACTGCTTCTGGACTCATTGCAACTGATTTGTAATTTATAGGCTGAGGGCAAGATAATAGATGGTGAGGGGCTGGCGGGCTATGGGTTCTCCTAGGAGGGCTGGATCCTCACACAGCTAAAAGAAACCAGGACCTCCTGCTCCACAGGACATCACCTGTGGCTGTGACGGGCCCTGCAGAACCTGCCCTGTATTTCTTAGGTTCTGCTGTCTGGTATCTGCTCCAGGATGGAGCGGGGCAGGATGACAGGGATGCCTAGGGAGGCAAACGAGGTGGCAGGGCTGGTGCATCTGAAAGCTCCTGCCCCTGCCTGTTTTCCCCATGCTGTGCCCCCTCCAGCTCCATCCAACCTCCTGTTCTTGCAGTGATGCCACCAAAGCACCCATCACCTTCGTGAATGTTTGCAATAGGGATGCACTGTCAGGGTCAGCACCCCCAGAAGCTCTCCAGATGTCCCAAAGGGCATCTCCTAAGACAGAACGCTGCAGTTCGAGACTCCAAGTCTCCATCCTTCCTTTAAAACCTCACTATCACCCCTTCAGTGACTAAATTACCTCCAGGGTAAGCAGCTGCCCCTGTTTTATGAAGAAATAAATATCTCTTGAAAAATGCCCTGACATTTTTGCTTCAGAGAAAGCAGTTGGCAAGGAACTAGGAAGCCTGAGGGGCTGGAGGGAGCACACGACAGGTCAGGACAATTACACGTTGTGATCAATACATCACCTGGAGGCCGTCTGGACACTCTGCTAAGAAAGAGGATCTGAAAACACCAGACTGGGACAAGACTAAGCCTTTATCCCTAGGAGTGCTGAAACTGCCATGAATAAATGACACTATTAATATTATTATGAATCCATTAATTTATGTAGTAACTTTGGCTTTTGTATTGATGCTGCAATGGGATGAAACCCCCCACGGGTGAGAGCCCATCAATCTTCCTCAGCCACCTGCAGGGGCCTTTCCACCTGCAGAGGACCCAACCCCATGCTCACACCTGAGCTGCAAGCACAGCTGAGCCCAGCTCCAGTGACTCAGGGCCTCTCCGGCCAGAGCCGTGGTGCTGCCGCATCAGGCAGTGCAGGACATGTCCCTGTCACCCTCAGTGCCTCCCAAGGCAGGAGATATTTCTGGTTCCCTCACTCATGAGGGACAGCGCCAGAAATACATGAGCTATGCCAGGCATTTGCCACAGCCGGGCTGGAGGCACGGCCAGCCCATCCCTGCAGCACCGTGCCGGGGCTGCAGCAGCTGACGGGGAGCCCAGAGATCCACCCGGGGCCCGTCCCCGCCACCTTGGGACCCTTCACCACTGCCCCAGGCACTCACCCGGTGTCCCTCTGGGCACTGCTTCCCACCTGAGCACAGGCACCCACACTGCCCAGGAGGGAGAGCTGGGATGGGGCAGCTGTGCCAGCACCGGGAACTGGGAGCCAGAGAGGAACAAAAGGAGACAATGCAACACGGCCCGAAACCCAAAAGTAGTAACTGTTTCCCTGCAAAGGAGCAGTCACATCCCAATTTCCCTGGCATGGCAGAAACAGATTTGGGAGCTTGCAAACCAGGGAGAAAGCGATTACAGTATTTCAATTGGTGCTGCAGGAAGAGGATAAGAGGGCATCCACTTTTAGAGAAGTATCACAAGAAATAGGGTTTTAGATTACATTACATCCAGCCCCAAGTAATCTGATTAGAAATTTATTTTATGGCTTCAGTTAGAAAGACATGAAGGAAATCCCAGGAAAGCACAGAGCCAGCTATTCCATGCAGGCAATAGGAGACAGAGCACAGTGAGATTATCTCCCCAGAAATGGTGCGAGACGGGTGTGACACGCCACCAGCCACCCAACACCACGTCAGTGCTGAGAGACTGGATCAATGTGTGCCAAGGCATGGGGCAGCCCCAGCTCCCCAGCTCCCACCCCACATGCTGGCAAGGCTCCCCCAGCACAGCAGTGCCCCAGCCCTGAGGGCTCCCTGTGCCCCGGCACTGTGGCTCTGGTACAGAGCAACAGGGTTGAAGTGCAAGAAAAGAGCAATTTACCTGCTGAGTTCAAGCAGGAGCACACAGGCTGCGGGCTTGCCCTGTCCAGAGCCCATCCCTGTGATAAGTGCAGCCAAGCATCGACCTTCTGCCTGTGGCCAAGCAGGGCCTGTGATGGTCCATCTCCCCAGCACAGTTTCCAGCCCTCCCCAGCAACACGCAGGGACAGTGGTCAAAGCCACAATGAAAGAACAAAAACGAAAGAACTCTCGCTGCAGAAAGAAGCTGAGGTCAGGTGGGTCTTGTCACCCTCCCCTGGGCAGAGAGGATGCTGAGGAGCACAGCTAAGGAAGGTGCTGGAAGCAGCTCCTCCCTGTGCAGCCCAGGCTGCCCCTGCTCGAGGGCACACGGCCTGTGGAGCATCCCAGTGAAATGGCCCGTGGCTGCAGCGTGTGCAGGTGATGCCAAGCACCACACATGACAGACACACTCAACCAGACCAGCTCCAAAGGAGGTAAGGCCTGAGCCGTAGCCAGGCCAAGAACTTCAAGAAAGCCACCAAGGAGCGGTGGCCACCACAAGAGCATCAGTGACAGGAGCCTGGAATGCTGACCATGCAATCAACACATGAATAGAGAGTGGTTTTCCAAGACTCATTTATCAAGGAACAAAGCAAGCCCCGGGTACAAGGAGTCTCTTGCACACCTCTCCCATCCATTGTGTGCCATCTGGCTATGAGCCAAACACGATGCTGTCATTGGCAGCCCAAGTGAGTCACCTTTGGGCTCTCCCTGCCCAGCAGCGTGGCTGTGTGGTGGCATTGGGGGCAGCATCAGCCGCAGCACGGCTGACACAGAACAAGGTAGTTGTGGCCACGACAGCAGCACAATTACATGGAAATTGTATTCCTGATAATTTGGGGTATTTCTCCCTGTGAACACAGGCCTCCTGAAGAGATGAGCTCCAAGATTTCAGCATCCAATTAAATTAGATCAAATCAACAGAGGAAATTAGTCTTTACAGCATGAACAGATCCTCTGAATTTCACTAGCAAATCAGTGAGCTAAATGTCACCATTCATCAGTAACATCACTAATAAAGCCAGATTTGGAATGTACAGCCACTAACATGTGTCACTTACCCAACGCTTCCACCACCACCAGCACCCTGCTCAGCCCCTGGTCCTTCCTCCACTGCCCATATAGAGCAAAGGCCATCCCTGAAGCCATTATGCCAATCAATCACTACTGGAATCCAGCTGGGAAGCTCAGGATTAGGCCCAAACTTTAACCTCAATGGAGCAATGCCCTTCCTGAGGATGCTGCAAGGGATGTGGGAGAAGGGGATGACCCTAGGCAGAGGCGGGGAGGAGCAGGGTGTGCCTGGGCAGGAGGCTCAGAAGGTACTGCTTGCTGAGCCCAGTGTTCCAGGGAGAGCTGCCCCTCACCCTGCACAGGTTCTTAGTGGCCATGGGCAGGGGAATGCCAGGAGAGGTGCAGGGCCAGCAGCTGCAGGAGATGCTGACCCGTGTCTCCAAGCCCCACTGCTGGGGAAAGGCACCACTGCAGCCCCACCTCCGCAGCAGCCAGTCTCAGAATAAACATCCCAAAGCACTCAGTGACAGCACTGGATGCAGCACAGCGGCAGCAGTCCCACACTGCCCAGCCAAAACCCAGGCTCGCATTTTGCTAACCCAGCCCCAGGGGCCGTGGCACTGAGGGGCAGGTGGGTGCTGCGCAGGGCTCCAGCACGGGTGGGCTGCCCCAGGCTGGGAGCAGGTCCTCGCCTGCGCAGAGCAAGCAGGAGAGCTGGTGGCTGCAAAGGCAGGTCCTGGTGGCAATGCTGGACACACAGCTGGCTCCAGAGGGCTGCTCCTGCTCCAGAGAAGCGCTAATCCCATGTGCAGAGGAGCTCAGCCAAGTGGAGCGCGTGCCTGGGCCTCTCTAAGCCCCCTCCCCGGTGGCTCCACTGTCGCTCCCTCCCCTGAGCCCCCGCTGCTGCAGTGGCACACCCAGCCCACCGCAGATGAAGCACCTTCTACCGCCAGAAACCCCCGAGGGACCGCTGCCCCAGGGCTGCGCTCATCGGCAGGGGGCAGCGAGGGGGTCATGGAACAGGTCCCAGTGCCACAGGGGGTGGCAGCAGAGCAGCAGCGCCTGGGCCCCAGCCGCTCTCCCGGAGATGACACCGTCTCAATTACCCACCTCCCTCACACACCTTGTTTGATGTGAAAGCATTAAAAGACATATAATTTGTGGAGCTAAAACACAGGTATTATCTCTGACACATCCATACTACAGGGAATGTGCTGAAGTCAATCACATCCAGAGGTTTCTGTTGCTCTACAGCTTTTAACTTACCTCTTGCTCCAAATAACAAAAGATGGAAAATGAAGCAGCTTTTAGTTGCAGATCCACCATCTTCCTCTTCAAATCACCTCACACTGTGCAACCTCATCAATGATCAGGAACAAGAGACCCAGATCAGCCTGTCAGGGCTTTAGAAAGCAGACTCTGCATTCTGAACTGGAAAGGATTAACACTATACTGCTTGTAGGAGAAGCTGTTGCGGTCCCTGGTGTGACACCAGTACCATGAGAGGATCGAGGCAGGACAGTGCCTGAAAGGACTGACCTTTGAGACTTCACAGAGACTCAGAATATAGCTCTGACCTATTCAACTACCTGTCAAGCCTCTTCACGTCTCTTCCGGGTGGGAGCCTGAGATGAGCCATGTTTTCACAACAGGCTTTGGAAGATGTGAGTTCCTTGGATATTGTATGGGCCACTGAGTGCAAACCCAGCATCACAAGCCCCAGTGGAAATAAAATAGCAGAGATGGAGAGAGCCATTTCCAGTCTAGGACCATGGCCCTGCTAGCATCGAGCCTTCCCATGGCACGGGAATGCCGCTGGGTGCCAGTGGCTGCCCATCCCTGCCAGACCGTGGGGCTTGCCGGCGCCGGCCGGCAGCAGGAGGCCAGGACCCTGCCAGCTCGCAGGAAAGGCAACAGCCGGCGGGAGCGGTACAGTAATTAACAAAATTATCATCAGGAACAAACCACAGGCTTTGGCAGAATGCCCACACTGCCACGCCAGCACTACCTACCCTGCTCCGGGCTCCTTGGCTTGGCAGAGATGGGGCTGCTCATGGTCCCCAAATCACACCCACCCTGGCGGCGAGTGGGCACATGTCCACGGCCGAGGGGAGGCCAGTGGGCACATGGCCAGGGCCGAGGGGAAGCCAGCAGCCACACCGAGTGGGGCAAGAGTCCCTCCAGACCCTGACTGGGTGATCCCTGTGACTCCTGCAGACAGCGAGCGAACCCGCAGCCAGATGGTGCCTCCATCACCGCAGCCATCATGGCTCCCTCCACCCATCACGACAATATTTGCTCTCAGAAGGTGGCTGTTCCCCGAACAACCGCCCTCCGACTGCAAACAGCCCCCAGCCTGACAGGCTATAAATATGGCAGGAGGAAAAACCAGCACAGTTTATTAGTTCTGAGACAGAGCTAAAAATAGACCCACGTGGGGCTGCTCAGTCCTCTGGGCAGATGTAATTGTGGATAATCTAGCTTTAAATAGGGGAAGGCTGTCTGACAGCAACAACAACATTTTAACATATGGACGGGGCGGCACTCACGAGGACGCGCCGCTGTGCCACCTCCAACGTCACCGCCAGGTCCCAGCCCACCTCTTCCGCTCCATGGCCGGGCTTTCTGCAGGAATAAACCCTCACATAAACCCAAATATCTACAGCAGGCCACTAAGAGGAAAGCATAGAGTCAACTACTGAGGGGGAGCGTGAGCAGAGCTGTGCCAGTACCCATTCCCCCACTCTGAAATCTTATATAGCTGAGGCTTACCAGATTAAATGGCTGAAACACTCCAAGTCCTCAGAGCTGACAGCACCTTCCTCCTCCTGTGAAAGCTTCCTCTGTCCCAGGCAGGCTGTGAGACGTGCTGGGAGGATGCTGTGTGGGTGCAGGGCTGGGTGTGGGCAGGCGGCCAGGGCGATAACTGCCCTTCCACAAAGAGGGAAGCACTCCTGCCTGCTTGCCAGAGATAGCAGGGAGACGTTGGGACAGGCTGGATTTTGTAAATCTCCCACCAGTCCTCGGGCTGGCTGGGGAAGGACAGACCATGGCCCTGCCACCATCCTGGCAGGCAACTCAAGCAGCTGATGGCGAGCAGGGACGGCAGCAGCCACCACCCGCGGCAGCAACAGGGACCTGTCACCATCCCTGGGCACACACCTGCAGTTCCCTGGCACTGCAAGGGGCTTCGTCCCAGCAGGAACCCAGCACAAGACCCGCTGCCAACACAAGGACTCATTTTGCCTGGCATGCCATGCCCAGCCATGACTCTCTGACCTGCCATGGCCCTGCACCGCTGGGTGCACAACTACACCCATCCAGCACTGACCCACTGAGAGACTCAGCCTGGCCTCACTCTGACCCTCCAGCCCAGCACTGGTTTTAACTGAATTTAAAGTTTTCTGCAAGTCCAGGGCATTCCTTGCACCCTGGCCCTGCACACTCAGTCCTTCCCAGTCATTTCTGCACCAGAGCCAGGATAACCATCCCCAGGCATACTGGTGGAAAGGGGTCACTGCCAGGGGTTCTGCCAGGCTCCAGAATCGGGATAACTATCCCAGGCATGTTGGCTGGTGGGGGTCATTGCTGGGGTTACACTGGGCAGGCTCCAGGCTCGGCAGCTATGGAGAGGAGCAGCTCCAAGGCACGGGAGATGGGAAGCCTCCCTGTGTGCTGCAGCTGGCTGCTTTGCAGTAGTTTTGACAGCATTTCCTTTGCATGTGCTTCTCTGGCTAAATATAATTGCAAAACATACATTTGCATGCAATTATCCATTTATGAAGTGCTAATAAGTCAAAGGAATTTACTTAGATGCAATCTGCTTGACAGACCTTGTCCTCACAGAACCCAAGCACAAACCTCCAAGGTTAGTGCAATAGTCAGTGCAGCCATCTCCAAGACACTAAATCTTTCCCACATCTTCCCATTAACTCAGCTCCAGACCATCAAATATTAAAGAGCCTCAAGCCTGGACACAGCTCTTTTTACAAAGGTCGAGTAAATCTTCCATCTTTTCCCACCTTCATCCTCCTGCTGCCATCGGCAGAGGAGCATCACATGCTCTTTCATGTGAGTTCTGGCTGCACACACACTGACTCCCAGTAATTGCTGTACATGGCTCCTCCATTCCACAGAGACACGATAATTTTGGTGCTATTTCTGCTTCATAAGGCTAAAAGAAGAGGTGACTCTGCCTGAAGGAGGAGCTTTTTTTACTGGTTTTTTTGTTGTTGCTGTTTAATATTCTGTGGTTTCTCAGTACACCCCATCAATACCAATGAGCAAATAACCAGAGCACAAAGGCTGAGGAGCTGTCAGTAGGTAAAGGGCTGGTGAACCCCCCGTGGGACACCACCCTACCAGTTTGTTCCAGAGAGGAGGAAGAAGGGCCCCATGAATTCATCCTCATGAGAGGAAAGTCCCCATCCCACTTTTCCACCTCCAGCATCCCCAGTATAAGGACTTCATAAGGCCAAGGGGGCTCAAGGGTCTCTGCCTGTTTTCTTGGGGACCCCTGTGTTTGCTGGGCTGTGAGAGGCAGATAAACCCAGGTGGCTGGCTCACCCGGCCAGAACTGCCGTTTGACATGCAAAGACCTTTTGCAGGCCGATGTTTTCCTCCAGGCTGACCTTCCCACTTGGGAAGCGGCTTAGCTGCCATCTGGCTCAGGTCTTCCCAAACTCGCCAGAGCTTCCTGGGCCTTCACAGAGGCCGAGCAGCAAGTGTGGCTGTTTGACAGCAGCTGCCCGGGAATGCTCGAGTCCTGTGCAACACCTTTCCTGCCCACCTGCAGCCCTGGCACCTTTGCCAGCACCTGTCACCAGAGGGGTCAGCTGAGCCCTGCCCAGGATGCCAGGGCTCCCCACCCATCACGTCTCCCAATACTCCCACTCTGCAGTGCCTCCTCATGCTCTCCAGTCCCTCAGACACATTCATGGTTACCATAGGAACTAATGAAACCCGAACTGAAGAAGAAAAAGGAGAGACAGGGAGAGGGAAAACTGCTTTGATGCCCCAGTGCCACCTGCGTGGGTGAGTTTATCCTGACCCTGTGTGGGCGAGTTTATCCCCGGGGAGGACAGGCAGGGACTGCCCTGCATCACTCAGCCCTCCCACTGCCACGCTCCATCCCTCCAAACGCCAGCTCTGAGGGGCCACATCCACCACCGTGTGCTGCTGCTCCCCTGCCAGGGTTCTGCAAGTCAGAGCTGATGTCTGCAGCAGCACGAGGCTCCCTGAGGTGCTCCAGGACATGCGGAGAGCAGCTCAGATTTTCGGTAATAACTTACACAGGGAAAGAAAGCTTCCAGTGCCTGGTGCCTCTGTGCCGCGGGTTAAACCAGGACACTCAGAAGCTGCAGCAGTAACAAGAGGGCGCTAAAACACCAAAAGTTTGGGTTTATCGTATTTTTATAATTTTAAAAGCTTTTACAAACATGAAACGTGGGTCTGGCTGAGCCCCAATTATAGAACCACTTAATGAAGCAGCCTACCCACAGACCAGAAGCACCACAGGGCTGTGGGAAGCATTAGCTGCAAACAGCAGTGGATGTGCATCAAAGGCTCCAAGGAAACTCCCTCCTCTGGCCAGTGCAGGAGGGGGAGAGAGAGAGAGACGGGGAAACGTGGCCCCAGACCCTCACCCTACCCAGGCAGGAGCACGGCAGCGTGCCCACAGCACTGGCACGGCACTCCAAGCACGGCGTTAGTTGCTTGGCACGGGGGAGAGAGGAGGGTGCAGGGGACTGCTGCTGCACCAGCCTTAGAAAAACATCAGAGCACAGTGTAGGCAGAATACAAGGAGCAGCTCAGTCCTTCTCGGCTTCACGGGAAAAGGAAAGTCTGCAGAGAATTCCCTCCGCTCCCCAAAGTGGTAAACATTGATTTAAACTTCTCATTAGTTCAGCACAACCTGAGCAATGAGCGTAGCACCGGCGATTGTGCTGTGCCATTTACAGAGGGCATTTGCCGGCTCGTTCAGGCAGCAGCTCCCCCAGGCTTTCCGGATACTTTTCCATTAATGAATAATTTGCACAGCGATTATAGAGGGAAACCGAATGAGCCATCACCCTGTGCATTGCCTGGAGCCCAGGGAAGGCCTGGCCAGAGTATTTCTGTATCAGCACAGGGGGTAGCTGATGGTGCTGGAGCTGTGTGCTCACAATGGGGAACCCCCGACCCGGGGAGCTTATCTGGGATGCAGGAGAGGGGAGGACGCACCACAGTGGGAGAGAAGAGATCAGTACCCAGGATGTCCAGCCAGGAGGACAAAGCTGGTGGGAACAGGAGGCAGGTCCCAGACAGCCACGAGTGCTGGGGGAGCAAGAGAGCATCGGTGCCACCACTGACAGACATTCACCACCTTCTCTTCCCCATCAGCCAAGGACATATCCCAGCAGGGGTGGTGTCCTCACACAACTCGCTCCATCACAGCATGGGACGTGGCCCAGCAACCACCTTGCCAGAGCCACACAACCCACACCACCCAGCAGTGTCCAGCAAGTCTGTGGCAAATCCAAGATGGACCCACCGAGCAACACTGCCAGTCCACAGACCCTCCGGGGCCCCAGTAGCATCTTCACCCCTTCCAGAGCAGTGCCCAGGGCCCCTCAGCAGCACAGGAGAGGAGCTGGGTCACAGGCACCCACTGTCCCACTGACACTCACCACCTCTCCAGACTGCAAGACTGACAAACAAAATACAAAACCTCCAGACTTCACTGGATTTACACCCAGAATCTCAGCGCCAGCCTGGCCTGCTGATTCCCACCCGTTACCCCCAAGGCAGAGCTGGTGCCCTGTGAGCTGCCCCATGCACACCTCAGCCCCCTGATCTCACAGCGAGTGCGTCACCGTGTTTGTTGTGATCTCCCAGTGCCTGATTCACTTGAGGCTTTCAGGAGAACAGACTGTGGGACACGCACAAACGCACGTCCTGCAGTGGGTGGACATGGCTGCACTCCACTGCACCAGCTGGAGCCCAGCTCCCAGGAAAGCATCCTCCCCACACAGAGCCAGCTCCCAGCACCATGCAGCCCACGGCAAATCACTACATGAGAGAAGAGCCAGGTACTCACTTGATCTTCAGGCTAGCCAGCATTGTCTTGTCGATCCTGGGGAGAGAGCAGAGGAGGGTGTTACTGCAGGGGCTCCAGATGTAGCTGGCAGGGGGTTGGGTACTGGGGGCTGCTGCCAAACACGACCTCAGTATATCCTCTGGAGGTGCCAGCGCTCCAGCTGACACGACAATCACCACAGAAAGACTTCATCAGAAAACAAAATCAATCAAGATTTAACCAAAATGAAGCCTGGCAGCAAGTAAGAAAAAATCCCCCTAGTTCTTTCCTGGTAGTGACCAGAGCAGAACTGCTGCCTCCCAATCTGGAATGCCAGAGGTGAGCTGGGCAGGAGAGGAGGGCATCACCTGTGTCCCAGCTCTCTCCAAAGCACAGCTCCCACAAAACATTTACAGATAATGGACCTGTGACAGCCCTGATGTGCTGGGAAGATCCCATCAAACCCTACAAATGCAACCCGGCCCCAGGCAGACAAAACACAGAGCAGTCCCCGTCGCTCCCAGCCCCAGCTGGCTCATGTGGGACCGGCAGCCCCAGTTGCTTCACTCATTTCCCTGGCACTGATAATGAGTGTTCATCTCCTCAGAATCATTGTGGTTACAGTCATATTAATATTAATTAATGAAAATCATAGTAATGTCTCAAAATGCAAAACAATATCTTTTGGCAGAAAATGCTCTGTTATCTGCCACATGGAATCAATTTCACATCTCAAAAAAAGACCAAACAGCAGAATAATACCCCCAACGCCCTCTTGTTTTGCACTGTGATCGCAGAGGACACGGCATGGCCACAGAAGTACAGCTTCCCCCCCACTTGCAGCTTTACCTTCTCCACTCCCCGGCTGGGCTCTGCTGGCGCGGGGTGGCTGCACCCGCGGGCGGTGCAGCGGGGCCGGGCCCCTGCGCTCCGTGCCACGGGCTGAGCCTGGCAGGCACTGAGGCAGAGGCACCATTACCTTCCCCAGGGTCCCGCTCTTGCAGCAACATCACACTCATAGAACCCCATGGCCAGGGGAGCTCTGTTCCAGGCATTTCCTCAAACATCAGCTTCCATGCTCTGCTCTGGAGAGTCAGCCCACTGCTGCTCCTAAAAATAAACCTAGGGCACCTGCTATTGTGACTTAATACCTTACAAGCCTGCCCAGACCTTGTTGATCATTAAATCACGTTGAACATCAGAGCATGCTGGGGAGCAGAGTTGTTTCCAAACTCAGTGACAGAGGCAAAGCAGCTCAGGGACAATGGGTGGCTGGGGCAGCTCCCGAGGGACCTGTCCCTGAGTAGAGGCTGTACACGTGGCTCCATCCAGAACCACGGGAAGAAAAAACAGTTGTTGTTATTTGGCCTCTTAAGAGTGAGAAGGGGGAAAAAAGAAACAAACGAAAAAAACCACACAGGAAAGAAACTCCCATGTTTGGGAAACCGCAGTTGCAGTGTGACTATGAGAGCCGTTTGTCGGCCCTGCCCTGCCCTGCTCCGCTCCGGAGAAGGCAAAATGAAACACCCCACAGCCCTGGGGCTCTCCGGCCCTGGGCAGCACCAGCTCCGGGGGCAGCACTCACCATGTGCATCCCCACAGCCAAACTGGGGGCACCACATCTGCCCCCCAAGGTGAACACACTGCTCCGGGACCTCGCTGGCAGCAGATGCAGCTGCTAGAGAGGGAAATAATAGCAATTTCCAGCCCAGCAGAGGCTGGAAATAGCGAGGGCAGCCACAGCAGGAGGCGGCTGGGTGTGCCCAGGCACCTCACACGCAGCCCCACAGGAAGGGTGGGTCGGCCGGGACCGTGAGAAAATGCAGGTGCAGGTACGGGGCTGTGGCAGGTCCCTTCTTTTGCAGTAAACGCCCAGGGCAGGCTCTCCCGGCAGCGCGCAGGGCTTTCCAGGCAGCGTCTTCCCCAGGGACCCGGGGAAAGTGCACGGACCCCTTGGGAGCAACCCCCACAGCTCACGGAGAACGGGGCTCCCCCCGCAGCTCTCACCGTGCAGATACTGACTGACACGGTGTCTAAAGCCCATGTCTTGTTCCCCCAGCCCCAGCTGCAACGGTGGCACAGCCCCCAAAAGCAGAGCCACCAGCAGCCGGCACAGCCCCCCCAGCCAGTGCAGCCCCCATTTTCCTGAGTGACTCTCCGGCTCGTGGTTTTCTTTCCCCTGCAAATGCCAAAGCACAGCAAGAAAAAAGCAGAGCAAAGCCCAGCTGGCCCTGAGTGCCCCTGCCAAGGAGGGTCACGGCTCTGCTCCACCGCAGTGGGAAGCCCCTGGGATGCCCCCGGGCAGTCAGGGCCCCAGAGCCACTGCTCACAACTGCGACTGTGGGGCAGACCTGTCCAAGAGCTGCCGTTTGGCCACCACAAAATGAGCCCACATATCATAAAACTTATTTGTACAGAAGTCTATCCACGTGCTCCCTTCCCCTTTCTATGTAAAGAGAACGCAATCCAGCCAAGGCAGCTCTCTTGGCTTCAGCGAGGCGTGCGCTCCATCCCAGGGGACCCTGCCGAAAGCCTCGGCACGCCAGCTGCCCCCCTACAGCCCTCACAGTTACTCAGCATTTCCCCCAGCCAGTCTCAAGCAGCTCCAAGTCCACAGCACCACATTCCCCTCAAAGCCCGGGGGCTGCCATTGTCCAGTCCCAGCCCCCACAGCCACTGTGGAACGAGGAGGGGGCAGAGCAACCTTCGGCCCCAAACACCCAACACCAGCACAGCATCACAGCCCTACAGCACAGACTTGGAACAGGTATAAAACACCTCGGGGAGGAGACCTGAGGGGAGGGCAGAGGGAGAACGGTGTCGTTTTCTTAAGCTGTTTCCCTATAGATCAACACCTGTCAGAGGAAAGGGACAGGAGCAAACAGTCCCGCTGAACTCGGGGTGCAGGCAGCAGCCGTGGTGCTCTGCTGAGGACAAAGCAGGGGTGACTCATGGAGGTGCCAGTGGTGCTGGGAACCTGCCCTGGACCAGGAGGGAGCTTGCTGCACCCCAAGGTGCCAAAGGTGGCTGTAAGCATCGCTGTCTGAGTGCAAGAGGAGCAGGCAGCAGGGCCTCAGCAGCGATAGAAAGGGGCAGGGACAGACACTCTCGCAGGTAATGCGCCCACAGGAGCCCACCAGGAGCCCCCAGGGAGGTCCCCTCGCTGCCCATCACCTGCGGGGCTCACGAGGTTTCGCTGGGCTGAAGTTGTGCCAGGCTTCCTGCGGGCACAGGGGCAAGAAGGTCGTTCCCGACACGCGCATGCTGCGGCTGGCACGGTGGGAAGGGCTCTGCCGGGAGGGCACCGCGCCACAGCGCGGGTGATTCCGGCTCTGAGCCGCGGAGGGAAGGAAAGCTCCGCACACGGCAGCGAGGGAGGGAGGGAAGGGGAAGGCACCCACCAGCCGTAGCCGCCGAAGGAGACGCTGCGCTTCCTCTGGAACATGTTGGTGGCTCGGGGCTGCCGGGGGCAGCGGCGGTGGGACAGCGGCAGCCGTGTGGGGACGGCCACGGCGGCGCTTCCTGCCGGCGTCGGGCGCTGTGCCGGGGCGGGGGGACCCCAGCAGCTCCCGGTCAGCCGCCCCCGGCGCAGCAGCGCATGCACACGCGTGCACGCAAACACCACTGAAAAAGTCATTTCCTTTTCTTTTCGTGGCCACAGGCTTTTCGCAACCTCACGCTGCAAATATCGTATTTCTCCTAATGGCAGGACCACCGGCAGTGCCGCATGGGCAGCGGGGCTGAGCCATGGACACGGTGTCGCCCACAAACATCGTGGCCTGCGGCTGCCCAGCCACTAAGGCCCGATCCCGAGGGTCACTGGTGGCAGCGTGGTGCTCTGCTTCTTCTTCTCTGTCCCCGAAATGGCAGCGCTGCAGCCACAGCACCAGGCTGGCCCCCTGGTAGGGGAACCTCCACCCACCCCTCCAGTGCCCCTCAGGGGACATCCCACTAAAGGCATCAACCCTCAGCAAGCAAAAACCCCATCACTTCATCTTTCATGGCAAACAGATCCCACCATCCCAGAGCCCAGCAAGGCATCTCACACTAGCTCCCATGCAGCTGCCTGTGGCACACGGGTTTTCCATCCTCTGGTTCCCCAGCAGCTCTGTAATGCATCTGCAGCCTGACCACCCCCCAAACGCCCCCGTCCTTTAACAGCCAGACTTCAGAAATCCCATGGAAATGGAAATGCTGACCTCTAGCTGGGTATGAGCTCCCATCCGTCACAAATGCCAAGAAAGCAGATGCTGTTCCGTGCACCATGCTTTGGGCATTGTAGGGCACAGCAGAGCCGTGGGGAGGTGAGCCCGGTTGCAGGAGTTGGCACGGTGCCCAGAGGCTGAGTGTGGTGCCCAGGGGCTGAGTGTGGTGCCCAGGGGCTGGGGCTGCACCTGGTGCCCAGGTACCCTCACACCTTTCACCTCCCCAAACCAACCACCTGCACCCACCTGCACCCGCTCAGAGGTGGGCTACACCAGGGGATCACCTCTGCCGGTCCAAGTGAGGAGGAAGGGTGGGAACGCCGAGCACCTCTCGGCAGTGGGGAGGCAGGAGGAGCTGTGCTGTGCTGGGGCCACAGCGCGACACCAGAGCGGAGCCGTGCGCCGCAGCCAGGACGGGAGGAGCTGCCCAGCCACGCGTCCTTTGCCGTGTCCACGGGGTCCAGGAGCCCCTGTCCCAGAGCCACTGCAGTTCAAAGGCCAGAAAAAGCCTCTGACTGCCAAGGTCCGACCAGATTGGCTACAGAACACTCACCTCCTACCCCAGGGATCCAAGCCAATGCCTGCTGCAGATGCACAGCATCTCCTCGCCCTGGCACTCCAGGCAGTGCTGGCTCCTGGGTCAGAGGCAGCTCTAGCCCAGAGTTCTCATCCAAGCACCCAAAAGCTTTAAATTGAGAGACATTTTAATTCTGTCTGATGCATGAAAGAAAGAGGTGGGGGGAGAGAGGGTATAGGGAGCTGGAGACAGAAATCACCCAACTCCAGGGAAAAAACTTGGACTGAAATCCAGCTATTTCAACTCCTACTTTTCTGCCCACAGCCTTAAAGGGATGAAACGATGGAAATTCTTTGAATTTTAGAGCTCTTAAGGACATTATTTAAAAAAAAAACCCACATGCTCCAGGCTTTGAAGCCATAATTCAGGTGCTACAAAATATCTGGAGCAGACATTTGCTTGGAGCACATTTGTTCTGGCCTGCACGATCCATGTCAAAGCTCTGCATCAACAGCAGTGTGACGTTATCTTCTCGCTTCATCTTCCCCCAGGCCATGTCTTCCTTACACTCCTCCCAGCTGATTTCTGCCCAGCTCTGCTGAGCTGCTCACAATTAACATGTCTGAAAATAAACGCTTCAGGTATGGCCAGGCTCTGCTGCACATTTGGAATGAGACCCAGTGCGGCTGCTCCTGCACAGCCCTGCCTGCAGAGCTGTGGGACAGGGAGGGATAGTGGCTGTGGGAAGCACTGGCCTTAGCTGGTACTATGTCAGGAAAAACTTGGAGACCCCAGAGAAATGGCCAGCTTTGGACCTTTCCCCTTGCAGCACCATCTACTGCATCTCGTTCTGCTGCTTCGGCCCTGCATGAACTCGCAGCTGCCGGAGGTGACACGGAAGCAGGAAGGGTGATGGGGACACGCACAGCACAGCAGGACCTGACTGCCCTTTGCTGGGTGGTCACCCCAGTCAGTAGGTCATAACCACTCCTGCAGCTCTTCCTCATGTCCTGTCTGTGCTAAAGCACAGGGTAGCCCCACACATGCCCCAAGATTTCAGAGCACAAGAGGGCAGGACCCTGGGATGGCCATAGGGAAACATCTCCATTTCCTGCTGCCCAGGAGCGTGCGGGGCAGCCCCCACACAAGCCCACCTCACCCTGCACCAGCACCTGGGGATACCCGTGGCTGGCAGTGGTGGAAGTGGAGCTCTTCCTGCTCCCCATCCCCACACATCTGGCAGCCCCCCAGGGCCACACCAGCCACCACAGATACAGGTGACAAACTGCATTTGAGCCAGGCAAAGGTTAAAAATACACCAAGGACCAACACCAGCTGCCCCGAGGCCACCAGCCGCCCTCGCTCCCGGGTACCACACCACGCCTGCCCAGCACCATCTCACCCGCAAGGGAGTGCCTCCAGAAATAGTCTCTGCAATGACATTTTCTCACTTCCCCTCTTCCCTCCGAGGTATTTCACACAGGCTCAAAAACAAAAGGGAAAAAAAACCCTCCTCTTTCCAGAGCAGGCACAGGCAAATCATAACTGAGCAGCCAAAATTAGGGAACAACACCCTGGGGGAGGACGACTCCTCAGTACCATCTGCACCAGTCTAAATTAACATCTCCCAGGGGCCTCAGCCAGAACCAGGATCCCATTGCTCCGACCCAACCTGGTGAGCAGCCCCTGCTACTGGGAACAGAGCAGCCGCACTGCTGGTGACACCTCAGAGCAGGATTGTGCCCAGCAAGGGCAGCATAATTCTTCCCTTTCTTACTGGGGTAAGAGACTGATTGCATCATTAGTGCTTTAATATTGCCTGCGGCACTCTGAGGGCATTCAGCTTCCTATTATGATTCTAAAGAAGGTTGTGGGCACAGAAATATTAGATTTTGTCCTGGCAGGAAGAACATGCCGTGCACATCATCAGCTTGACCTACAGAGCAAAGGAAAACAGTGTCCAAATTACCTCTGACTCAGTTCGTGGAATATTTTAAACACTGTTTTCTCCCCTTTATGGTACTGCTGAAGTGAAGAGAGAAACTCGATGTCTTAAATGCAGCTTCCCACAAACCCCAGCTTGCTCTCAGGGGTGGCTCTTTACTGCTCAACAGCCTCAGGCCAGAAGGACTGAGAGGGCTCCCTCAGCCACCACGCTGGGGAGGGGAGGCTGTGTCACCCAAGAGGAGAGCTTCAGACAAAGGACAGCAATGACAGAGACCTTCCCGAGACCAAGGCCATGCATAGCTCAAGCTGCAAACCACGCTGCAGCTCCTCTTCCACATTGTCGAGGAACCACTGATGGCTCATGGACTCATCCCTATGTCCAAAGTGCTCTGATCACTCCAGCTCATTTCTGTGGAAATGGCTGAAAAACAGATCCTGGAGGAAGCCACCACACGACCTGCAAAACATCGCCTCTCAGGTAGTGGTACAGAGGGATACTTACACCCAGATTTGGCAGCACCAGCTTTCCCAACAGCCCAGGAAGCACCCAGCACAGAGGAGGTCCCCACGCCCTGGAGACCACAGCGCAGAGGAGAGAAACCCAGGAAACCAACAGGTGCTGGCTGACAGCCTGGCCCCCGTGCTGGCCAGGTGCCTGTGTCCCCCAAAGCCCCACTGGTCTCCCACCATCACACGAACCAGCTCTTTGCTGCAGGGAGCACAGATCATGTCTCATCACAGCCCTGTATGCAGAAACTCATCACATGGGCTTCCAGGCTCACTGAATTCTTCTCAGCCAACTATGAATTTAAGGTACAGAATTGCTTGTCTTCTCAAGTCCACACATTTTAGAGACCTACCTTGCTAGCAAGGGCATGAAATTCCCCGAAGAGGCTCTCTCTAGGAAAAGCCTGTTCAAGCACACAGATTTTCTGTGCCTGTTTTCTCCACCTTTTCCAACCACCCCCTTCCCATGCAAGTGGAGCCTGAGGGAGGATGCTTCAGGAAAGCAGCAGAGGCTCACATCCACATGCACTCTGCCTCCCCAGGATCCAGCAGGAAGGTTGCTCTGTGCATCCATACAGTGCCCACGTGGGTGCCTTGCACAGGATGCTCCAGAGACAGGGCAGGCATCTCTGCCCCCACCGTGCTCCCCTCTCTGCCTGGTGACATCCCTGCTGCAGGCAGGCGAGCAGCTGCCATGCCAGCACCAGGTCCCTGGGCACTGTCACCATGGCTACCTGCTCATCCACTGCACATCCCACACCGCGGTTCCCAGTCCCCGCTGCATGGACAAGCAGGAGCTCATCGCCCGTTTGCCCAGGCAATGCAGGGGCTGGTGGAGGGAGGATGCACTGGGGCAAACCTCCCACAGAAACCTGTTCCCAGTGGCAGGCTGGCACTGGCAGCTGCGCCAGGAACTGGAGAGCGCTTGGCCCAATTCACACAACAAACACACGGGGGGGGCGACTGCAGCCAATGAAGAAATTGTGGAGAGACAGAAAAAGAACAGCTTAAACTGAAAAACCAGGGCTGGGAAAATGTGGGGGCGGGATGAAAGCATGGGAATGAGAGAGACCTGAACATGCTTTGGCTGGAAATTAGGATGTTTCTAATCTTCAATACAATCAATCTCTGGAACAGTTTCCTAATAACTGAAATAAAGGAACCAAAAAAAATCCCAAGCCCCTAACTGAGGCTCAGAACATTTGTGGAGATGTTACACAAGATGGTAAAGTCTAGTGGAAGGTGTCCCTGTCCATAGGAGGGGCTTTGGAACTGGATGACCTTTACAGTCCCTCCAACCCAAACCATTCTGTGGTTCTGTGATTCTGTGACGCCCGCAGCAGCAGGGTGCTGGGCTCGCTGACCCAGCAGGTGTCCTTGCCCCTTCCCCTGGTTCCTCCCAGACCCCTTGCCCTGCAGCCCGGCCTCAGCAGCAGACAGGGAATCGGTGGCCGCCCAAGGCTGAGCTGCGCTGGCACAAGGTCAGACCTCAGGGCTCAGGTTTGAAGCCAAACCTGTGCATGGACCTTCTGAATGCTGCAAACAAGGCACACAGGGCTTGGACTTGAGCTTTTCCAAATCTTGCTACCTCTTGCCAGCATCACCTGTATTTTTCAATCATTTTGGGCGGGTTTTGCAAGAGCCGGGCTAAAATCAAATCAGTCAAGAAACAGTCTTTCTGGCATCCAACTTGGAGGCAGATGTTAACTCCAAGCAGGGATTCATCTACCCCCACAAAACTGCAAAACTGTCTGTGGACAACGAGCTGTTTTTAGCTCCTGGAAAAAATGTCTCTCCTCCTGTTGCTGCTGAAGTCCTGTTCCTGTTTCCACAGCAGCAGCTAACAACCACCAGAGCATCTGACCAGGTACACAACAGGCAGCAGCAGCAGAGGGCCTCTTTGAGCAGCCCTCAGCACCCTGCTACCATACAGCTATGCTTAGGGATGAAGGGAAGGAAGGATGATAAAACAAACAAGCAAGCAAAGAAAAAGACATTTTTGCTGCTATGGTTATCGTCCCTAGTGGGAAGAACCAGCAGCAGAGAGAGAACGCAGTATCTGTGAAACGTGGTGTGTGCGAGCGCGAGCCTGCTGCCTGCAATCACACTGCGTGTTGGATCTGAATTTAAACTCTTTGGCATGATTCCAACCCTCAATAAATCGTGCCTTGTGGACAGGTATTATGTCTCTTCTGCTACTAAAACAACAAGCAGTCTTAAACAAAACAGCAGAGCCTAGAGCGTGCAGAAAACAGCAGAACCTGGCAGGATCCATCTCACACCCTGCATTCGCCAGGGATGCAGGCGACATCTCACACAGCCCTCACAGGCTCTGTGGAGCTCCACACCAGGCACACCGGTGCTCTGCCTCTGGGAACGAGCAGGATGAAGGGAAATGCTCAGCCTGGTGAGCAGACATTGCGCTGCTTCCCTGTCAGGGATGAGCTGCAGCCTCGCACAGGGACAGTGGTGGGGAGGATCACCCCAGCAGACTGGCGTGGGGCAGGCTCAGACGTCCCTTTTCTGTGCAAACACCTGGGGCTCCCCAGCCAAGGAGGGACAAGCAGGACAAAGCCCCTCGCATCCCACCGGGCCCCACCACCCCGACCCCCGGGAACAGCAGGCAGAGCCCCGCACGGACTGCTGGAAATCGCCTCCTTGAATGGTCAATATTTAAGAGCGGTGCTGGAGACCTCTTCACCGTCCTCCCATACACGGGTCCCGGTCCACGGGTCCCTAGCTCTAAGCCCCGTACAGCCCCCGGTTCCCGGTCCCGGCCCCAAGCCCCTGGCCCGGCACCGCGGCTCCGAGCGCAGACGGAGGAGCCGAGAGCCGTGGAGGCGCCTCCGCTGCGGGTCCGCCCGCGCTCGGCCGAGTCCCCGCGGGGCTCCCCAGCCAGGAGCACGTACGTACCGAGGATGGAGCCCGCAGCCCCGCGCCGTGCCCGCCGCTCGCCGCCTGCGGATCCCGCCGCGGTGGCGGAGCCGGCCCCGCGCGGGGCGGTGCGGGGCGGTGCGGGGCGGAGTGGGAAAGTGCGGAGCCGTGCGGGGCGGTGCGAGGAGGTGGAGAGCGGTGCGGGGCGGTGCGGGGAGGTGCGGGGAGGTGCGAAGAGGTGGAGAGCGGTGCGGGGCGGTGCGGAGCGGTGCGGGGCTGTGCGAAGAGGTGCGGGGCGGGGCGGGGAGGTGCGGGGAGGTGCGAGGAGGTGGGGAGCGGTGCGGGGCGGTTCGGGGAGGTGCGGGGCGGTGCGGGGAGGTGCGGGGCTGTGCGGAGAGGTGC
>NW_024581088.1:10639584-10649299 GCF_017639235.1 Corvus kubaryi | reverse complement strand
GCGGGGCTGTGCGGAGAGGTGCGGGGCGGTGCGGGGAGGTGCGGGGCGGTGCGGGGAGGTGCGGAGAGGTGCGGGGCTGTGCGGGGAGGTGCGGAGCGGTGCGCACCGGTCCCGCGGCCCCGGGGGCTCCTGCCGCCCTGCCCTGCCCGCAGCCGTGCCCTGCCTGCAGGGGCCTAAAGGCGGTAACACGCCCTCGCCGTGGCTCTCTCCTCATTCCCGTCCCACCGAGCAGGAGCTGGAGCAGCGGCCCGGCCCTCAGCAGCGCCCCGCGGCTGCTCTTGCCCAGACAGAGTTTGCACTTGGGCTGCCTTGGGAGACAAACATTTCATCCCAATAAGAGAGATACAGACACTGCTCATAACTGGCCGCTGGTGTCCCACAGACTCTCCAGACGGCTCCAGGTAACTTCCCAGGGGGAAACTTCCAGGTAACTTTCCCTCTGGAAAATCAAACGAACCCAGTGAAATTACCCCCTCGGGAAATCAAATTAATCTAGTGAAATTAACCCCAACAGCACTTAACATTAATTATAAATGATGTTACACGCATTTCAGCTGCATGTGCCAAATGAAGCATGTGCATCAGGGGTGAGGCTAACACAACCTCTGAAAGCAATTTGCAAAAATTAGTTAAAATCAATAAACAGCACAGTCATTCCAGTTTCTGGAAAGCCTCTCCAGCGGCAGGCAGAGGAATTCCTATCGCAGGAAGCAGATGGCAGCAGTAAGCATGTATGCCATGGCTCCTGCTGAGAACAGCTGGCACCTCCCTCACACTCCTAGAAGTCTCTTCCAGGTGTGAATGTCACCTCCCTCCATCCCCATCCTGCTTGCCCTGCATGAAGAGTACCCACAGCCCTTCCTGTCCCTGGAAATCCAAGTCTTTTGGGCACCCCCTTCCTCTGCAGCCACCCTCCCACTGTTCTCATCTATGCAATTCCAGGCAGGTAAATAGTTCGGGACTTTAAGGGCTCTTGGAGCAAAACTGCTCCTGAAATGGAGAGGGAAAAGCTTTTAGTGTCACAGCCACTCAGGGACCCAGCATGTTCCAGAGCTCTTCGCAGGCTGGGGAACAGATGCTGCGCTCTGTGTGTCTGGAGGCCCACGGGGCTTTCATGTTAATGGTGTTTTATCATCAAACACGGGATGGGAACTGACAGCAATGCATATGCATCAGCAGGGAGAGCCCCGGCACATGCCTGGGATGTGGCTCCCAAGGGGAGAGTTTAAGCACCGAACAAAATCGGGGGATCAGAACAGGTATTTTCCAATGATCACTGATGGCTGGGGGAAACACAGCCCCTGGCTCCCATCTGGTTTTTAAGTAAATCTCAAGCGTGCTGCACACATAAAGCAGATCCTCAACCAAAATCATGGGGGGGATTACCAGAAAAGTTTGGGTCGGCAGGCGGTAATTTGTCCTTTCCACTGCTTTAAACTAAACAGCATTTAATGTGGTGTTTGCAGCCCCTGGTGCAACCACTGTGCCTGGAACTTTATTTTAAAGCAAAGCCCAAAATGTTCATGTATCACAGAGCTCCCAGACAGGCTAGGGCTCAGGAGGCCTGTGTCAAAATCATGAGGGCTTGTGAAAGAGCAAGCAGCAGGGGATGTGCCAGTGCTGCCCACAGTCCCCAGCCCTGCACCCAGCAGCCCCCCTTACCTGCTGGGGGAGCCCAGGTCTGCACGGCTGACGATGAGGTGCTGGTGGGGCGAGTAGAGCCACTGGAAAGCCGTCAGCGTCCTCTCCTCAATGCGAAAGCGGCCTTCTCGCACGTACCTAAAAATAACATCAAGAGAGACTGAAATATTCATCAGCACTGGATTGCGGGGAGGGAGCAGCAGGATGCAGGCAGCGGCTGGCTCGGCAGTGCCGCTCAGAGCCGCACATCCTACACCACCACGTTCCTCGGTGGGAGCAGAAAATTACTTTACAGCCCATCTGCCTGCATCCCTGTGCCACCCCCGTCCCTCAGTGCTCACCAGCCGCTGAGCCCACGGGCACACGGCCATGCCTGGGACAGGGCATCCCTTGAGATCGACCCCCAGAGACAGTCCCTGCACCCTCCAGATGGGTACCTGTGGGGCCACTGCCAGCTGCAGCCCCCGTACAGCCCCCGGCCCACGCAGGGCCCTCAGACCAGACCCACGGGCACCCGTAAGCACCATGTGAAGGAAAGCAAAGAACAAACGTTTCCAAAGCAGCACAGGACATTCCCCTGTAAAGCCCCAGGGGACACAGGTACAGCAGCCCCTGCTCAGCACCAGCATCTTGGAGTACAGCCTGCCCCCAACACCCCCCCACCCCCATCTCAGCCCTGTCCTCAGGCTATCAGTGGCTCCAAGGCCAAGCCAATGCCTTTCTAGCATCACTTCAAATGTCAGGCCAGAGGTTGAGGCTTATCAAGTAATATTCAAGTGAATTGATGGTTATGAATTTGATTAGAAGAGTATGGGTTCCCTGTTAAGTGAGCAAATTTCTGGTAACTGCAGTTGTTTCCATCTTTTGGAGCAAAATCCTGCTGCCTGCTTCCATCCCAGCAGCCAGCTGCACTTCACACACACTCCTCTGAACATGAAATTTCATCAGCAAGTAATTAATAAGTTAAAGCCCCTGTGGTACTGAAGACACACGCACACACAGCTGCAGCATCCATGAACCTCAGCCACGGCTGGGGAGAGCTCATGTCCCTTCCTCTGCATATGGATGCTCCAGGAGGTTCATTCTCAACATGAACTGCAGGGGTCTGCCCACACTGCCTGGATGGGGCCAAGGGCATGTACCACAGTGCCATGAGCTCCCCGCTTGCTGCTGCTGGGCTCTGCCACCTGCCAGAACCCACTCAGCCCAGCACAGCACTGTGGGGTCCTGTGGAGCTGGGGGCAGTGGCGATGCAGGAACTGTGACTTCCCCCTGCAGCTAAAGGAAACCTGAAAGGCTCCCTGAGCATCCCCAGCACAGAGTGACCTGCCAATTTTCTAGTTAAAAGTAACCAAGCATGGTGCAATGCCAATGCTCCCTGCAGCTCTGGTATATGATAACCCTGCACAGAGCAGAGGCAGGGAAGCCAGCATGACCCTTGGGAAGTGGGGAGTGAGCCAGTGGGGACACAGAACAGCCAGGCCAAGCTGTTCAGGCCAAGCTATAACAGTTTGGGTCTAAGTGTGTGAGGGAAAAAGTGTCCTTGGCTGCAAGGAAGGGGGGAAAGGGAGGGAAAGAGGAAACGAAAAAGCTTCAGTGACTCCCACTCTGCCTACTTGCCCGGGTTTGTGGGGTTCCCTCCCACAGCTGGGGCTCTGGCACCCCGCACCGGCCTGGCTCGGGCTCTGCTCCTGCCCAGGGGCTGCCGGGGCCAGCCCGGGCCCCATCCCAGCGCTTCCATCTGCATCCCCACGGAGTCATCCAGCCCCAGCCTGGCATCGCCGCAGCGCCCTGCTCAAAAGTCACAAGCTTCGGACGTCACAAACTGCACAATTCAACATAAAAGAACACAGACAAAGCTTGTTCCCAATGTCAGCCCGTCCCGGCTGCTCCGGGCACAGACAGTGGCCTCTTCCAAGCCCCGTCCCCGCACGCCACAGATCGGAGAAGCCTCAGCACTCCACGCGTGCCGCGGGGACTCCCCCGGAGTGAGGGGACCCCGGCATCCCCGGCACGCTGCCGCTCCCACGCTTCCTCCTAAGCGGGCAGGACCCTTTCCCAAGCGCAAAAAGTCTTGGGGATCCGACTCTTCTACCTCTGCCAGCGATGCCCCCTCCCAGCACGGACCCGCCCCCTTCCTGCACCCCCGTGTGTCCCCCCGGCTGGAGCAGCCGCCCCGCCGGGAGCCCCCAGCCGGAACCCCCGCTCCAGCCCGGACCTCGGAGCGCCCCTCGGAGCGCCCCGCAGCGTCCCGGATCCAGGGCGAGCTCCCGTGTCCCCTCAGCCCTACCCGGGGTCCCCCAGCCCGGATTGTCCTCCTCTCCCGGGCTGGGACCATCCCCCACGCCAGAGTCCAGACCCCCTCGCAAGCCGAGCCTCTGCCGGTCTCCCGCTCGGGTCCCCCTTCCCGAGAAAGCCGGGACCCCCCGGACCTGCCGCACTCACCAGCGCACCAGCTCCCACCGCCGCTCCCCCGCCGCCTTGCCCGAGGCCATCCCGGGGGTCCCGCCGGGCGGGGGGGCCGCAGACCCCGCTCGGAGCCGGCGGCGGCTCCTCGGCTGCGGCCGCGGGGCTGGGGCGGCTGCGCCGGTTCTGCGCTCCCGCCCCCTCCGGCGCCCGGGGGGACTCGGCGGGGGCCTGGCCCGGGCAGGTGCGGGGGGGCCGCACCGCTCTGCCCGCTTATGTAAAGCGTTATGCAATGCCCCCACCGGGGCAGCCCCGAGGGGCACACAACGTCCCCGGTACCCCTCCGCGGACCCCGAGTCTCCCACCGACCAGCTGGATCCCATCCCGGGCTCCGCGGAAATGCGCGTTTTCCAGCCTTTTAAACACTTCGAGCGAGTCCGCGGGGAGCATCCCAAAGTGCCTCGGGAACAGCCACCGGGGGAAAGAAACCCCGAAACGGGGCCCTGACATCCTGGCCCCCCCAAGGCCCCCACTCACCCAATCCCTCACAAGTGCACAGAGGTGAAGTGGAGGCCACACCTGCACAGTCTGGGGGCTGGACCCCCCCCCCGGTTCTGTCACGGTCCTTGCTCGCTCTAAGAGCATCCACCCAACCCACCTGGCAGAACTGTTCTCCCATAAATTCACAGTAAAACCTGCCTGAGCCGGAGCTTCCCTCCCAGAGCCCCTGGGCACTGCAGGGGGCACAGGAAGCAAACCAGACGTGCAGCCCGGTGTTACTTCAAGGAGCTTTAGACCACACTGAAAGCCCTTTTCAAAAAGTGGTGTTCTGGCCCTAAATTCTCACTTCTCTGATCTTTGAGAACTTAATTTCACAGCTCAGCAAACCCAAGTTCTGCATCCACAATCCAACAACTTTTTAAAAGCAAATAGCATTAATTACTCGAGTAAATTCCTATTATTGGTAATTCTGAAGTCCTGCTGTTGTTGGGTGCAAACACATCTGAAGGGCTTTGGTGCTTCCTCGCAGCTGGGGAGCAGAGGTTGCTTAGCCATGCTAGCTGGAGAGGCTGGGCCTTGCCTGGGCCACAGAAAGGGAATTCAGACAAGGATCTCCCAAATCTGGGCAGTAACCTGCCCTCCAGAGGAGCTCTCATCTCTACAAGTTATGGGCTGAAGGCTGGAAAGAACAACCTGCCCAGAGAGAACCTGTCCACGTGCCAGATGGGCTTCTGGCAGATGGGATCCCCCCCACGGCAGCCCAGCAGCTTGGCCCTCAGCTGGGTGTGTCGGCTGAAACGGTGGCCAGGAAATCCCTGGTACATTGTATTGGATGGTCAGGCAGCAGCGGGCTCAGAGAGGCCCCGCTCCGCAGAGCCTGACAGCCGCAGTGAAAGGACAGAGAGCTCACGGGGACAGCCGAGCTAGCTGGTGCCGCTGCTCCCACCACTCACACTGCCCTGAGCAGAGCGTGGCTGACCCTTCACTGGCACTCACCCCAGCCTTAGCTTCTCTCCAGCCCCTGCACCTGCTGCAGGAGGTCACAGGCAGGGAAGCAGTGATGGGATGGACTTGTGAGATGAGAGAGGGGCCAAGGAGGGGGCATGGAAGAGGCCAAAACTCGGCCTCCTCCCCCTGGAGCCCAGGAGCTGACCCACTCCTGCTTCAGCACAACAATTTTTACAGACCTGGGAGATTTAAAAAAAAAAAAGCAACTTTCATTGAAAAAAAGTTTTAAAACCATGAGAAAAATTAAAAATTGGACTGTTCACATATCACATAAACACTAATGCAGAGGAACAAGTTGCATTGCTTAGCTCAAACAAATATCCCTATGAGTAGATATTTTCCAATCCCAGTGGAAATATTAAGCTAATGTGAAATTTATTAAAACCCTCCAGCTTTTAGTCTTTAGACTTTAAGGAGCTTCTTATTAGGTTCTTCAAAGCAATTAGAAGACCCACATACACTACATTTCAATTAGGTTGAAAAATTATATCTGAGGCAAAGTTAAACTCATTTTAAAATTAAATGCAAAAATCCCCCTAATAGTTAACTCGGGGGTGGGGGAGGAAAGCTCTGGTCTCAAAGCACTCCCGTAGCCACCCTGGAATGGCACAGAATTCAGATTAACTCCAGTGCACATGGGATGCAGCTCCCATTGGGAATCGGCTGTTTGGTCCAGGAATCTGTCACCACTGAAGGGATCTGGTCTTACCGAGCACAGACCCTTGGCCACATCCAGACCTGCAGGCAGAGGCTCCATCCCTCACTCCTCTGGCAGCCCCAGGAAGGAGGGATGCGTGGGCAGATGCAGCCCCAGGTGCTGCTCGGGGCCTGTCTCTGCCCACTGACTGTGGCACGGTGTGGGATGTCCTCACCTGCCCTCCCGGGACGGGGATCTCGGCTAAGACGGGATCAACCAGACCTGAGCGTCAGAGCGAGACTCGGCGACCTCTGAGGGCAGAACGAGGCCGTGGTGCACAGCACACCTTCCCCCCGCAGCAGGGCAGCACGGCCCTGGCCCTGCCCAGCCCTCCCTCAGCCGCGTCCCGCCCGCCCAGCACCGGGTGCGGCGTGTCCAGCTCGGCCGCAGCGGGAATGCCGCCTGGCAGGGCTGGGAACGCAGCCTGGCAGGGCCGTGCTCCAGTGCCACCCACACACCCCCCCTACCCAGACACACACTCACACGTGCACACAAACACACACGCAAGCACATATACATACACACACCCCCCACACACACAAAAGCACACCCCTGTCCAGACACACATATACACACAAGCACACACACAAGCACACAAACACACACATACAAAAGCACACACACACATACAAAAGCACACACACATATACACACACACAGACACGCACGGCCGCACGGGTGCTGCCTATGCCGGTGCTGGTGCCGGTACCGGTATCCTTACCGCAGTCGGTACCGCTGCGCACACCGGTGCCGCTGCCGCTGCCGCTGCCGCTGCCGGTGCCGGTGCCGCTGCCGGTGCCACTAGAGGTCAGTGCCGGCACGGAGCAGCAGCAGCGGCAGCGCCGGAGCCCAGCCCCGCTCGGAAGAGCTGCCGCCCGCAGCCCCATCCGCAGTGTCCGCATCTCTCATCCCGCGTCTCCCCATCCCGCACGCTTCACCCCTACATCCTCACATCCCCACATTCCACATCCCGCATCCCCGCAATCTCCACCAGCCTCGGACCAGGGGAAAAGCCCCGTTGCTGCAGTAGAACCCGGAGATGAGGCACTTGGTGGGTCTCCCCATGTCTGCTGTCCCCACTGCCACCCCGCTGCACGCCAGGGTCACCGTGAGCAGGGGCTGCCAGCGCTCTAACTGAGGCACATGGCACTGATATGTCTCCCAAATGGGGTATAACAGGCAAGGAGCTGCCTGCCTCTGCCCAAGAGCCTCTGGAGCTCAGTCACGCATCTGAGCCGGCAGCAGGGACCCCCCAATTCGTCCTGAATTGGTACTCCTGCCATTTTTGCCTCATTATGTTGCAATCTCAGACTTGTTTGAGATGCAGCTCCTGTCTCTCAGAGCAAGCAGGGAGTGGGGAAGAGTTGCAGCATAATTGCAGTGCAGGACATCACAGTGGCTGGAAGCATCAACAAAGGGACTGCCAGGTCATGTCCTGCTCAGAAAAGCTGCCAGTGAAACCAGTTAATTGTGGAACTGGTGATGTGAAACATGAGCAGCCTGAGTGCACCAGAGTGAGCCCAGGTTGCCAGGCGATCGCTGTGGAGGCAGCCGACATTTTCCTGTGCCATGCTGGGTGCAGAGGATGCTCTGCGCTCTGCTGCTGTCCCGCCCGGCAGGCTGCATCCCGGAGCGATGACCTCATTTACAGAGCAGCTCTCTGTCCCTGAGTGCCTGACCTTGACTGTTTGCAGGCTTGTCTTTTATCCAGTGGAAAATCAATGAAAATTGTACAAACCCTGTGAAACATGATGCACTCAGACGTTCGCCCTCTCTCCTCCCCCCACCTCCCATCTGTAGCTCACTGCTATTCAAGTTAGCACACGAGTTAGGGGAAGACACAGGGAGACATTAAAAACATCCACACACCCCAGACATGGCACACTGCCCTGAGAGGGACAAGTGACACCTTGGCAAGCGTTGACCTGAGGGTCACAAATGGGTGAGAGGGGCTCCACATGAGACAGCGCTGCTCTGAACAAGAAAGGCTGCACGCTCTCCCTTCACACAGGCATCTGTCACCTCTTAACTTCTCATTTCAAGAAGAACTTATTTTTCAGAGAACACAAGTTGAGAGGAGGCCCACGCAGGAGTTGGCATGACTGGGTGAGTATTGGGAGGCCCTGAAGCTCTCGGTTGCACTGGCTGGGGCTGCAAGCAGATCTCTCTGAATAACTTACTGTAAATGAACTTATTGTGTGTGCATGTAGAGACCTTCAGACCACACTGCCAATCTTTTCTTCTGATTTAATGATTTCTCCCTTTGTGTGAACTAAACTTAGTCTCCATAGATGAGCCATAACACCAAGCCTGGCCTTCCTCTGCTACCAGAAACAACAGGCCAGGCTGGACCCCACCACTGTGCATCAGGTGAGGGTCCAGTCCTTGCCATTATTGTGCAGAGATGTCACAAACTTTCTGTATCACACCTGGAGCATGCACTTTGCTGCAGGCACAGGGCAGTCTGTCGGCCACAGCACACCCTCGGTGGATCTGCGGAGCACAGACACTCACTCAGAGCCTGGAAGCATTCAAGGGGAGGGAATGATGTGGGATGGCAGAATGATACCACAAGCCGTACTCTGTGGGCTCCCCTACAACTCCTCTGTGTGGTGGTTGTACAATGAGATATGCAGGATTGCAGCAGTTTTAATGTGAAGACGGCAGCACAATTCAGGTGAGCATCAGAGCAAGAACACTGCACTCTCTGGGCACATTTGGGTTTAAGGGAACGGGAATCAGCAGACTGTCAGCTGACGGGGAGGACGCTACCATTCTCCTGTGCCGTCACTGCCGTGCAGCATGGAACAGGCCACCGCATCCCAGCCTCCCTGCTGGAACAGAGGCGCAAAGGATTGAGTCATCCTTGAACGAGGGGCCCCAGCTGGTCTGGGTACCACAAACAAAAGGCATGAAAAATCAGTAAGCACTTGAATAAACAAATTCTTCTCACCGTCTCTCTGACCACAGCTTTGCTGGTTTGACCCACTGGTTTCCGGGCTGCAGCCGGAACCGGCCCGCATTTGCCTCGCAAACCCCCGAGCGGCGGTGACACTGCAACCCCCGCAGGAGCACAGCGCTGCTGCTTCCCCCACAGACCCAGAGCCCCCGCTCGGGCCGCCCGGGGCTGCGGCTTCAGCACCGCGGACAGCGGCGGGGAGCGGCGGGGAGCGGCGACCCGAGAGTCCCCGGGGAGGGAGAGCGAGACCACGAGGGTCCCCGGGGAGCGGAGCCCCGGCCGCACCGAAGGTCCAGGGGAGCGGGACCCCGAGAGTCCCGGGGAGCTGAGCCCCCGCTTCAGCGAGGGTCGCGGGGAGCGGCGCCCCGGCCCCGATGCGGCCACCCCGGCAGCGGCTGGCCGCGGCCCGGCCCCGGGGCAGAGTCCCCGGCGCGGGGGTCTGTCCCCGCGCCCGCCGCCGCCCGCCCCGGCGGAGCTCCCCAGTTCCGGTCACGTTGCCGCCT
>NW_024581088.1:10560404-10624584 GCF_017639235.1 Corvus kubaryi | reverse complement strand
AACAAGCCTCTGCCGGGGCCGCTCCGGGGAGCGGGTGGGCGGCGGCGGGCGCTCCCGGCCCGGGGTGCGGGAGCGGAGTTCGTTCCGGGCACCGCGTGCTGCTGCCCACGCACGGACATGGGTGTCCCGGGGCTGGTGGGCAGCAGACGGCTGGATCCTCCTGGAAGTTTGGGCTGCGGGCGCCACTGACATGTTAAAAAATACTCAGGAGCAAGAGCTTTCCTAGAAAGGGCAGAGGCTTGTTCGATATCTCAGATGGAAATTGCAGGTTTTAACTAGTTATTTGCTGGCTGTTCTTGCTCTGTGTCGGAACCTGAGTGGCTTAGCCAGGAACAAGGTGCAGCTCCTGACTGTTCTCAGTGCCAGCTCCCGGGCCGGCACCGACCCTGAGATGTTTCCACCTGCCCCGGGTTTGCTCAGTTTCATGCTTCCTATCTTTAAAGAACTTAAAAGCCTAAGCTCCCATCTCAGCCTCAGCTTTTTTGTGATCTCTAAAGTACAAGCAAGAGGGGTAGAAGCAGCGTGCCTTGTGGCTGATCTTCATCCTGAGGCACACAAATCCCCTGATTGACCCACATGTCGCTTCCATCCCCCCCAATTTTATGGTGTCGAGGTGGATTTTTGAAGTTTGTCACCTAAAGCAAAGTTCACTGGCATTTGGTAGTGGAGCAGGTTGGATGCAGTTCAAGAGTGGGAAACTCAGTGCTGATAGTCTCCCCCTCTCAGCCACGTGCTGGATTTTGAAGCAAGAACACGCCTGCAGTGCCAGCAACTGGGTTAAAAAGTTATGAAGTGTAATCCCTGCCTCTCTGGCCACAATTGATTGCTGAGGGAGGATGGAAGGTGGAAAAATCCTTCATGTGTTTCGGCAGTGCACAATTGCTCACGTGGGATCTGGGGAGGAGCAGAGGAAGGTCTCATCAGGGAGCCAGGTTCCAGGGGAGCGGGATCAGCCTGGCCACCTTGGCATCGGCCTCACGAGCTCTGGTTCCTGGGCCAGGGGCAGTCGGGCCCCACTCTGGTGCTCCCACCGCTGTGTGTGGCCTGCAGAGCACCCGTGTAGGCACTGGCTGTGTCTGAAGGCAGCTGTCAGGACCTGGAGCCATGGGCAGGCTGCGAGTGGGCTCCTCGCTGCAGAAACCCACCCCTGAGCTGTGCCAGGCACCCAGGCTGGGGTGCTGGGCTCTGTGCCAGGTGAGAGGGCTGATGGCTGCTGCTCTCTACCCCCAGCTAGAAACTGTTGAGACTACTCTGTCCTGAGTGCAGAAACACAAAAGCATGGACAATTGGGGTTCCTATAAAGATTTCTGATGGGTGCAGTTTTGGGTTAAGTTACCTTTCCTGTCAGCTAGTGTGAGATCAGAGAGAGCCATTGTGTGCAGCGTTTCTTGGATTATTTTTATTCCTACAGTCTTCATGGCCTTAGAACAAGTTTCCCACATACAAGTTTAGCAGTGCTTCTAGCAACCATAAAATGCCTTTCAACCTTCCCTTGCCCAGGTCTGTTTTTTCCTAGCTCAATCCCTCTGTCCCTGAGCTCCCCAGCCACCCCTGCACTCAGCCACATCTTCTGTTAGAGCAGCGGAGAATGCAGGTGTTAATGGCAAACTGCTGTGGAGGCAAGTGTAGCTGTGCGTTAGCAACAAGGTCAGAAGGCTGATTCTTAATCTGGGAATCTGCTATCACTATCTGTTGCCCGACCTTGGAGGTTTGCCGGTGTTTTGGAAAGGGCTGAATTGCTGGCAGTCGGGGTTTTAATATGCAGCTCTAACAGGCTTGTGGGGGGACAGTTGGAGAAAAGTTGTGCAAGAGAAGTCTGATCACTGCTACAAGGTTAAGAAGAGGAAAAGAGTGTGATAACACAGCATCTGTATGGCCAGATGAGGGATGGGAACCAGAGGGGATCATGTTCGGGGCAGTTCTGTCAGTGGGTAAGAGCTGAGCTCCCACTGGAAGCTCTCTTGCTCTGCCTGAGCAGCCTTGCTCCTGGGTTTCCCAGCTGAAAAGTGGAAGTAAGTAGGTCAGGAACATGCACTGGGATAAATCCACCTGCAGACTCAGAACTGCCTCGTGCACGGTAAAACCAGCACCGTGTTGCAGAGTCCTGTGTTTACCTTCGTTGTCTGTACATGACTAAACTTGGCAGCACACCCCTCTCCTGGCGCAGCTTCCCAGCACTTGCTTTACTTTCCTGCATTGTGCTCCATTGGTTGTGCTGGAAAGTTATTTCTAGAAGCTTTACAGGTCTGAAGTTCATGCATTTTTTTATTTGCATTTGAGAAGCAATGACAGTCCTTGGGGCAGTGCTTGGACAGCGTGCCAAAGATGAAAACCAACATGTGGTTACTCCTGTGGTGGCAGTGGCTGTCACTCTTGGCAGTAGGTCAGGTTTTTGCCATAGTAGCAAGGCTATCTCGGGATTAGCTTTTTGCTAATGCATGGTTGATTGCAGAGCTCGCACATGCCCCTTTGCCAGTGGAGCTTTCTGTTGCATTCTGCCTTTCTAAGGTTATTGAGTCTGGGACGGGCAGTTATCTGCTATTTTCCTGACAGGCTGGCGTAAAGGCACTTGCACAGTGGACAAACCTTCCCTCTTTGGTTGGGGAAGCAGATCTATGCTTGCAGAAGTGCATGTTCTTTCCTCCAGCTAAAGAAATAACTGCTGTGGTGCTCAGCAGCCACTTGACCAGTTTAAAGGGAAAAATCCCATGAAATGGACCACTGAAGCAAGGTTCCCTATAAGTGATATTGGAGTAACGACATATTTTCATAAAAAGCATTTCCTTAGTTTGTCTTTCACTTTAAAGAGAAAATCTCTACTGCAAGCTGTTGAAGAGGCTGCAGGCTCAGAGAAGTTGTATGTAGTTACATCCAAAGATGTAAAACTGCAGGATCATTAATCTTGCCCAGTGCTCCAGCGGGTCAGATCAGCCTGACACCAGCCCTGCTTCCCAGGTTCCCCGCTAGCCACCCTCCTGCCCTTGGGGCTGGATGAGACTGGGAATGGTAACGTGGATCCTGGCTGTTAGCAAGCTGTGCCGTGCTGAGTGTCCTGCGTGCTCTGTCTTTGCTGTTGGTGTCCCTGGAGCCTGCGAAGTCTCCACAGCCTGGAAGCTCAGCTGCAGGTTGGGCTGGGGCTGAGGTGGGCTGTGGTCAGCTCGGGTTAGGGCACTGTGCGAGGTAGGGTGGGATCACTCCATGTCCCTGGCAGAGGGGTTCCTATGGGACAGGCAGGTTTCCCAGGCTGCTGCTGGCAGCACACTCTTGCAGGAGCAGGCACCCAGCCATGTCCCCAGAGCTGTGTGTGGCCTGGGCAGCCGGCGTGGGGTGGCCAGGGCGGCTGTGGCCGATGGGCACAGCTGCGCTGCGGGGCACAGGAAGGCAGCCGGAGCTGCTGAGGACATCACAGCTGTCAGATCTCCCTTGCAAACCCTCCCCAGAGACCAACAGGTTAGTTCTCTGCTCTTGCTGTCCCAGTAGCTTTCTGGAACTAAGGTATGTGCAAGAGTAAGGCACAGAGATTTGGAGAATCATCGGCGGGTTCTTGGTTTCTGTCTGAAGTACAATTCCTTCCTTCAGTTCTCCTGAAATTTGAGAAACATGCTTCTCCTGACACCATTAATGTTTTTGTTGGTGCTGATCTTTGCACTTTGCATTAGTTCTACTCTTAGCACCTGATTTCTGTGATGTTTGAATTGCATGTTATTGTAGCAGGGTCACCCAGACAGTCAGCTTCAAGGCTAGGATCCTGAAAAGTTTTGACCAGACAGAAAGTTTACAAATGAATTTAAATGTAGTTACCAGATGTGGAGAATGCAGGGTGGGTAACTCAGGGTGCCAGATGCAAAGCACAAAGCATATAAGCACCTGTAAGTGCTTGAGCCAGCAGCTGTGAGACCCCATGGATATCCTGGGGCTTGGCCCTGCCGAGAGCACCGCAGACTGCAGCTTCACCATGCTCTGCTCTCTCTGTGAGCTGGTCCCAGTGGTGTGAAGCTGCTGAGAAATAAATGCAGAGCTTGTACCTTTGCCCACAGATGGTCTGAGAATCAATTTGAGTTTGATGATGGCGGTAGAGCAACTCTAATGTTTCACTTATTAAAAGAAGTCCTTGTTGTACCTAAAGTGCTGGAAGTTCCTGGGAAGCTGTGGTTTCCTCAGAGGAGGTAGAGGGAGGCAACTCCAAGTCTCCCACCTCCCCGACGGGATATCCTGCAGAAATGTTTTCATTAGGGCCATCTCTGGCCTATTCATTTAGTCAATTTATTTGGATTCATTAAAGTATTAATTTAGTTTCATTTATTATTCAGCTAAAATTAAATTTGCATTTGTTGTACTGACACCAGCCTTCACAGGTTAGAGCTGACACGTACACACTGCTGTGAGCTTGCTTTGGCTGGAGTCGAAGAAGTGCAGCTCAGCTTCATGAGACCTGACCAGGTGCTTCTCAGAGATTTCTCCTCTTCCCAGAGGTCTCTTGGTAAGGAGGAAGAGTTGAAGCTGTCAGTGCATGTGAACTCCTTCAAAAATCACAAATCACAAGAAAAACATGATACTCGTGATCTGAAAGTGCTGGCTCATGGGACTGAGGGGTACCCGATCGTGGGGCTCCAAGGCCTGTCCTGTGCCGGAGGAGTGACTGTGGTGGTCCTGAGGGTTCCTTGCTTACTGGGACAGGAGCTCAAATGAGTTGGAGTGGGAGAGACTTCTCTTCCAATTCCTTTTCCCTTTAAAAGGACAGCAGAAGCTGGCCAGGGTTTCTGTGGAGAGCTGCTGGTCTGTTTCTCAGTTTCTCCTGGAAAGGGGCTGGCTGACTCCAGGGGCTGCTCCTGGGCCTTACTGGGGCTGCTGTTGGAGAGGGGCTTGCCCTGTCTCTGCATGTGCTGTGTTGGCCTTGAGCAGGGACCACATGAGCTATGTGGTCCTGACTTTGTTGTGGTTCTGATGTTTTTGTGCTAGGGATGTAGCATGTAATTTTCTTCTGCTTGGTGCAGAGTTGTGTCCCTTCCCGCCCATGAAGCCGTGCTGAGTGCTCACGAAAGCTTTCCCAGGCGGGTCCAAGGCTGGTCTGTTTAGGCTGCAGCTCTTACACATCACATCATGTTTGAAAGATCTGGCTCTTCGTGTGTGTCCCACGAAACAGGGACCACCAAAGGGCCCATGTGGCTGAGAGTGGAGCAGCATGCGTGCCAGCACAGGGGATGCACACAGGTGTGCAGAGGGGCTCTGAGGCCTGGATGATGCTGCTGATGGAGGGTGAGGAGCAGGCGGCTGTGGCACAGCCTCACTGGAGGTGAGCAATGCCCTATTTGGCTGCAGCCTCCCCTGGTGCTTGGAGAAAGCTCCAGTTCCATAATAAAACTGCTTCAGTTGCCATGATTTTCTTAAAGTAGCATGGAGAGAGGCGAGGTGTTGGGGGATTGTATGTGTGGTTTTGTGGTTTGTTTGTGTTTGATATGGCAGAGCAGCGTGAGAAGAGAGAAAATTCGTCTAGAAACTACTTACTGGTTCACTGCCTGAATGCTTTGTGCTCGCCTGCTTAGTATGGATGGCTGTGCTGGGCCTGGGCGTGCCATAGTAACTGCCCTCGCCTTGTAATTCAATGCATCTCACTTGCTCAGGTTTGGCACAGCACTCGTCCCAGGCTGCACTGGTGTGGCACTCGAGATCGGGCTATTTATAACCACTCCAACCCCAGCCAGCATCCCCCTGTGAGTGCCTGGGAACCTGTCAGAGCCCGGCTGTGCTGCGGCACGGCAGGAGAGGAGAGGAGAGCTGCAGCTGCGGGAGCTGCTCCAGGCCTGGCGGGTGTTGTGGCAGCTGGGGACAGGGGCGAAGGCGTGCGGTGGATGAAGGTCTCCAGGCAACGTTCTGGGGGAGCTGCTGCAAGCCCAGCATTCAGTTCTGGTGAGCACACGGGACGTGGGATCCTGTGCGGAGGCAGCTGCTGGTCCTCTTGTGTCCTGCCACCCTGGGGCCAAGTAGGCATTCTTTTTGGAGAAGGCATCTGACTGCAAGAAGGCAGCGGAGGGCACGGGCTGTGCGTGGGAGTGTGCCTTGTGGGGACTTCCGTGTATGTGTGAAGCACAGCTGACTGCTCTGATCCACGCTGCATGAGCCAGGCATGGGAAACAGCCTTTTTGCAAACTGCTGCAGGCAAGTCACCGATCTCCTCTTCCAGCCACGCAGCTCTGGCTCACCTGACGAGAGGTCGCCCCTCTTGCCAAAGTCTCCCACAAGCTGCACTGTCTTCTCGGAGATGCCAGAAGCTGCCCAGTGTGCTGGGCTGTATCCAGACATCATCCCCAGTGAGGCAGTGACTGGAAACCTGCAGAAGGGCACCAAATACATTCAAGACCTATCTGAGACCAAGGACAAAGAAGGAATGGTGACAGTTTGTGATAAGAGCAGTTTGAGCCCTGGCGTTGGCACAGTTGGCCTGCTCCAGCGGACAGAGGCATCCCATGCAGTGACTGTCCTTCCAGCCGACCTTGGGGACAGGCCGGCAGGGCTGGTTGATCATGCTCAGTCACTTGAGGCCTGCCAGAGCTGTGTGAAACTTGAGGACAGAGGCTTAGCCCACAGATCCTGCCGCCGGGAGGAGCACGTGGCAGCAGCTGACAGCGACGCGGGCTCTGGAGCGCATTCCGCTGGCCAGGGCCACGGCGAGGGGCGAGCGGCCGTGCGCTTAGACACAACCCCAGTGGCTCCAGACGGTGTGCTGGAGTGCAGAGGTCCTGCACCTTCCCCAGGGAGCCCTGGGATGCTGTCCTCTGCTCTGCCAGCAAGTGCGGGGAAAACCCTGCCGGCTCCAAGTGCAGTTGTGCTGCCTGTCCCCCCCGGTGAGGTGTCACCTAAGGCTCGGGACACAAGTGCTGGTTTTGTGACAGAGCCTACCACCTGCCCCAGCAGAAGGTCAAGCTGCCCTCTTGATTCCCAGGCACAGGTTCTGCCCTCAAAGCAGCAGCAGCAGAAGAAGAAGAGGGGGAAAAAGAAGCTCCTTCTCCCAGGTGCTCAGCTCAGTCCCAAGGGCTCTGTCCTGCTGCATGGAGCCAAAATACTGTATGCCCTTAACGGGGGTGGGTGGCTGTGTGTGCCCATGGGATGGGGCAGCACAAAGGAGAGGGGAGGGGAGCAGAGGTGACACTTTAACTTCACGGCAGAAGGAGGAGGAGGGAGGTGGCGAGGTATCCCACCTGGGTGTGTACCACAGAGGCACCTGTTTGTGCCCTGTCCATGTCAGCAAAGGAAACTTAAGGACGTTTTGCTTATCTTTTTCTCAATTCATAAGGCAAATCCCTCTTTTGTTTGTGACTGCAAACATGGTCCTTGTAAAGGATGGGAGCACATCTGCCCAGCCCAGCTTGCAGCAGCTTGGGTGGGAGTGTGCAGCTGTGAGGGGCCACACTCGGCTGCATCTGGCTTTCCTCCTTCCCCACTTCTCCACAAACTGGCACAGCACGGCTGGTGTCCACACCAGCTTTTCTTGGGGGATACCAAATGGTAACTCAGAGAGGCTTTTGTCCTCACCAGGACTTTGAGGATATGAGGAACAGTTTATTTTTTAATCACGAGGTCAAATTTTGCCTCTCACTATATTTTTTGTTCAATTTGTGTGCAGTGGCTGAATTTTGGTCTCAAATGCTGTCTTGTGGTGTACCTGGTGGCATGAGGGGATGTGTAGTGTGACTGACCTGTGGCTTAGTTTGTGGTTTAGCAACCTGTTTGCTTTCCCTGTGCCCATTGGCACACCAGTGGCAGGTGTTCAGGCTACAGCTGCTTGGGGGACTGTAGAAACTGTGTTACACTGCTTGGAATTCGAAATACCTTTGACGAGGGAAAGGCAGGAATTGGCCCCTCAAAATGGCACTGGAGCTGATAATAAGAAATGCATTCCAAAAGTTGGTGCTGGAAAAGGTAGGGGGTTTAATTTTTAGTTTCGTCCCTCTAACAATTTCTAGTAGTAGGGAAGGAAACTCCTCACTGACAGAACAGTCCCTGCAGACCAGGCTAGCTGCCAGCAACGTAATGTCGCTGACTTCTTGATCTGATAATCTTCGAAAAGGATTTGTGTCTGACTTTGGTTTAGAAGATTTGTTTGAACATAAATTAGTTATTAACTAGCTGTTCCCAGGATCTGTGCTGTCTATCATGGTGTGCAGCCAGCAGGTTTCGGGTTCAGGTGTGTGCCCTCCCCCACACTGGGATCTGAGCACTCAGGGTCACCAGGTGCCTGCCACTGCAGCCTGGCTGTAAATAGGAAGCGTGATTAAAGCAGGCCCTGTCACCTTGGCGTGTGAACTCCTTGTCGAGACACAGAGATGAAACCTAATCCTCAGTGTGATCCTTTGTGCCAGGTGTGACCGCAGACGGGCGAGCGTGGCCCCGGTGCAGTGCCCGGCTGCCTCCTGCTCTGCTCTGCTCTGCAGGGACTGCTCATGCTGTGCCCAGGGCAGCAATGAGAGCATCGTGTCACAGCTCGGCTGCCAGCCAGCACGGGCCAGAGCCCAGCAGCCTCCACCACACCTGCAGGTACAAACTGCAGGTGGAGTGCAGGAGAAGGGTCCTTGCTGGGACACAGGCGCATCCCTTGGAATGACAGGGGAGACCAGAGGTCACAGCCTTGGGTCGAGACCACAAACGTGCATCTCGAGGCCGACGTGCTCCGGCAGGGATCTCGGTCTGCAGCAGTGAGCAGGGCGGTGAGCGGGAGGAGCGGCCGGGTTTGCCCCCGGAGCGGGTGGAACTGCTTCCCTGTGACTCAGACACCTTCCCTGAGCCATCCGGGGTGCAGCGCATGGCAGCGAGAGCTGGCAGCCAGACACAGCTCTTCAAGTGAGAGCAAGGAACAGGAGAGAGGTCTCTGCAGGTGTCTCTAAGGTCTTCCTGTGCCTCCTCCTACCATCTGGAGTAGGCTGAAATCCTGTGAAATCCACGAGTGCCCCATGATGTGCCTGCCTCTGCACCGGCACTACTGAGGCTGCGGCACAGTCAGGCTGCGGCGGGTGGGAGGAACCGGTGACCCACTTTAAGGCAGGTGGGTGCAGCTCTGCTTCCCTCAGGGAGCACATGTGGTGAGTCAGCACCCGGCAGGCAGCACAGCCTCCTAGCCAGCTTCCTTCAAACATACCCGTTTATTACGGAACCCCTCTGGAAAGCCTTGCCTGGCTCACATCCGAGGGTTAACCTGCTGCACAGCAGATCTTTCTCAGTCTAGACTTAACTTCTGTTTCTAAACGTAAGACTCTGCTGGTTGGAGCTGGATCCTCTGGCATAAGGAGGCATGAAGGTGTTGCCTCTACGTGTCTCTTGTCACAAAGTGCAGAGCTGTGCCTTCATTCAAGTAAGGGAAAGAAGGCGTGAGCATCTTGTATTTCTGCAGACTAGGAACAGTCTTCTGATTTCTGAAACACTTGGTAGTTTGTGGATCTGACACCACTGAGCAGTGAAAAGCAGAAGTGTGGTCCTGATTGGTGACTTTCCCTTGCTGCATTCAGATTTTCCTGTCTTGCTTTGCTTTGCTGCTGAAGGTGTTTGCTGTGCTCCAGACTGGCGTGTGCATGGGTTGCAATGCCTGTCTTCCTTTCAGCCAAATTCTGCCTCCTTTCTGGCTGCCACAGCAGGAACAGAAGTTCAGTGATCCTGCCCTGCTTGGGTGGGCAGGGGCTGGGCCAAGCCTGGCTTGGGCACCTGGCAGGTCATCCTGTCTGCAGTACCAGTAGCCCCAGGTGTAGCATTTCCGTGGTGGCTTGTCTGCATTCCCTCCAGATCCCCACATGTTCAGGCAGTCCAGGAGTATGGCTGTGCTGGCTGTAGGGTGTGACGAGGGGCTCTCCCCAGCCCTTTGGGCATGGTGTGGTTTTTCTGAAACCACATCTCTTGAGGCACTCTTGCATGGAGCTTTTCTTCCTCCTTTCTAGCATGACAGCAGCTTGCTGGAGCCAGGGCCAGGCCTCTTGTCTGACTCGCCCGTGGCTTCATCTGTCAAAGAAATGAGCAGCGGGTGCTGGGGACATATGCACAGTGACAGGCACCGTGAGCAGCAGCCACTGAGCTGCTGAAGGCAGCTGAGGCTGCATGAGGTAGCTCTGCTACCTCCTGCCTTTTAGAATGGGTGTGCTCTCGTTGCATTTTCTGCCCTTTCACGATGTCCTAAGTCAGCCCTGACAGTCATCTCTGAGGGTTTGCTGTTGGCAGTTGTAGTCTGGAGCCAGGGGCATGACCTTCCAGGGATGCTTTTGCAGGGCCTGTTGCTGCAGCCTCATGCTGTGCTCCAGAGGTGTGCAGGGGGATATGGTGATGCCATCCCTGTTCTGGATTATGGTGAAGTGAAGGCTGCATGACTTCTTTGGGCTACAGGAGGAGTTGGGGCTGATGGGGAAGAACTGGCTGTGACAGCTGTAGCTCCTCAAGCCACAGTGCCAGTCGGTGAGGTGAGAGAGGCTGAGCTGCCATTTCCCCTGAAGTGGGGAACTGGTGCCTTGCTGGGAGGTGAGGATGAGGAGAGAGACCTGCCAGGTGGAGATGGCTGCAGGGCTGCAGCCTGGAGGCATTAGCCTGACTTGGAGCTGTCCTGAGCCTGTGCAGCCTTTCAGAAAGGCTGTTTCTGCTGCCTGGGAGAGCGCCCCATCTGCTCCATCTGTGCTGCCTTCAAGTGGGTGCCTGAGAGCACGGAGCTGGAACTGCTGCGTGTGACCTTGGGGGTCCAGCGGAGGATGCGGCCGTGCTGGGCCAGCCCTGCTGGGAGCACAGCCTGAGGGACATGATGCCTGCTGTGCTCCAGCACCCACTGCCCCGGGTGTGTGGGGCGGTGTGGTGCCCCTGGGGCACCAGCCTGGCAGGCTGGGGGCAAGGGGTACTCTGCCCTCTCCCAGAGTTGCTATCAGCGGCTCTTTCTACAACTTCTCCTGGAAGCCCCTTAGTCCTCTTTAGTGTGGTCCCCAGCCTGGTTCAGAGGATGTAGGCTGCTCTAGGAGACTGGCAGCTTCCTAGATATTATCAGCTCTCTGACACTATCCACTGTATTGGAAAAGAAAACAAACCATTGTGGATCGGTGAGGTAGGTGCAGAGAGCTCCCAGCCCTGTGACGCACCTGTCTAAATGAGCACTTAAAATGTCGTCACCATTTTCTTTAATAAAATTGCTCAGGCAAAGCCTCGCCCTGGCACCATGGGATCTCTGCAAAGTATTTGGAAATGCAGAGGGTGGCCAGATGTGGGCAGGGGTGTGGGAGCTGTTTGTGTGCCTGTGGAGTAAGTGGGCTGCCACGTGACGCAGCGGTGCCGGCAGCTGCTCGCCTCCTCTCCCTCTCTGCTCTTTAACTTGTCAGTGCAGAGGTTACAGCTGCCTCCAGGTCGCAAAGCACCACACACCCTTTTTTTCTTTAATTAAGAGGCTTTTTAAGACAGCTCAGTGTGGTGTACACTGACCCATCCTTTCTGCTCTCCTTCCCTCCCCTCTCTGCACATGGTTTGTGGAAGATGCAAACACCACAGGCAAGCGAGAGCACCTTAATAATGCTGTGAGGAAAGAAGGGGAAGGGCCTGGCACACCTCTGTCTAGTAAACAGCAAGTGCAGAATAAAACCCTTCCTGCCTTTTAGCCCCTGGCCGATGTCCGAGCCAGCCTCTGCAGTGCCTCGGAGAGGACCCTGTCTAAACCCTTCTCTTCTTGCCCAGAGCACCCGTCTGGCGTGGCACTGATGAATGGCAGCGGCCTGCATGACAGCCTCAAGGGCGAGAAGGATGCCAGGCAGAATGGCCATGAGGAGGCTGACCCGGGAGACGATGGGAATGACCAGGAGGTCATCGTCATACAAGATACAGGATTTACTGTCAAGATCTGTGCACCAGGGATAGAGCCCTTTTCCCTGCAGGTACCTGCCCTCACCACCTGGGGAAGGGAAAAGAGGTGGTGGGAAGTATTTGAGCTGGATCCGTGCAGCCAGGCAGGCAGGGAAGGAGGCAGTGCCTGGGAAGGCCCCTGTTAGCCCCCACAGTCTGGACAGTACCTTCAGGCTGCTCACAGCTCCCTGACCTGTCTACCTTCTGACCAGGACTAAGTGGAGAAGGGTGCAGCAAAGGGTGGAGGGTGCAGGAGAGAGAGTGCCTGGCCAGTGCCTTTGAGAGAAACGAAGGAAGAAGAGACGTGAGCAAGAGGTTGCCTAGCCCAGGCCTGCCTGGGCATTGCAAGGATAGGGAGGGTGTTTCATTCTGGATCCCAGGTGTGGAGCAAGGGAAAGGAGAACTCACTGAGGTGTAGCTCTTTGTCCGTCAGAGGGGCTTGGGTGTGGAGCTGAGCACAGGGAAAACGGCCTTCCCACTTCTGGGCTGTTTTAAAGAAGTGTTGTGAAAACATGATTTCTGGGCCTGACTAAGGAAGGGAAAATCCCTTGCTTGCTCAGCAGTTATGACATGATGCTCCTGCAGGCCAGCCTGGGTTTGGTGCAGTGACAGGTGCTAACACAGCTCAGGGAGCTCAAGCACCGGCCTGAAGACCAAGGGAACGATGCAGTCTCCACTTCCCTCTGCATGGAGAGCTCTGCCTCATGTCATATGGGCAGTGACGTGCCACCAGATCGGGATGGGCTCTGACCGGCCTGGTTCATGGTCCCATTTAGCTTGATACTTCACCAAAAACTATTTGAATGAAGTATCTCTAATTTTGGAGAGAAGCATCTGGAATCTAAACCCAGTGGGAAGTTCTGATCTCCCCAAGACCAGGAGAGAGTGCAGCAAAATCCCATCCCCTGTGGAAGTAGCTGTGTCTCAGACTGGCTTTTTGTCTCCTTAAAATCCCCCCGGCTGTTAGTTTTAATAGGCTAATAATAGCAGGCCGTGTTGTTTACAGCAGCTTATGTAAACTACCCCGAGTCCTCCAGGTTTTGGAGCAGTGTCAGCAGTGCTGGAGCAGAGCAGGGAGGTGGGGGAGCAGCCCCAGTGTTCCAGCCAGGGCGGCTCCGGCCTCAGCTGGGCTGTGTGGCACTGGCACAGACACACCACACAGGGAGGAGGAAATGGGCTGTTTTCCATGTGCCTCATTCAAGGCCTCACCACAAATGTGGTGTCAATGGATTAAGGAAGAACCCTCTGTTTCCCCCACCACCTTCTATTCCTTCACTGCCCTCTGTCACCTCTGTCCCATGCCGCGTGCTCGGTGCAGTGCCTGGCTGTTACATCTCTGGGTGCCAAGCCCTGCGGGGTGGAACTCAGGGGGCTGACCCTGCTAGAGGTGACAGTGCCCTCCCAGCAGGAGCAGAAGTGATCTTCCTGGAAAGGGAGGTAGAGTCTGCCTTTCCAAGCCTGGAGAGGTCTGAGAGGCTCTTGATACAGCAGCTGAGGGGCAAAGTTTGGCAAGAACATGGGGGAGGGTAAAGGATAATTGTCTGGGTTCTTACCTTCTTAAGGTTTCTCCTCAAGAGATGGTGCAAGAAATCCATCAAGTTTTGATGGACCGGGAGGATACCTGCCATCGGACCTGCTTCTCCCTGCAGCTGGATGGCAACGTCCTGGATAACTTTGCTGAGCTGAAGACAATTGAAGGGCTGCAGGAGGGCTCGCTGCTGAAAGTGGTGGAAGGCAAGTTCCTTCAGACTTGGGAGGGAATGAGTGAGGGTTTTCTTAGGGAGTGATTTTGGCCACCTGTCAGCCCTTTCCTGTGGTTCTGTTTTGAGACCTGTGTACCAAAGGGGTGAGCAACTGTGTAATTCCAGTTTCTTTCCTCACCTTTTGCTCATCAGAGCCATACACAGTGCGAGAAGCCAGGATACACGTGCGCCACATTCGGGACCTTCTGAAGAGTCTCGACCCATCAGATGCTTTCAATGGTGTGGACTGTAACTCATTGTCCTTCCTGAGTGTCTTCACTGAAGGAGACCTGGGAGGTATGGGTCAAAAAGACTTCTCTGGTGTGGTCAGGGGTTTCATTCCCTCACTCCTTGCTTAGTTAAACACACAGTATCAGCTGTCCCGTGTCATTTGGGAGTGCAGAGAACACTTGGAGCACTTCTGCATCCCTCCTTGAGTGCTGACTGGAGGAGGGAATGCTGCACTTTTCAGAACTGACTTTATGTCTCTGTCTGTTCTAGACAGTGGAAAACGGAAGAAGAAAGGTACCGAAATGGAACAAATTGACTGCACCCCTCCTGAACATATCCTGCCAGGTAGCAAAGAGAGGCCCTTGTGTGCCCTTCAGCCCCAGAACAGAGACTGGAAGGTAGAGTTCTCCTGTGTCATTGAAACAGCTGTTGGCACATTCCTCTGAGCAAACTGGTGGTCAGGGATTGAAACCTGAGTTGAAGTGGACTTTGGGATTTGCTCTGCTTGGTGCTTAACGAGTGCTGGGATAGCCAAAAGAATAAAGTCCAGGAGGCTGGTGTGCAAAACACTGGACATGGAGTCTGGACATCTGCAGAGTGTGGAAGGGCCAGACTTGCTGGGATGGGTGGCAGAGAAGGGAAAGCAGCGTTCCACTGCAAAGTCCTGGAGGCAGGATCTGCAGATCACTACAGATTGCCCTTAGCTGCCATTTGAAAACAAGTACAGCAAGAAATCCATACCCTGTGCAGCCCAAAGGCCCAGGGTGTCTGCTTTCACCCATGTCTTGCGGTGTGAAAGGCAAACTAGTGGACTGCAGAGGGCTCAGGAAGCTGTGCTCTGGAGACCAGGTGCGTTTGTAAGCTCTGTTTCTGGAATCAAGCAAGGGCAGCAGGTAAAAGGGATCTGGCGTGTACGCTGAATGACTTAAAGAAATTAATTCCTGCTGACAGGAGTTGCTTCTGTTGTGTTCTACTGTAGCCTTTGCAGTGCCTAAAGGTATTGACAATGAGTGGCTGGAACCCTCCCCCCGGTAACCGGAAGATGCACGGGGACCTCATGTATTTGTACGTCATCACGGTGGAGGATCGGCACGTCAGTATCACTGCCTCCACTCGGGGATTTTACTTGAATCAGTGAGTAACTGAGATTCTTCCTGTCCTGCCCTGCAGCAGCCAACTGGAAAACAACTCACTAACAAACAGTTGCAGCTTTTTTTTTTTTTTTTTTGTCTTTGGCAGAAACAGCCCATTTTAATTTGCTGCTCACATGGGTTGTGGGAGCTGCTATACTGGATTGGGCTGTTCAGTTATGCCTGGTGCCACTTCTCCGCAGTGGCTAAATGCCTGATGCTTTAGGGAAAGTTTAAACATCCCATAATGTCATCAGCTACTTAGAGCATTTTGAGTTGGGAGGAAATTCCTTCCTGACTATTGCAACTATCCCATTTTGCCCTAAAGCAAATGCACAGCCTGTCAGAACTCCCTGAGCTGGGTGCAGATTTGACTAGAAATAATTTCTTTTTTTTTTTTTAATGGTAACTGAGAGAGGCTGTTGTGGCTGTGCCTGTTGGAGCGGCTGTGCTGAGGGGGTTCTCTGTTAAGCAAAAGCACCTTTGGTGTGTTTGGGAAGTTCTGTGAAATGAGTCCTTCCCAGCTATAAAAATAGAAGCTTCTCTTGATCCTGGGGATGCTGAAGAAGGTCTAAATTAGAAAATCATCAGGGCCAGGTACAGGGTTACTGGCTGTTCCATGCGGGGAGCCTGGATAGTGTCCTTGCTGCCCATCTGCCTCTTTGCCCCATGGTCTCCCATTTTGCAGGCAAAGGCACGTGGTGCAGCCTTTGATACCGTGCAGTATGAAGAGCTCTCAGTCATGTTCCTAGGGTGTGGGAAGTCTCAGGTATCACAATGGCTTGTGACTTTCTTTTTTTTCTCTTGCAGGTCTACTGCATACAACTTCAATCCCAAACCTGCAAATCCCAGTTTTCTCAGTCATTCCTTGGTGGAACTACTTAACCAGATCAGCCCTACCTTCAAAAAAAACTTCTCTGCCCTGCAGAAGAAACGGTAGCGGTGCTTCTTCCTCTCCAGTTCCTTGAGCAGCACGGAGCTGTCAGAGCTGCTGTGCCTGTCTGTGGTGTTCAGCACAGCAGTGACAGGGGCCAGTGGAATCCCAGAGTCCCAACCAGTATCCACTGCATGATTCCTCTTGGCTGTAGCTCCCCAGTGACTCTTGCTTACAGCATGTAGATTTACTGTTTCAGTTCTGCCTGAAGCAAAGGGGGGATATGACAGCATTCTGCTGCCATGGGAGTCTCAGTTCTGGGGCTTACCTGGAATGCAGGTGTTCTGTCTGTGCTGCAGACTGAACACGTGGGACAATTTGCACAGTGGGAGAGCGAGCCTGGAGCTGGGCTACAACGTTTGTGCAAAGGGATGCTGTGGGTGCACTGCCCAGCTCCCTGGGCAGCAGAGTTGTCGTGGAGCATGGCCACGAGCTGCAGCAGCACTGGTAACCTGAGCAGTCCATACTTCTCCCCAGTCCACAAAAGAGACTGAAGCATAAATATCAGTGAAAGTAACACATGAGGGCTTTGTGTAGGCTTCCTGTGGAGAGAGGTTGGTTATTCTAAACATGTCTGTGCATGTTAATATTCTGTAATTTCCTCTAGCTCCTATAATAATAACACAACAATAAGGCATTGTTTGATTCTCCCGTCCTTGCTGCAGGAACCATTTGTTCTGCTGCAGGACAGTGGGTCCTGTGCAAAAGCCTGTCATTCTTCAGAGTCACTTAATGAACTGCCTCGGCTCAGTAGGGTGTGGATTGACAGGTACATTGTGTGGCTTTCGGGAGCTCTGCTCCTGCTTCATTAAGGAGATGAAAGTGACATTAGACAAGGGCTGAAATTAGCAGTGGCCTCCAGCCACCACTGTGACTATCTGGCCATTTAAATATTACTGTATTATATTGCTTCTTTGACCAGAATTAACTGCAGATGAGCCCCCAGCCCCTGCTGAGAGCAGATTACACGAGAGACCCTTTGGCAGTGCTTGGGTTTCCACTGTAGGGCCTGTGAGGACCTGTGTGAAAGCACAGGGAAAATTCTCTTGGAATAGAAAGGATTCTTCCTTTGGAAAGTGTGTAATTGTTGTTTCTCCCAAACTAGCGTTCAGAGACACCCTTTTGAGAGGATAGCCACTCCTTTCCAAGTGTACAGCTGGACGGCTCCACAAGCAGAGCACGCCATGGACTGCGTCCGGGCAGAGGATGCTTACACTTCTAGACTGGGCTACGAGGAGCACATACCTGGACAGGTATTGGTCTTCCTTTGCCTGACAACACTGGCAAGGGTCTTGCTGCCAGCTGTGCCAAGAACAAGCTAACTTCCAACAAGTAATCTCTGGTATTTGTGGGAGGCTTTTGCTCATCAAGGGAAAACTTGCAGGAGTCCTTGTTCTTCACAGGGCCCTTGACTACAGGGCCTGTGCTGCTCAGGCTGCAGCTCCACGAGCACAGAAACAACTGAGAGGAGCAGCTTCTGCTCGGATGTTTATAAATTCCGTGTCCTTTCTCTGAAGAGTGCCACTGCGCAGGAGGCAGACTGCTCCCTCGTGCCAGTCAAGCCTGGAATGGCTCTTGTGTCTCCGAGCAGAATGTTCCAAATGCTTCAGCTGCAGCTTTGTAGCACAAAGTGGTCCAGGGCAAGAATGGCCGGCTGTAGGCAGGACATGCCTGCAGTGTGACCACAGCACTGGCTAATGACACCTGCACCGTGCTGCCCCTTCAGTGACACTGCCCTGCACTGGCTGGGCTGATGCAAGATCTGTCCCAAACTGCTGTTGAATAAAGTCCACTCTCGAGGTGTGTTAGTTCCTGCTGCTAAGTCACTTCCTCTGAGCTCCACAGCAGCCTGAATTCTTGCCCCTTCCTCTCCCTTCTCTCCCAAAATGCCTAGTGAAGCAGGATTTCTGCCTCGCCAGCCCCTTCCCACACAATGCGTTGCATCCCACAAGGCTTTCCCTCCCTCTTTCAGACCAGAGACTGGAACGAGGAGCTGCAGACGACACGGGAGCTGCCACGCAAGAACCTGCCTGAGAGGCTGCTGAGAGAACGAGCCATTTTCAAGGTAACTTTGGGATATGCAGGGAGCTGCTCACACAGCCCCTTCTCTGCTGCCTGTGTTCCAGCTCCTGGGGCTGGTATCCAAGCCACTAGCCAGGCTCACAGAAGTAAAAGTCAGTGGACCTTCCTGCATGCTGGAAGGCTATTAGGAGGAGAGGACCAAAGGAAAAATTTGCAGGGAGCTTTGAGAGCGGGGTGCTGGGAGCATGGGGGCCCATCCTGACCCAGCTTTGTCTCCACGTGTCTCCAGGTTCACAGCGACTTCACTGCAGCAGCAACACGAGGTGCTATGGCCGTCATCGATGGCAACGTCATGGCCATCAATCCCAGCGAGGAGACCAAGATGCAGATGTTCATCTGGAACAACATTTTCTTCAGCCTGGGCTTTGACGTCCGTGACCACTACAAGGACTTTGGTGGAGACGTTGCTGCTTATGTAGCTCCTACCAATGACCTCAATGGTGTGCGGACCTACAATGCTGTGGATGTGGAAGGGCTGTACACGCTGGGGACTGTCGTGGTGGATTACAGAGGTTACAGGGTGACGGCTCAGTCTATTATTCCTGGCATCTTGGAGCGGGAGCAGGAACAGAGCGTCATCTATGGGTCAATAGACTTTGGCAAGACAGTTGTATCACACCCCAAGTACCTGGAGCTGCTGGAGAAGACCAGCAGGCCGCTGAAGATCCAGAAGCACAAAGTTCTCAACGACAAGAATGAGGAGGTGGAGCTGTGCTCCTCGGTGGAGTGCAAAGGCATTATTGGCAATGATGGGCGTCACTACATCCTGGACCTGCTACGCACTTTCCCTCCAGATCTAAACTTCCTGCCTGTTGAAGGGGAGGAGATGCCAGAGGAATGTAAGAAAATGGGGTTCCCCAAGCAGCACAGACACAAGCTTTGCTGTCTCCGGCAAGAGCTTGTTGATGCCTTTGTAGAACACAGGTGAGCAGAGCTCCCCCCTTCCTCCACCCGCAGCTGGTGATGGTTCCAGTCAGGACCTTGCTGCACTGTCCTGGGAACAGCCCAGCAGAGCTCCCAGAAGTGAGCAGCTAATTGCCCCATTTCTTGGCTGTGTAAATGCAGTTATATGAACTTAATTAGCAAGAGGTGAGAACAGTAGGGATTCAGACAGGGAGCCAGGGAAAGAGATGGTTTGTGTTTTGGTCTCCAGATCTGTTTTGTTGATTCCTGTCCAAACATTTAGAAATTCTTCTTTCCCTGCAGGTAACCTGTCCACTTGATGGCTAGGGAATGGGAAGAATTTATGCTTCTTTTTAAGGCTTTCCCGATGTCCTGAAAGTTGCCTTTGTTTCTAGAGGCTGAAAAAAATCCTGTGGGAACTGCTGTAGGCATATTTGTGGTGGGATGTTTGGGTCACTTGGTGCTGTCGAGGCAGTGGGAGCTGGAGGACTGGGACACGTTGCAGTCGTGTGATGCTCCCGCCGGGGCTGCCCTGCTGTCACAGGTGGCCAGAGCCTGTGCTTTGCGTGCCGGGAGGATGAGCCCTCCTGCTGCTGAGGGAGGAGCCCTGCCTGCCGAGCAGCCCGTGCTGCAGCCAGCGCCGCCTCAGCTCTGCCCCTGCCCTCGGGCTCTGGGACAGCTCCCAGCCCAGCAGCAGGACCGTGGCTGCAGGGCGCTGCTCTGAGCCTGGCAGAGCCTGGGCCTCTCTCTGCTGAGCTCTCCTGGCCAAGCTGCTGCTGAGCTGTGTGTGACTGGTCCCGTGCATCTGGCACCGAGTCTTTCTGAGCTGGCTGCAGATGCTGCCTGTGGGAAGCAATTGCTGCAGGGAGATGGGTAATGAAAACCCACTGTTTTGCTTCCTTCCATAATGTGCACTCCTTGGATTTTTGGAAAGCTCGTGGGAAGTTTCCACAGGGAAACTGTAGGGTCTGTAATGCTAACTTGGTGAGATTTTTCCCTGCAGAGCAGAGGTGATCCTCTGGGATTCTGCTGTGCTGAATTGCCCTTTCCCTCTGCTGCAGGTATCTCTTATTCATGAAGCTGGCTGCGCTGCAGCTGATGCAGCAGAAAGCCAACAAGCAGGAGAGTTCCATTGCACTGGAAAATGGTGCCTCTCCGGAGAACGGTGCCGCAGACAGCAAGAGGCCTGAGTCAGAGGATGGCAAAATAGACGATAGCGTGACAGGGCTTGATCAGGTGAAGGAGCTCACTGAGACCATCGCGTCTGACGAGGGAACAGGTATTTCATCCTCAGCACCAGCCCAGCGCAGGCCTGGTGGGCTGTCACTGGTGGGAGCAGCGCCAGGCTGGGCGTGGTTGGGGTGATGGATGGTGGTTAAACAGGGCACAAGCACTGGCTGCCTGTCAGTGTTGCCTGGCCTCTTTGTTAGAGCTGCTCACACCCTGATGAATGACTCCCCCGGGGGCTGGCTGGGTGGGTGTGTCTGAGCCCAGCAAGGCCACCAGCCCCTCAGCTCTTCCCTGGGAGCAAGAGCCTGGCCAGGCTGGCCCGTGGAGTGCAGGGGAGTGGGGCTGGGCAGGAGGCGAGCAGTGCACAGGCACCTTTGGGAACCCCAGGCTTGGATTTCTGAATGCCTGGAGTTGGGGACGTCCATGGGGCTTTTTGGGTCATCTTGCATGCTCTTATTCAGACTTTGCAGCCATTCTCCTTTACAGTTGATTGTTTTTATAATGTAATTTCTTCAGAATGTGCTATCATTGCTCTTTTTAGTAATAAAACTTTATCTTAATTTAATAGCTAGATCTGTCATTTCCTGAACTCCACATTCATTTGTATTCTGTTTTTCTTCCTGCTCCAGTGGATCCCAAAAGCAGAGAAGTGATTCGAAATGCTTGCAAGGCTGTAGGCTCCATTAGTGACACATCATTTGATATTCGGTTTAACCCAGATATTTTCTCACCAGGTACGTGTACCCAGAGCTGTGTCCAGCCAGCTGCAGAGAAAAACTGTGTTCTGTAGCCAAGACTGTTGCTGGGTTTTCTTTTGCTGGGCATGGTGCAGGGCTCTGTGAAGCACAGAGATACAGAAGAGGGAAGCAGTAATGGATTTTAGTGCTGGGGCTGCCAAGAGTGGGCAGGGAGCGTCTCCCACCGCGCTCGAGGGAGGGCTGCAGGTTGCTGCCAAGAATCTTCCTGTGATTCTCCGGCATCCCAGCTGCGAGACCACATGAAAAGAAGCAGAGGGAGGAAAAAAATCAAATTTGATCCTCATGTAGTAGTTTACACAAAAAATAACAGCTGTAGTTGAATGACTGATGTTGGGCCCTCAGTGAAGGGCTGGGTTTGTTTTAGTAACATTTCAGTGAGCAGTCACGGTGCCCTTTCACATGCACACATCAGACACAGGCATCACACGTGAGTTTCCATGGCTTGGAGCAGTATTTTTTATTGGGAAATTGAGAAGAAGCTCCCAGAGTGTTTCTGGGGGTGAATACTGGGGCAGTGTGCAGGCATGTTGCAGGGGAATGGCCAAACCATTGAGTTTGAACAGCCCAGCCACTGCCTGAACACAGCAGCCAATGCTCTTCCCATCAAAACACGTATAGTTTGAGGTAAGTTTTTGAAGCATCTGTAATTCCAGGCAGACAATTACTATTAACTTCTTACCTGCTCTTACTATGTACTTTGTGTAGAGGACTTGTTTCTGTGAGTTGCTGCGGTTGACGTTTTTTCTCTGTTCCTCTCCCAGGAGTTCGCTTCCCTGAGTCGAGCAAAGAGGAGGTGCAGGATCAGAAGCAGCTGCTGAAGGATGCTGCTGCGTTCCTGCTGTCGTGCCAGATCCCAGGCTTGGTGAGGAGCCGAGAGCCAGCAGTGATGTTGCCCTCAGAGCTTGGTGGTGCAAGCAGTGGCACTGGTGACCTCTGGGACACCAGCTTGGCCTGAGCAGCTGCAGGCTCTGGCGCCGGTGGGGGAGCACAGGGAACAGCACGAGCATCGTGGGCAAGGGCACAAGGGGTTTTCCATTTCCCATCTTACATCGGGGCACAATTTTCTCACCTAAATCCAACAAAAAAAATTTGGCACTGGTAATTAAAGCTAGTGCTAAGAGTTTGGGACAATAGAGAACCACACAAGCCATCCTCCCTAGCCCTGGGCATCCTTCACAGCTTATTGTTTTAGCTGACCCTGGCTATGACTCAGTCGATGACTAATAATTTGAAGTGAACTGGGAAATTGTTTTTACTAATAGCAGTCATTAGAAACTCCCTCTGTAAGTCTTAAGCATTTTGGATGTTACCCATGCACCTGGCCAGATCAGAAATCCCAGTCCCTTCCTGGGACACTTGCTGAACTCATGGCTAATGCAGCTGTCAGACCAGGCACTGGAACTGGCGGGGGAGAACTCATGAGCTCTACTCCAAGAGATCCAGGAGTTGTTGGTCTTGTGTAGGAAAGGGTTTTCCTTGTTGGAAAGTTTCTTCTGCACTCTAAATCCACTAGTTCTGTAGTCAGCACAACCTTCAGAACCAGCTATTCAGTCTTTAAATAAAAAAGGAGGGGAGTGAGTCAGAAAAGGGCTTGGTGATTGTTGATTACATAGTTGATACTGCAGTATATAAACCCAAAACACTGCACGGGCCTGTGTGAGAGCAGGTTGAAGAGCAGCTGCTGTAGGAGGTAGTCCTGTGCATATCAGAGAGGAGCTGGTGTTACTCCATGACGTGAATTAAACTGTTTATCAGCACTGCAGCACAAAGGGCATGTGCCATTTCTCCTTATCAGCTATGTGTGCACAGCTCCACGTACTCTTTTAATTGGAAATGTGTTTAGTTAGTGACTGTGAGGCCTCTAAAGAAGGGTCAGCCTGCTACTTGCACAAGTAGGAGTTGTTTTGCCTCTGCCTCAAGAGAATGTAGTGCTGCTCCTTCCCTGCTGAGACAGAGCGAAACTGTCCCCAGTGGCAAGGACCTGGCCCAGCCTGGGCTGGCTACTGCAGGTGTCCCCCTGCCTGTGTACCATGATGGTCCCTGGTGGTAGAGCAGGTGTTGCCCACCAGAAGAGTCTTGTTTGGGGTCAGTGCCTGCCTTCAGGGCGACCCTCAGCCCCCGGTAACGAGGTGTCTGCAGTGGCATCAGGGAACCCCTGTGCTGCCTCCTGGTGTGGTTTTTTAAATTTTGTTTTTAAATGGAAGTTATTTCCTTCATGTTTGTCCTCAGTAAGCAAAGTCTGTACATACCCTGCAGGTCAAGGACTGCCTGGATCACACGGTGCTCCCGATGGATGGGGCGACCTTGGCTGAGGCCATGCACCAGAGGGGCATCAACATGCGTTACCTGGGCAAAGTGATCAACTTCATCACCAAGACCCCTGGCCGTGCACAGCTGGATCACATCTTTGTAAGCATCAGGCTTAACATCAGACAGTTCAAACCGCTCTGGCATCATTTGTCCCGAGGAGATTCCCACTTGGCCAGTTGTTCTCTCTGTGTAAAAATAGCTTCAAAAATAGGGGAGGAGGGAGAAGGGCCTGTAAGTGGTGGCTGGGGAGGTTTTTTTTTCAAATCCATAATGGCTTTCATAATGTTAGGGACTGTGAGTATCTTTTGAGGTAGAGAACTGCTTCAGGGATTTCCAAATGCAACAGTGAGTAACACAGTTGGATTTTCAGCCATGCATTTTTAAAGTCTCTAAGATGCAGCTGGGCTTTGGATCAAACTCTGAGGTGGTGTGAGTGTGGCTGCCCAGCAGCAGACAAGGGCTGAGCTGCAGCAGCCCCTGGAGCACTGTTGGAGCTGTGCTGAGCCGCACTGGTGGCTTGTGGTCACCAGGCACAGAGGTGCCAGGGGCTCCTCACTGGCTCCAGGAGAGCTGTCAAACGCTTTTGCAGTTCTGTGCTGCAGGGAGAATAGTGTGTCTCCTGCAGATCTCGATAAAAGACCATTTCAAAAGCCCAGTGTATTTTTCCATTTTCTTGCCAATGGACTCAGTCTGTTCTTTATTCCTTTGGGTAGAAAATTGGAATCAGCGAATTGATCACTCGATCAGCCAAACACATCTTCAAGACGTACCTCCAGGTATGACCTGCACTCTGACCTCTTGCCTCATGTGTCCTCCCTAATGACTTTTTTCCACAAACAGAGCTGTTCGGGGTTCTCCTCCCATTAGGCAGTTCCTGGGGGTTGCGTGGCAACAAGAAGTACAAGCTCATTAGCACTGAAATAGGTACAGGCCTGTATGTAAGGGAGAACAAGTTCCCACTTGAAGAAAGCTTTCCCGGAGAGCAATCATTCATGCTTTTCCTCCCCAGATCCTCACTCATTATGTTGGAGGCTTTTAAAAGTGAAATCCCAGCTTGTTTTCCTTGTAATACCTTTTCCTCTTAAACAGTGTTGCTTTTGCCCTTCTAAGAAGCCTTTTTAATTGGCTCAACACTACATATCCTTGTACCTGTTCACACACAGCACAGCAATACACCTGGCTTGGTTCCAGTGCCAAAATCATCTTTGCACTCTCTGCTTTCTCTGTCCCAGGTAGCAGCCCGAAATGTAACTCCACATTTCTGTGTGTAGGCATACACCTAATCCTACATCGACATAACTCCATCTGTGCTAGTGCCATCTGGAAACACTGCCCTCCTGTCCCCCTCGTGGAAGATCTCCCTGTTTCTGCAGGACTGGATGTGTGTGAGGCTCGGGGTCAGAGCAGTGCTGTGTGATGTGGGTGTCTCTCCCGACTCACTCTGCTGTCTCTCTGTAGGGTGTGGAGCTGTCAGGTTTATCCGCCGCCATCAGCCACTTCCTCAATTGTTTTCTGAGCTCCTTCCCAAATCCCATTGCCCATCTTCCAGCTGATGAGCTGGTCTCCAAGAAGAAGAATAAGAAAAGGAAAAACAGGAACCTTGGAAATGCTGATAACACTGCATGGGCCAGCATGACCCCTCAGGAGCTATGGAAGAATATTTGTTCAGAAGCAAAGAACTATTTTGATTTCAGTCTTGAATGGTAAGTGGAGCAGGTGACCCCAGCTTCTGCCTGGACTCACCAAATTTCTGTAGCTCTTGTTCTTTAACAGGACCCCCCTTTTTGATTTGTTTCCTGTTTGAAAAAAATTTGTACCCTTGAGGGACTTACACAGATTTTTAATGGAAAGAAATTGGGCAAAGAGTAGGAAGTGAAATTTTGAATCGGGAGAAACCTATGATGCAAAGGCAGCCAGGAGAAGCAGAGGAGGAAGGGAAACCTTTCCTAAGGGTACAGAGGGGACCAGAAGGTGAGAAGCAGAAGTAGCGTAGTCAATAGTAGTATAGTCTATATCAACAATGATTTAGGCTGAAGGGAGGTTCTGTTCCAAAAAAAAAGGACCGCTGCTCCTGCACATGAGCAGAGATGGGGAATAAAGAAGGGGCACATTGTGAGTGCTAAACTGGAAGTACCAATGAAGTGGCCCAAGAGAAAAGCCATGGCTAGTTGGATAAACCAACTTTGGGTAGCTGGACAGTGATCACCCCTTCATGTCAGGAACTGCTCGCTCCTGACCAAGAGCTGAAGGCGTTCAGCCCAAACGCTGCAGTGGGCTTTGAGAACACATGTAGGATTTCTGTAAAAGCACTGCTGTGCTCTGTAGGCTTTCACAGACCATGGGCAAACTCTGCAGTGTTAGTCTTTGGTTTGAGTTAGCACCTGGCTGTACAGGGACCTGTGCCTCAGGTACCCACAATGGAGCGATGTCCTTGAGCAGAAACTCCCCTGAGAGCTGAAGCTTCTGTGTGCTTTCTGCAGTGAGAATGCTGACCAAGCAGCTGAAGTGTATAATCTACAGAAAATCACCCTGCTCCGTGAAATCTCCCTCAAAACTGGAGTCCAGGTAAGATCCACATCCTCCTTCCCTTGCCATCATGTTCTGTGCTGAGGAGCATGAAGAGTAAGTGCAATGTGTTTTGCAGGCACAATGTGAGCCCCAAAAGGTCTTCGTGGTGTTCATGTTGGAATACAGGTCCCAGCTCTGAGAAAGGGATTTCTAATCCAGCTTCCTCTTAGGGTAAAGTTTCTGGCATGTCCCTTGGAAGAGCAGCTAGCCTCAGTACAATTGCACTGCCTTCTCGCTCCTCTGTGGGCTGTGGGACAACAACAGGATGAGCTCTCCTGTCAAGGGTTCAGTGTTGGCACTGTGGTGCCATTTTGCCATGTGCACACCTACATCTGACCACCTTGCAGAGTTCTGCCCCAGGTCATGGTACAGGAGATGTTTTGACTGTGAATCCACGTTTAGAATTTTGCCCCTTTTCTTGCCAAGTGCCTATGGAAGTGGTAACTGCCCTCCACTCTTTTTGGTCCCTCCAGATCCTGCTGAAGGAGTACAACTTTGACAACAGGCACAAGCCCACTTTCACAGAAGAGGATATTCTTAACATCTTTCCTGTAGTGAAGCATGTAAACCCCAAAGCTTCTGATGCTTTCCACTTCTTCCAGAGCGGGCAAGCAAAAGTTCAGCAAGGTACAGACCCCACATGCCTCTGCCTCTCAGGGTGATCACTGATAATGGGAAGAGCAGGGTGGAGCATGGGTACCGTGACACCCCTTCTCCCCCCAGTTTGGTAGAGAATCCTGGTCTCCAAGACCATCTGGAACACTCCTGCCATAAAGCCACCAGCAGTGAGCAAGGATGGGTCAGGGCAGTGATGTCCTTCCCCCAGGGCAGTGACCTGTGTCTGTGCATCCCACTGCTGGTCTCGCTTCCTGTCTCCAGCAGTGTGAGGGGGTATTTTGTACATATATATGGATATACTGTCTTTTCAGGTTTCTTGAAGGAGGGCTGTGAGCTCATCAATGAAGCCTTAAACCTGTTCAACAATGTGTATGGTGCTATGCATGTAGAAATCTGTGCCTGCCTGAGGCTGCTAGCTCGGCTCAACTATATCATGGGAGATTACTCAGAGGTAAGCAGGGGCTCCGAGGGGGTCTCCTCAGTGCTCTGATTCCTTCCCCATGCTTGCTGAAGCTCACAGCATGATGTGACTTGCTCTGGGTTCTGTTCTCTCCAGGCCTTAAGCAATCAGCAGAAAGCGGTGCTAATGAGCGAGAGGGTCCTGGGCATCGAACACCCCAACACCATCCAAGAATATGTGAGTATGGGGAGCTGGGGGAGCAGCAGCACCTCAGGGGTCTGGCTGCAGTCTGTGAGCCTTAGTTCATGCCTGCAGCTGGAAAACAGCTGCATTTTCCTCTCTTCTGCAGCTTTCTTTCCAGAATCCTCCATCATCTCTTATGATCCTGCAAAGTGAAAAGCTGAGTGTGTGCACTGTAAATGTCCTGCATGCTCTCTATTTGTCCTGCTTAGCCTAGGTTTCTAGTGTTTGTCGGCTGCATCTTTATTTAGATATATTAATTCTCTTGGCTTTGGACCTGGGCTTATGTCAAAAACAAAAAGAGGAAAGAATCCCCCCCCAAAACATAGCCAGAGTATGACATATACATGGAAGTCAGGTTAGAAATATTCTGTGAGGGGTCTTAAGAGAAACTGAAATAAAACACTCAGCTTCTTCAGTGGTGTGTCCTCTGGGACACCTCAGTGGGGCTGTTCATTAGCCAGCAGACTTGGGCTTTTCAAAGTGGCTGAAGTCCTTCTTTAACCATTAAAGAAGACTTTATTCATGTGCAGCTGAGGAAAGGAGCGGAGAGATTAGTTTTCTTTACATTAATGCTGAGTCCTTTCTCTTGTCCTAGATGCACCTGGCTCTGTACTGCTTTGCAAACAGCCAACTCTCGACAGCACTGAACCTGCTGTACCGTGCACGCTACCTCATGCTGTTGGTATTTGGGGAGGATCACCCAGAAATGGCACTCTTAGATGTAAGTAACCCGTTCAAGAGTCTTCAAATTCTTAATCTCTAAGAAACCTCTTGGCCTTTAAGATGCCCACATGATGGCTGTTGAAAACAAACACTCAGGCAGTGCTTTTCCTCCCTGGGTTGTTACTGGTTGGTGCCATCAGATGAAGGAAAAAAGGAGTTTGACCCTTTTAGCTGGGAGGGTCAGCCTCCGTGCTGAGCTCTGCGCTAGAGTACTGCAGGTGGGGTTTGAGCACCTGTAATCCTTAGGAAAACTCCTTCATTTGTTATGTTCTTGCTGCACTGCATGAACTGGAGAGTTCCTTACCTCCCTCGTGCCTGGCGTGTTTGGGCCGAGCCCCCACGGGGGTGGTCCCTGTGATGGGTCAGGGCTGCAGGGACATCGCCAGGGCTGCAGCGCTCCCGGCAGTGACACACCTGTGGGGTCCCACTGTCCACAGAGCAGGAACTGTAGTGTCAGTGTGTCTTTCTCAACGCCTGCTTGGCTTCTCTGTACAGAACAACATTGGCCTGGTGCTCCACGGGGTCATGGAGTATGACCTGTCCCTCCGGTTCCTGGAGAACGCGCTGGCCATCAGTTCCAAGTACCATGGCTCCAAGTCTTTGAAGGTTGCACTCAGGTGAGGCAGGGTGGGGTGCTGGGCTGGGTCACTGCTGTCAGAGCGAGCACAGTCATCAAGCACTCACATGGGAGGCTCTGGTCTTGTGAACTGGAGATTTCATCTTGTCCCAGAGCCAAGGTCATGGTGCAGTATCCAAGTTTGTTATTTCAAAAGATGGCGATCCCTTGTTCTTAAGGTTAATTGTGGGATCTACTGTGATGCTGCTTGCTCAGAAAGTCTGTCAAGATGACCCTGGTCCCTGTGGACTCTCAAGAGAAAAATGTATGTGGGGAGTAGAGGTTGGAGAGCCTGTAAGGGAATTACACTGGGAGCCAGGGACAGTATGTTAAATATTCATGTTTAATGGTTCCAGCCCTCGGGGAGGGATCTTTGAGAATCATTTAATGCGCTTTTCTCCTTTGCCGTAAAGTCCTGTATTTGAATAAAAACCCTAAAGTGGCTTCTGTGTGTTCCCAAGCGAGCTGGGACTGGCGACACCTGTAGTAGGATCTGCTCCCAGTGCCCACTGCTGCAGTGCTGGAAGCCCTCTGTCCTTCAGTGCAGAACTGGCTCTGTCAGCCAGGCATGGCCCACTCCCAGTTCTTGCTGCCACATCGCAGCCATCTGTTCTCCATCGGGGTGCAAATAACCTGATTAAACACCTGCAAGGGCCTGCCTTGTTTTCCAGTGGCTGATGAATGTGCAGGCTGCAGAGAGTCTTCTGCTGTTGCTCAGTAGCACCCCAATGCACTGCGATGTTTGGAGAGACCCAGCCCCTCCCACAGAGAAACTCTGCCAAACCCAGCGATTTCTTTTTCATTCCAGAAGGGCCAAGACCAACAGTCCAAGCCAAGTCAGTTCTCCCAGCTGGCGAGAGCCCAGGGGACGCACACCTGGCTCTGCCTGAGGGCTTAGGGCTGCAGCCTTCCTCTCCAGTTAATAAATCCAGCCCTGAGGTATTCCCATGGATGTGCCTCTCCCTTTGGTTCACTGCTGTGGCCTTCAGCTTTCCTGGATGAAGGAGGAAAGATGCCCAGTTCAGTCTTTACCTCTGTTGGTCACTTCTCAGCATTCCAACAAAAATCCAACCCAAATAAGTGTAGTATTTGAATCCTCAGCTGGGCTGGGAAGAAGTAACTCCCAGAGTGCTGCATTCAGTCTCCTTTCACAGTCATGTTAAGACTTTCAGCCCAAACACTGATGCCACAGTCACACTCGCTGCAGCACAGAAATGTTTCTTCTTCAGAGAAGTGACTCAGCCCTTTTCCTTCCCTCAGCCACCACTTGGTTGCCCGAGTGTACGAGAGCAAAGCAGAATTCCGGTCGGCTCTGCAGCATGAGAAGGAAGGCTACACCATCTACAAGAACCAGGTGATGAGTGGCCACGCTGTGCACTTGTGTGCTGTCACTGCGGGGCCAGAACTGAGCAGTTCCACTGCAACCCAGTGCCCAGCCTGGGCCTTGGGGAGGCCTTTCCTATAAACAGCTCTGAGGGGATGCCAGGGAGTCCTTGTAGGGCCAGGGCAAAACTGCTGCTCTGTGCAGTAACTGCCCACCATGCCAGGAATCTTTGTTCAGCTTCCTGCAAATGTGTCCGTACTCTACCCATGGCTGGACAAGCGCTTCTGTCGTGGCATGGCCCCATGTTCTGGTGGGGCTTGGAAAAAACTGGTCTCCCCATGTTTTGCACCACTAGTCTTTAAATACCAGCTCCAAACTGGTTTGGTAGTGAGCTCGCAGCCCAGCTGTTGCTCAGCGAAACTCCTGCCCCAGCCCGGGGCTGTCTGAGCATGTCTGCGGCTGCACGCGGTGACTCAGTGCCGCTGAGCTGGCTGAAGGCATGGCCCACTGCAGGGAATGCTGGAATGCTGCTCCTGGAGGAAGAGCCCAGTGCAGGGAATGCTGCTCACCCAGCAAATGCACTCCCACTTGATGAAAATGTGAAATGTTGATAATAAGGCTCCCAGAGGAGCTCTTTTATTGGTTTTTGAATGCCAAGGCAGGTAAAATCCATTCTACCGAGTTCCTCTGGGGATGCTGAGCTGGCAGCACCCAGGTGTGTGCCCTGGGTTGGGTCCTGTTCTCACTCGTGGTGGTGAACCTTTTTCTTTCCCATTTCCTATCAGCTCGGTGAGCACCACGAAAAGACCAAAGAGAGCTCCGAGTACTTGAAATACCTGACGCAGCAAGCGGTCGCTCTGCAGCGCACAATGAACGAGATCTACAAGAACGGCTCCAATGCCAACATCATGCCGCTGAAGGTAACCCGGAGCAGCGGGGAGCGTGCTGTGCCAGCAGCAGGTTGTGTCCAGCTGTTCCTGAGGGACATGGACTGTCAGGAGAGGGTAGCGGTTATGCCAGGTCAGACCCTTCCTGGGCAGAAGCCCCTGCCAGGGCAGTGGCTCAGACACAGTGTGGTGTCATCGGTGTGGATGGAGCACAGCGTTGCAGGGTGCCTGGGGAAGCAGTGGGGTGCAGGGACAGCTCCTGGGGTGAGAGCCTGGCACACCTCCACACAACCCTGCCCTGCTGCTGACTCACTGCCAGGGGGCAGGTTGCTCAACCCAGAACAACTTTAGTTTCCTCATCCTCAGAAATGCTGTCATCTTTTACCAGGTGCTTTGTTCTCCTTCCAGGGATGTTGTGGGTGGGGAGCGCAGAGGGGCTGTCTTACCTTACATGGAGCAGGAATGACTGGCCCTCCTGGGCCAAACCCAGCTGCTCCTGCCTGCCTCCACACCTGGCACAGCACCCAGCCTGAGCGATGGGCGCTCTCCCTGCCAGGCTGTACCCCAGCAGACTGGGAAAGAGGGTTCCAGCTGCAGGGAGGACAGAGTGGGACAGTGCTCTGTGCATGGGTGTCCTTCTCCCTGTGCAGAACTGGCAACAGACCTGAGGGGTTCATGGCAATGAAGGGAGCACAAGGACCTTGAATCTAGTAAACCCATAAAAACAGCCCTAAAGGATTTACTCTTGTTACAATACTTGAAGGAGGGTAGAAAACACATTTTGGAACTGGCACTGTGATGTATTTAACTGAAGTCCTGCAGGATTCAGCAGGAGGCTCCCTTAGGGACTGGTGGGGAGCTCCAGATTATGCTTTCCAGCTTATGGATATACAGAGGTAGATAATGTAAATGATTCAATTTTCTCAGCTGTTGGTAAATGGACATGCTTAGCACTTGAGTCCTCTCTAGGTTCTGACTCCTAAAACTTTTTTTCCCTTGCAATGTAGTTCACAGCTCCCAGTATGGCCAGTGTCCTGGAACAGCTGAACATTATCAATGGAATTCTCTTCATTCCACTAAGGTACAGTGATTCTTCTGGCTATGCCTTTAGAAATCAAGTCTGTATTGTCTTAGTTTGCAAGAGAGCAGAAACCAGCTCCCCAGCATTTGTTTGTTTTAGCCAAGATCCCAATTCAGGCCCTGGTTAGCATCATCAAGCCACTATAAACAGCAGGACTCTTAAGATTCTTATTTTTTTTAATTATTGTGAATTGTCTTTTAAACTTCTAGTTGAAAATTTGATTGGGATAATGGTGGAAATAGATGACCTGAGCCAAGACTGTGTTGTTCTAAGGCTGTAAATAATCACTGGTGGTAAAATGCAGCAGCAGCAGCTGGAGGCTGCCTGGACATCATCGAGATGAACCCCTGCTCTGCCCCAGCCCACTGAGGGAGCAGATCCTGGTGCCTCTTTTTTCAAACCGAACCAGCAAACTGGGTGTGGCTGAGCTGTGGGGGAGGGAGGTGCAAGGAGTGTTCCTTCTGTTGAACACAACCTTGTCCTGGTGCTTCACCAATCCCACAGCCAGTCTAATGTCTGCTCCCCTCCCTGCTTTCCCCTTCAGCCAAAAAGACTTGGAGAACCTTAAAGCCGAGGTGCAGCGACGCCAGCAGCTCCAGGAAAGCATGAAAAGTGGGGAACAGGTGGAAGCAGAGGACAAAGCTGTGGAGGAGAAAGAGGCTGAGCCGAGCATGCCTTCTGCTGCCATCCCCTTAACACAGAGCTCTGCTTAACGTGTACCTCGCTTTAAAAAAAAAAAAAAAAAAAAAAAGTTTAAACCACCCTTTTCTGAATCTGGCCCAGGGCCTTGGCCGCCCTTGGAGCAGCTCCTCCTTTTTGACAATGTTATTGCACTGGTACAATTAATACACAATGCAAAGAACTAATCTGAGCAATGTAATCTGTCTGCCTGAGCTTGTGTCTGCCATGCGAGGGGAAGTGGCCGGAGGCAGCACAGACCCGTCCTGGCGCGCGGGGCCCTCCTGCCGTGTGTGTGTCCGTGTCGTGTGTGTGCGCAACAGTTATTTCTACTTTGTACATATGAATTCCAAATGAACTGTCTGGAGGAATGTAACATTTCTCAGGTCATTTTTATGTTGACTAAGGACACTGCTTTGCTAAACCAGTACAGAACCAGCCCCATCACTGCTCCGCGTTCTTGTAAAACGTGGATTCCAAGCCAAAAGATTGATTTCCCCCTAGTCGCTATTCAAGACTGTGCTAAGAACAGCCATATTTGTGTCGCTCAGATGACTGAAGCCTGTGACGTGTGGAAGTGGGGGATGTACAGCATTTTCTACATCAGGATATAGCCATGGGATTCCTTTAACCATTTTTTTCTATGTTTGGTTGGCAGTTTGGCAATTCAGTGGGGTTTTGTAACATTCACATTCTAATTTTCAAGGTAAAGATATAGATATATATAGATATATATATAGATATATATATAGATATATATATATAGATATATATATGATATTCACCGTTCCACCTCTGCTCTGCCAGCAGCTGAGTAACTTGGGATACTGTATCCAAAGAGTGAGGGCTTGATCTTTAAAAAAGCGCACAAACTTCTATTGCAGTGGAAACCCCAGTGCCTCAGAGAGGTGGGAATGCAGCAAATGAGGGCTGAGCTAAGGGGAGTGAGGAGGGAATCACAGCCCTATTGGGGGGGGAGGGGGGGAGGAAGATTCAGAAATAAGAGACCTGATGTCATTTGCAACAGCAGCTGTGACACAGAGCTGAGGGCCCTGAACCTGACGGAATCACAACCAGAAAGTACCAGGTTCTGGGGAGGGGATTTAAATAAAAACCGAAGTTCCCTCAGCACCGAAACCTCTGCCAAATACCTTCTTCTCTGGCGTTTTTGCACACTGGTTTTGGGACTGGTGCTGGGAGCTGCCATTGCTGGCAATGGACGGTACTGAAGGGCAAGTGCCACTAAAGAAATCCTCCTGTCCCCTCCCCTCCCGTGCACATCCTGTAGGGTTGTCACTGTCCTCAAGCAGGTGAGATGTGGCTGCTGCAGGCCCTGGGATGCCGACAGAGTTGAATGTCCTGTTTTCCAAGCAGATCAAGCTGTAGAAGAACAGTGGGCTGGCTGCAGCCCCGTGCTGCCGGCGCCCAGCCTCTCCCTCCCTCGCGTTGTCTGTCATGGATCGTGCCCCGTGCTAACCCGCGCTGCTTCTTTTACTGACCCTTGGAGCCGAGTGCTGTTCCTGTGCTCTGTACCCTCGGTTTCCTGTCTGACCTTACAGGTATTTGTAACTCGGGGCTGGGCAGGGGGGAAGGAGGGAGCAGCCTCTGAGGTGTTGGAGGCAACAAAGCAGAGTCTTCACTGCGAAGGAACTTGCTCCTATTTGAAAAATTCTGAATTTCCTGGAAAGCAATCAATAAATGACTACAGTGCATCTTTCCTACAAGATTTTTCTTTTACTAGTGTCTTACAGTCCATTAAAAGCTTTTTAAACTCTTGCAGGTACTTTTTTGGTTTCTTTACTGTTTGGTGCAAAGTGTTGGTAGCAGCACTGGAACCACCACTCCTGTTCATTTGAGCAGAAGCAAGGGGAGAGAACAGAACCAGGTGACCTGGACACTTTAAAATCTATAAACCAGTACCAGAGTCACAACCCCAGCCCAGAAGGGCCAGAACTCACAAGCTCTGCTGTCAGGATCCATTTGTGCTCAGGGAGAGGAGTCACTTTGCCCTCTCATCCCAGGGGTGATGTGGGAGCAGGGGCACAGCTTTGGGGATGGTGTACCCAGGTGAAAGAGCCTGCATGTGTCACCTCATACTCGACCCATCCACTGAGAAATGTTTCAGTGCCCATCAGTGCTGTATTGGGACTGGAAACAGCTGGTCCAAACCAGGCTCACACCTAAAGAGCTGCTGTCAGAGCAGCACTTACTGCATGAGCAACAACTCACTGAGCTAACGGGGAAATTAAATTCAACTGCCCGTACTGTTCTTGGCAACTCACACCTGAACCTGCTTTGCACTCCCCGTGAGCAGCTCACTGCTTGTGGACATACGAGGCTTTCCTTTCAACCCTCACCCCAAAAACTGCCTCTGTGCCACCCCTTCACCCCAGCTGGGATAGCCCTGGCAGAGCCCAGATTCAGTTTTTTTCCCAAATGCAAGTGGGTCTCCTCCAAATGTCCATCCCAGGTCTGTTCCCACTGCCAAGTACCACCCTACCAGCTGCTTCCACAGACCTCAGCTGGCAGGAGTGCCCCTTCATTCTCTCCCCACGTCAAGCTCAAGGGCACATCCATGCTCTTCCATTACGAAGATGTGCCCATTCCAGTTCTGGCCACCGACCCATCTCTAAACAGTACTCAAGGCAATTTGGGCCAAATCACAGGGGAAAGTCAAACCAAAGCACGCAAGACCCTAATACCGGAACAGATGTTGCCAGAACCACCCAGTGCCTCAGCTTTCCCCTGTGCTGCCTCAAAGCCAAGAGCAATTACTCCGAGGACTCATGGCCGCACTCAACCCCCACCCTCAACAGCTCTTAACACCGAGCGAGGAGCAGTGAAAGGCAGCTCCTGTCAGGGCTGCGGTAAAGAGAAGGTCAACGCAAGGGAAAAATCCAACCAAACCCAACCAGGGGAGGCCTGTGCCACACACAGGGACAAGGCTCTCCTGCCCACACGTGAGCCCAGCTTAGCCCACCAGAGCATTTCCTGCACCACCTCATTGCACCGGATCAACCAACAAAACCTCTCACTACTCCAGCTGCCATGAACCACCTCAAAACCACTTCCTGCAGCCTCAGGTGAGCACAAGTTAAATTAAAATCAGAGCAAGGGCAAAGCAGGTGGGAGCAAAATCTGAGGGTGAAACACCAATAGCTTTTTTCAAAATAGTTTTAATTCTTGCATCCAAGGAAACAAAACCACATCTAGTTTTATATGCATTTAATAGTTTACCAATTGGTACAATAAGATTTTTTTAATATGCAGAAAACATGAATAAATTTTGTTTTACACAGTCTGAGAGCAACAAATCTTACTGTAAAACACAGAGCAGTATTATATACATTCCTTTACCGATTTTGCTTTAATTGTGTCAATAGCTTCAGTTAACTCCTACAGCCTGGGAACTGTTCTCTCCAATTGCAACCTCTAACAGCGCTCAAACAAACATCTGACATTTGCCTTCACGTCAATGTCAGGATCGACTCTAAAGCATGAGGATTTTGCTAACTTCTCTTCAGAATGAACTCGGGGAAGCCTGAGGGACAGGCAGGACAGGAAAGCAGCTACTTACATGACACAGTGGAAAGATAAAAAGGCCAGTTAATGCCAGTTGTGACTTGCAAATCCAACGCGACCCCCCCCGCTCCCCCCCGTCCATCCCACCCCTCTATGCATGTGCTCTTGCTACAGGACTCTCGGTATTGATTTAATACACGGACGTTATATACAGCTGGACACAACAGCTCACTCCAAGGGTGCTTTTCCTTCACTCAACTCAGCATTTGCAATATTCAAATCATTAAAGGATTACCAAGCCACCACTGTCTACAAAAACAAAGTATTTTTCCTTTTAAACAGCTCTCGGGAGTCAGGAGCTGTCTAAGAGTGATTTCTCAGGCAGTTCACATGGACAGGAAGAGGCAGAGGAGAGGCAGGGACCACATGCCCACAGTCCTCACTCACTACCAACCAGGGGTTGTTTTCCTTTCCTCAGTGCCCCGGGCACACATTGGTCACACCACACACAAAAGCAGGATGGGTTTGCTTCACCTTCTAAAGTGCAAGATGGTATAAAACATCAACTTCCAGCTTCTATCTAAACCACAACAAACGTTGCACTTTCTGGCCCGTGTGGCATGGCCCAGGCTAGGCTAAGCCCAGGGATCTGCAGTGGCTCTGCTAACAGGCCAGAGGCGGGTCCTGGCAAGTGCTGCCAGTTTCAGTCAGAAGTGCCAAAGCAGCAGTGAACCTCTCGACCCCTCCAATATGTTTAGTTCATTATTGACCCAGTAACCTCATTGTTGCAGTTCTGATCACAGCAAAGGCACAGCAGGAGCTGACAGAAACAGTGGGGACAGTTCCCCAGCACGTCCCAGTGTCCCCCTCACTCCCACACCTGTGGTGTGGCTCCCTTCCAACCAGGGCTTCCGCTTTGGTCCGGTCGGGACCATCCCTGAGATCATTCCCTGCTGCCCCAGAAGGCTCACTCTGCACAGCAGCAGTGTGGAGTCTCACACAGCAGCGATGCTGCTGCCAGCACTGGGGCCGGGTGTCCTGTTCTTTGCTACAGGGAAAAAATGCAGTAGACAACTTCCACATCACAGGTACCTTTAATTTCTCATTCAGGTTTCAGTTATGTACATGAGGGTGGTTTAGTTTAGACTTAAATAAAGTTTCTAGGTCCTACCAGGAATTAAACAGATGTTATTACTTTACAGTTGCAGATGCATGGAGGGATTTAAGATGCACTACTTGTGTATCTGGAATTCTCCAATAGGACAAAAAGCAGCAAATTTTTCCAGTCCAAGCAGCTAACGAACAAAACAGACTTTATTCGTGCATGCTTAACTGCAGCAACACACACCGAGAATGACAGAAACCACTGGATTTAAGAGATTAGCCTGGATCTTAAACTGGCTCTGAAAGCCCCCACATCAGAACCCCACTTTCTCCACCGCTTCCCAGAGGATCCCACACCCCAATCCAGCTCTTCCCACACAAAACCAGGTTCTCCTGGGGTGTCTGTGGAAGTTTCCCCCTCACCAGTGCAGTGTGTTCACCCTCCAGCCCACCCTATGCTGGTCAGGGACTCTCAGCTTTAAAAGGGACATTTTAAAAGCCATGGATTAAACCAAAGGAGTAAAATAAAGCATAAATTCACCTGTTAAAACATCGGCCTGGTACTTCATTGTATTGTCAATTTTAAAGGTGATTTTTAAAAAGACCTGGTTAGTTTGATAAGTACTGTAATTCTTGGTTATCTGAAATGGAATCTGTCACAAAAATGCTGATTAAAATATTAATTTATAATATTTTCATTCATTTCAGATCAAAATATGTAACTTTAGGGAAATGCAAATTAAAAATTGTGTACACCAAACAACATAAATACTAATAACTGAGCTGGGCTGGTTTTGCTGATAGGATTTGGGTTTGGTTTTAATGTTTAGCATAATTCCCACAGATGGGTATGGGTTTTTGTTCATGGCATTTTTCTTTTAGAAGCCTGTGTGGATCTGACCTGCCATTGTCAGCTGATTCTCAAGATACTTAGTGCTTCCTTTAAAGCATTTCAATGCTGCAGCCCAAGGTTCTTCTCCACTTGCAAGCCCCAGGACATTTTTATTGGAGCCACATTGCCAAGGTGAGGATCACCTCATTGTCAAAGGGTTTCCAAGGAGGCACTAAGGAAACCAAGAAACTTTTGTATACCCCAATTTCCTGCCAGTGAATGAGGGAAGTGTCCTTTGATCCTGCTGTGTAATAGGAATTGCACATCTCTAACAAACATGGAAAGCTAACAGCAAGTTGGACCATGGCAGTCATTTGGGAGAGGAAGCTCTACTGGAAACTGGATCACTAAACTCTAGTGGGACGGACAACTCCTCCTGGAAGTTTGTCTAGCATAAAAAAAACCAAACAAAAAAACCATTTAAACTTAGTTTAACAGCACAGCTTAACCATTGAATGACCAAATAAAAAATAAATACATTTATCACATCAGCTGCGACTAAGATTTGTTGTCTTATTTCAGGTTTACAGTCAGTTCTATAAATATACCAACCCTTGCGTGATAGGAGGCCAAAACAAGTGTTTTCTGTTGATTTGGCAAATGTTTCATGACAAATATTCCAGAGTTTAATTAATTTCCATTAATTACATATAAGGTTCAGAAGATTCTGAATTGCAGCCTTATTATCTAGTATTCTTAGAGAAGATTTATTAAGCACACTTAAGTGATGTTACATAGATACACATTTCTGAAAGAGCCCTACAAAACTTTTCCCAAATGAGGTCACCAATTCAGGCACCAACAGACAGCAGAAAGAAAAACAGGTATAATTATCCAACATAACGACACTGTCAACTATTCAGTTAAGTGCCCTATTCCAATCATCCCACTTCTGCCTTCTCAGGTCTGATGTGACCAATGCCAGCCCATGTTCTTAAACCTATGGTACTTCTAGACAACGTATGTAAATTTACAGTATACAATTTGGATTCACCATGCATGAATACTTTGTGTGTAACATTTAATAAGCTCAATCTACATCCAGAATAATTTACATGAAAGGACAATATTTATTTAAACAGAGCTCAATGGGTAACCATGGTATCTGAGTGCATCCAGAGGAAAAGGGGTCACTGTGAACTCCATCAGCGGCACTCCCACACTTTTACTGTTTGATCTACACTCCCAGTCACCACGTACGGGGCTGTCTTGTGGAAATCTGCCAGGAGACAAAAGCTCACGTTACCAATGAACCCAGAACTTCAGCATTTCCTATTCTCACTGAATGGCACTGCTTTTTCAAAACAATTCTACCAGCTCAAAGGCTAAATTCCAAAGCTCCTGGCTGTACTTTTGTAGCCAAATTCTCTCATGCTGTAATATTGTAGAGCATGAAAATCTACCTTCAATTCAGCTATAAAGGAACTTTTATGGAAAATAAATCAGGAAGACTTACAAAACATCTCACACAGATAAAACCCTTCAATGCCACCAGGAGACAGAACTTCATGTATTTAATAAGAGGTGTCCAAGAATGAGGGAACTCGACTTTTTGCTGTAGATAGTATAGTCTGTGAATCTGTATTTAAAAATGTACCGTGTACTGTTCTTCAGGAGATCCCCAAATATTTGGCATATACAGATCAATTTGGGGCTGGCTCAGAGACAGGATGGGGAAGTTCAACCAAGAGGAATCAGTCTCACTGTAGGAAGAGGGGTCAGCAAAGCCAGCTGTAACTGAGGTAGCCCATTCTGGGGTTAACCAGGCCCTGCTCCGGGTCTGATGTTCTTCAACTCTCACTGTTTCTCCTCAGCCATTTCAGGGGGAAGCTAAAGCCTGCTTTTAATTAGCCCTGCCAGTTTGGTCAGGGAACTCCAGAAGCCAACTCCAGGCTCCTTGCTCCAAACTCACACAGCTTTGCTGAAGGAGCAATAGACTGCCAGAGGAACACAGAGAACAAAAACAATGGAGGAGACTCCAGAGCAAAGCCCAGCCTTGCTGAACAAGGAGTGGTTGGTTTGTTCTGGCCTTGCCAGAGCAGGGGGGAACTAACATCTCCCAAGATCTGGACGTTCCTGGTTGGTGTTACCAGGAATTCAAAGTAACTCTTTTCTGACTGTTGTCCACACCCTTCTTGTTTTCCTTTTGCTAGGCAAGCACTGACACTAGAGCACTTCCCTGATGCCTGCATCCTCTGGTGACAAGTTCCAGAACTCCCTGTCAGTTAATGTCCTTAACCATGTGCAACACTGGCAGCAGAAGTGGAAAAATCCAGCACGCTCCAACTCTACAACTCACATGAGTGGGGGGGTTTGACTAGAAACTGAAGTTAACTTCTAGTTCATTTCTTGTACATAGAGAGCATAAGGTGCCACTAGAGCCTGAATGCCAGCCTGATGCTCAGCTGCAGCCGGTGAGGAAGCAGCAGCTCTGGCACGGGGAGCAATACGTACCCAAAGAGGTAACAAAGTGTTCGTGCGCGTTGAGGGTTTTCATGCATCGCTTGTTCTTGAAGTCCCAGACACGGAGAGTCTTGTCATCAGCACAGCTCAAAATAAACTTTCCCCCAGAATGGAACAGGACGCCACGTACCCAGTTATCATGGCCCACCTTGTGCACAAGGAGAGATCAGTGAGCAGGTGCAGGCTGTGAGCTGAGCATCCCACACCTCACACTATGGCACACTGAGGGACCCCTGCCTGGCTCCGCAAGGACAGCCTTGAGCTCCTGAAACCCGTCAGAACTCACAGCTTATCTCCAGTTTCTATTATTACACCTCTACCAGTTCTCCCAACAATGCAAGTTCCTGTCCTTGAAGGCAAACAAACAGCAGTCCTCATGTGATCTGCACCAAATCTGCTCTCCACCCCCAGCACCACCACCCAGTCCAGCCAGAATCTGAGCTGTGAACAGCAGGCTATGGCCCACGGGAAGTCCCACATGAGGGAACAACATGACATTTCACAGAAGACAAAATTCAGATCATTACAAGCATTTCTGTAAACCAACCAAGCTACTCATTACAGAACCTACACCACAGTACTGCATTCACACTATGGTTGTAGAGATTCTCAGTAATTCTTAGCAACAACAAGATCTGAACTATAGAAGCAATTAAAACTGTATTTCTAGCATTTATATTATGATGACTCTGGTTTCTCTTGAAAACATGACATGCAAGATAATGCATTCCATTAAAACTGGTTGTACATATGCAGCTATGACTGCCAGAAAAACACCAATGGACTTACAAGTGTCATAAGGCACATGCCAGTGCTAATGTCCCACATCTTAATGGTCTTGTCTCTGGATCCAGACAGCAGAAAAGGCCCAGGCTTGCCACTCTTCTTAGTCTACAGAAAGTTATGGTATACATAAGATGGAGGCGGGTAGAGGAGAAACAAAGCCGATCCCTTCCCAGTGATATTGCCGAGTACCAAAATCAGATCATACGATAGCTTACAGTAAGTAAATCCACACTGACCAAGCTGGGTCACAGGCATTGGTACTAATGCTAAGAGAATTAAACAATCTGTTACAAGAAACGGTTGTTTGTCCTGCTGATTCCACAAGCCAAGTAACGCTCTGAATAAACACTTGCCTACTGCAAGACATCCTCTGCTAGCAGTAGACAGCTCAAGTGCCACATCTCAGGATTAACGAGGATGCAGCTCACACATACCTTTGTGCTCACATTCTTCAAAAAATGCAATGAAGCAGGGTTAGGAATTTCTGAAAACCTCCTACTCTGAAGTGATTTCTGCGTGTGCTCATGCACGGCGTGACCGCTGGCCAAGCTCCCACCTGCCCCAGGCGCTCCCGTGCGGGCTGTGCCCGATCCCACCGGCAGGGGGCAGGGGAGGCACCACCGCAGAGCCCGCCCGGCCACAGGAAGGGACACACGGAATTTTCGTTTTAATTACTTATAATTGAAAGATTAGAAGGATCTTTTAATGATTCAAGTAAAATTTGACTGAAATAATCTGTAAAAGCCATCACTAGACAAGTCCCTATGTTCAGTGTGGCTACTTTTCCCCTGGGGTGTCCATGTCCTTTGGAGGCAGACAGCAAAACAGCAATGCCGGGTGGGGGGTTTGACTAGAAACTGGAGTTAATTTATAGTTCCTTTCTTCTACACTTTAACATCCTTAGAATGAAATTTATTCTGGCCTTTAGCAAGCCTTTCTTGAGGCTTACTAGAAGAGGTACCTGTGATCACACAATCTGGATTTATTTTAGTTAAGGAATGCTTTCTCCCATCAGTAGCTGTACAGTAAAACACAGCAGCAGTTGGTGCTTGACTCCAGCGCAGTGAACACTGCATCCAAGACAGCTTCATTCTGCATCCCTGACTGGCTCCTTCTCCCCTCTACCTTCCAATTGCTAAGCATCCTTATAATGTTCACATTGTGCCAGAGAAGCTGCTTTACACATTTCTTTGCTACAAGACAGTGGTCCCACTCTCACCTGTCCCTAAACAGCATCTCTCCGCAGTTCTTGTTTCACTAGAGCAAAGGTAGGTCCTACTGATAAACGCAAAAGCTGGATCCTGCGAAGCCAAGATGGGACTTAACTGCATAGCAAGACACTCAGACAAAAGTACTCATACACCTGCTGTACCTGCCAGGCCCTTTGAGCCCCAAGCTCAGTCGCTGTCAGTGCTACACAGAGCACGGACAAAGATCTCCCCACGCATGCTTGTGTAACAGCCCAGGAACGTAACGTTACCTCTGATCCTGTCGCTTCTGATATGGTGGAGTAGGAGCTCTCGGGAGCCCAGGAAATGCACTCTACCACATGCTCATGCTCTCGGAGCTCGGCTTTGCATTCCTTTGTCGCTACCACCCACACGCGCACCGTCTGGTCGTTGGAACAGCTGGCAATCAAGGTGCCGTCCTGGTTGGGCCGCACCATGCGCACCCATTCTCTGTGCCCCGTGAAAGTCTTCACGCAGTAACTGTACAAAAAACCACAGCGGGACTCAACCACCTTTGCAATAACCCACTGCACGTGCTTGGAAATTTGAGGACACTTAACCTACTCTTAGTGGTTAAGATAAAATATTTTAGAGCACACATGTTCACCCTGGCAGGTGAGGGACCATGCCATAAACAGTCTGTGGAAAGGACGCTGACCTGAGAAAGCAGTGATAGCTAAGAGCTAGCAAAAACTTGTTAAGGCAGAAAGCAGGAAACTTGGGGGAAAACGAAACTGACGTGACTACTTGAATTAAATAGGTATTTTAAGAACAAGTAGAGATTTACAGGGCACTTAGGTATTAGAGAGACAACTGACAAATTAAACAAGCAAGAAGACAAAAAAAAAAAAAAATCAGGAGACACCTTAATCTGTGTCAAGAAAGGTAGCAGATACTCCCTTTAAACTCATGGTTAACCAGTGAATTTATTTTCCTAATTGGTCATGAGCTAGAGATCTACCCTCATAGCTTCCAGGAAGACAAAAACAGTTAGTTTTAATCAATCAGTATTAACATCTAAACCCCTCTGCCTAATAACTGAGGCAGAATTCTTCAGTGAATTACTCTAAAGGGCACAACATCATTTCTCAATTCAAATAGTGCCTGCTGACATTCAGATTCCTGTGTCCCATTTCTACACACAGTGGTTTCTGCTCGCTTTTGTTCTGGTGCTGTTTGCTCACAAGTGCACTTACCCTGTCTGGACTTCCCACATTTTGATAGTTTTATCCCTTGAGGCAGAAACTATATGATCTCCGTTGGGCATGATGGCTACCGAAGAAACGTTATGATCATGACCTAAAAACAAAATAAAACCTTTATTAAGTGGCACTGGCAGAGTTTTCACAGAGCACCCAGGACTTGCTGGTTTTTTTATCTTGGTCAAGTAGCAACAGCAGCAGTGCATGTTTTATGGAATAATCTTTACATGTAAATTTGAGGTTTTATGAAATAATCATCCATATTTTTAGAACCCAATGGTCCAGACACTGAGCATCCTTAAAGGTGCTTTCTGTTTACTGATGCATATCTGTGGGTAGGAGTTTACTTTTTTGAAGTCTCAAACATTCTCTAGTCCTACTCGCCGCTTCTGCAAGATGATACTAAAAGCAAGAAAAAAAGCTTTTACATAAAGACTATAAAAAATATTTGCTGTCAATACTAGAATCTTATAGCTGTGGTTGTTGCACTTTCTCATTTTTCCTATGGCTTTCAAACCCAGTGCAAAGGGAACGTTCCCCTTCATGTGATCAAGCACACGCAGCCAAACCCCGCATGGAGCAGCCACAGCTCCTCTGGCACTGATTGCTCCCTTCCTGCAGCCCTGCATCAGGAACACAGAGGGCTGAAGGAAGGAATCCTTCACTGATTTGAAGGCAGTTTCACTGTCTTGCAAGCATTTAATATTTAAAGCTAAAATCCCTATAACTGTCATTTTATTTCAGTATCATTAAGGGATGCTTCCCACACCATCATGCACAGTAGATTTGAGATGCTATTTCATTCCATAAACACTACATGTATCCCCTATTTACAGAGCACTCAAAGCATCAAATTATGTCCCCCCTTTTTCTTTTGGAAAATACTCTGGTCTATAACCCCCTTCCACATCAGCAGTTTTCCTGGATTAAAAAAAAAAAAAATCTCTTCACTTTACAGACTGCTAAATCAATCCCTTTATACCTTACCATGCATAGTTCTGATGCACTCAAAGCCCTGGAAATCCCATAGCTTAATGGTCATATCAGCAGAACAGGAGGCCAAGAGTTTGCCAGTGTGGTCAAAGGAAATATCTTGCACAGAGTCTGTGTGCCCCTTCAGGGTTCGCTCAAAGTCTCCTGTCTCATAATCCCACACCTGACAAGTGAACAGACAAACTGTTAGCAGCAGCCCATTACTCTTTGTATTCTCCAGCCTCACATTTGCACTCTGCAGGCCAGTCTGGCACCCTGTTCAATAATTAATCGAGCAAGAGACAGACAGCCCTAAAAATCTTAACAGCAGAGAAAAATAAACTTCTTTTTATGTGATTTTGTTACTTATAAATTAACTGAATTCATACATTTTGAAAACTGCTTTTCAGCTAACTTTAAGCATTATAAACCCAGCAGGAGAACAAGTTTCATTGTATCTGGAAGTCTTGACACCCAATGCCCTTAAAGAAGGAAGATCAATTCAGAAAATACTTGACAGAACAAATCCACTTCGTACAGACCATTTTCCTCCATCCATTTCTGTGCCAGCTGCCTAACTTCAGCAATACAGCCCACTTTCAGTAACAGGGAAAGGATCATCTTTAATATCGCACTCACCTTTCCCAAGCTTTACTGTGGCTCCAGAATTTACCTGCTTGCTTCAGAACCAACCAGCAAATATTCTGCATACCACAGAGAATACTCAGAATGCTTTGGGTTAAGGCTGATAATCCAAACCCCTCTGAAGAGTTTGATACACATTCAGACATTCACAGATTACAGAACTGCTCAAGTTAAACAAACGTTTGCTGTTAATAACTGCAGGACAGCTTGAAGTCCCATTCTCACATCCTAATTAAGTCAGTCTCCTATCATCTAACCACAAAGCTTTTAAAACTAAACTGGCTCCTACAGATTTTATTGTGTCTCTCTCAAGCACAAAATTGGACAATTAATTTAAAATTATATTCTAAACAAAAAACAAAGCATCAAAAAACACCCAACAAAGAATCCACTATCCCAATAGATTGCAATCATTGGGATGGCAATAGTCAAATGGAGCTACACAGCTAGACTTCAAGAATAAGGAAGTTCATCCAGAGTACCCCTAAGAGAGGGAAAACAAAATTGACTGGGGCCATCCATAACATCCAGAACACTTGGAGCTGTCACTGTTCCAGCTGACCCTGTCTGTCTGCTGCAGAAACAGGTTAAATGTCTCTAAATCCACAGCTTCATTATTTTTAACTCAACCCAAAGGATAATAAAATACTCCGAGACATTAAATGGACCAGCATAAAACTAAAATCTGTAGACTACACACGGCATCACATTGGAAAGATCTGTCCCTCAAGAGGCTGAAGCAGAACCAGGAAGAACAAACCTTCCACCAGTTCAACATGTCCAGCCTGAAGCACTGATGTCACCTATTCCACAGCCAACTGTCTGGAGCACACACATACCTTTATTGTGGCATCCTCTGAAGCAGAGACCATAACACTGAAAACTGGATGGAAAATGACTCGAGTGACAGGACTCCTGTGCCCACTCAATGCATACTTCTCTGGAGGACGAGGAATCCACTCCTTAGGGTCTCGTTTCTGACCAAGAGGTCCACCTGATGTAAATTCTTCCTTAGCTTCATTCAGCTTCGATTCTAATTCCATTACCTAAGTGTATGAATTTTAAAGAGATCTTTCATCTCCAGTTTTATACAAGATCTAATTCACCTTCTTGCATTAGTAATCCAAGTAAAAACTGACTCCTAAATTCACAGGCATGGACCAAAACTGATTACCAATATTCAGTAGCACTGGTTTTAAAAATCAAACCTAAATTAATAATTTATAGTTTATTCTTTAATAATTGATAGTTAATTCTTAATAATTTAATCATTAATCATTTATTATTTTCAAATTCCCAAATATTTTCACAGGAAAAAAAAAGTTCTACAAAATTCCCTTCACTCACACACTGTACAAATACATCTGAATTACTATTGTGCCAAACTACCAAAGAAGGTCGTGCTAACAAAAGGGAATGCTACTGCTGCAGGAATTCCGTGTCCTGCTGGAGCTAGCACACACATTAACCAACAACAGAAACACTGGAGGGCTAATAAATCCTCGTTGTATTAACCTGCACAAGGGATAGGACTTCATTGTTAACACACTGATTTTAGGGGTTTTTTTGCTTTTAATACACTCTTGAGCCACTGAAGCATGACTAAGAAGAGTTTTGCACTCTCCACTTGCAGCACAATCCCCCACTGGAATGCACTGGAGCTAATGGCTCCTTCCCTCTAGGGCCATGGCCAAAGACAACGGGCAGCACTGATTTTCCCTCCGTTCTAACCCAGCCTGACCCTCTGCACACAGCAATTCCATCTCCCCGCTCACCAACTGCCTCAAGGCACCTCCTGCCTCTCCAGCTTCAGGACTGCACATGCATGTTCAGTGCTGAATGCTTTCTGTGCTTTTTATACGTGTACATCCAGCAGATCTCTACTTACCTTCTTTTGTAATCTTATAACAGATGTCCATTTTTTTTCCAGAAGTCCAGCATACTTCTTATCTAACTCTTCATTCTGAGGAGAAGCATTTAAAGAAAGAGGAAGAAAAGCACACAGAAGAACAAACATCAGAGACACAGAAGTATAACTAAATGCTGCATTTTCTTTCTATTACAAGATTACAGTCTCATGCTACAATAATCCTAAATTAGATGCAGATAACACAGACATCAGAAAATAGCCATGCCATGGCTTACTCCATGGAAGATAAAAGCTCTGAGGACTGGCTACCTTGGTCAGAGACAGATGTTAATCTACTACTATAGGGCACTTGTAAAAGCTGGAGTTATCTGCATGAATAATCCATACAAAAATTAAATCTCTTTGTAGAGATACACATCAATCCTTCCAATTTACTCAAATAATTTCAGCCTTTACCTTTCTTTTTCCATTTTAGTATAGCCCACTCCAATTCAGATTTTCTTGCATAGAAGTCATGAAACTTTTAGCAACTGCATTTTCTCTTTCCCTCAGGACCATCTAACCTATTTAGATTGCTTTCCTAAGCTTTGGGAAGAGGAGACTAAATTAGGTTGATAGATAAGGCAGATAGGGCAATGACACTAGAATTTTCAATTATAAGTATAGTGTTTCAATTTGTCATTTCTACTTATTTATTCAATACTAGTAGCAAATTGGAGAAATTAAGTCAAATTTTAACCAAGCATTTTGGAAAAAGAACAATGCAAGATATGTAATAAAGAAAAGGCAAGGATTTATCCAGAGGATTTATCCAGCACACGGAAGTTTATTACTTAATCCAGCTGTAGCCATATAAAATGCACACCCCCTATGCTAATAGGTGGCAAAGTTAAAAATTATACCAAATCATCTGTGACAAAGGCAAATCAACAGAATGAAGTTGAAAGAAATGACTGGTCTGAGCCATTGGCATCTGTACAGTCTATGCAAACAGAGCTGCTTACCAGAGCTGGTCACACAATCACAGAATCACAGACTGGTTTGGGCTGGAAGGGACCTAGAATCTCATTTTGTTCTACACCCCTGCCATGGTGGGGGACACCTTCCACTAACTGCTCCAAGCCCCATCCAACCTGGCCTTACTGGATGATGAACTCCTGTGAACTGTTTCAGCCTGCCCTCGTACTACTTGGTTACCCAAGAGACCCAACAACAGACTAAGGCAATGACTTAACTCCTGACCCACCTCAAATCTCAAAAGAATCTTCCAACATTGGCTCTGTATGATAAAGCAGAGGACGAAAGTAATCCAGTTTTGTCTTCCTGTTTCTTAAAGATTCCCACTGAAGTCAGTCTCCAAAGCTGCACAGTCTCAGACCATTTCAAATCTGGTTATAAAACCATTTGCTCAGAAATGGTCAACTCGCCCAACAATTACTTTTCCCTTTTCTGGCAAGGCAATAAGCTGTGTGAGTTCATCACCTCCAGTTCTGAAACTGTCTGAGCTAACAGGCAGGTAGTAGACACACAGGTTCAGAACAGATCCAAGTGCCATAAAACTGACAGACTTGTACATTAAAATATAGACGAAGAATCTTGTTTGAACTCACCACATCTAATTCAGCTTCCTTTTTAAAAACCGAATATGCCTCCTCATAGCCATTGGAACGGAGGTAATCTGCTATCGCTCGATTTCTACAAAGCAACATTTTAAATACAATTTAAGGAATCAAAGAAAGCTTGTCATCACAACATAGCGCATTCTGATCAGATCCTTGTCTACGTTCCAAAGTAAAAGAGCAAAAAATTGCCAGACTTTACTCAAGATAAATGTAGAATTCACGGATTGCAGCTTATATTGCAATGTGCTTACTGCAAATTGAAGAATCCATTTTTTATGCCATCAGTAATCTTGAAATTATATTTTCATCATTTCCCAATTCTAGTTTCAAATACCAGCAGTTCTATCAAAAATAAAGAGTAGAGCGATCCAAACCACAACACACAGTACTTAAAGGGCATATGAACAGAACCACTCTAAAATCTATTTGGAAACAAATGCTAATAATTTAAGCTTAATGAAAATGCAACACGAACTTAAAAACTGATTCCTTACAGTTCATCTCGTTGCCTTTGTGACAGCACCATCGTGGCTGAGATGTCAGGTTAACGTGATCGAGCAGTGGCTTCTCCTCAAGAGCTAAAGTCTTGGGAACCCAGGATCCACAATTCAGTCTGCCACAGTGGCTTAAATCACAAGTATTTCTCCAGATGTGAAATCCAATAGGAAATCCAGAGGCATTCAACACAGAAGATTCAATCCATCTACAAGGAGGAGAAAGAAACATCATTTGTTTCATTGAAACAAGCATTCCTCTGGCAGCTTTCTTAGATTTATCCAAACAGCATCTTTAAAGACTCCGGCTCTACCCCAGCATGGGGCCCTTGCAGCTACAGTGCTGCACAACTGTAGCACACAAATGACTTCTCCCACTCCAGTACCACCACCTGAGGAAGTTCCGAAGAGGCATGGATTAAGAGACAATACTGGTTTTCTTTTCAGTCATGTGTTGATGCAGTTTACCTATAGCTAATATTTCATCTTGCCCACATTTAGGGCACAGCAAATTTTTAAACAGTTCTTCAATCTTATCAGAGTGGCACCATTACCACGGGGAGAGCTGCCACAGGCCCGTTACTGCAGCTGGGCTCAGGGAATGGTGTGATCACAACACCTCTGGCAACGCCAGCCAATTCGGGATACGGCTGGAACCCAACATGCTTGAGATAGTTGGGTGCAGCCGAGCTGTGCCTTTGCAAAACACACACTCGTTAGTATCCTTTGATGCAGAAACACGAACTGCAGCATTCTCAGTGCACAACCTGCTTCAACCGGGCAGCTTTAACCTCTGCCACACTGACATCACCAAACCCATGTTGGCAGTGCTGCCTCTGCTTTCTGCACTGCAGGGACCTTGTGAGCACCATGACCATGGGAAGTGCTGAAATGGCACTTCTTGCACACCTGGCAGGTTCTGTACAGAACTCATCATTCACTCAAGCTGTTCAGCAAGTCTGACCGACCAACCAGCTTTCAGCACCGAGATAAACTGAGGCAACATACAGAGGCTCACAGACAGCAGGTGGGTTTGCAAACGTTCTACTAACTGCTTGAGGACGTGCATGCTCCCGCTCCCTCACCTCTGCCCCTCCCTAGACACACAGGTATGCCGAGTTCAGTATCACAGCTCAATAACAATTTTAGTAAGGAGCCTCTTTTAAACAATAGTCTGCTATGAAAAAAGTCAAGAAAATACTAAGCTCCTATCATTAATGGCTACTTATTCATCACAGGGGATCAGAGGCTTCTTTCTAAACCTATCTAGGCCCTGCTGTCTGCTTCAAAATGAGCTTAAGCTGCAAGTTGCTTGCATTCCACCCTGCTGGTGGATCTTCTACGTCAAATGCTGCACACCATAATACTGCCCTACAAGCCAGTTAGAACAGGAACACTCTGAACAGGCAGTACCGCATTTAATTAGTCTAACCTCTTCCCCAATAGCTATTTCAGAAACAATTCAGCTGAAAACTAACAGCACAGGCTGCATCCTTCAGAGAACAGAAGCAAACATTTCACTTACTCTTGTCAATACCTAATTCATGCCAGGTAAAGAGAGAGTTGGGTTTCAAGAGATGTCCCGTGCTCAGCCCAGAGTCAGAATATCACATGCAAATCAATGGAAATTCAGTGAATATCAAAAATAACGTCCTGCAGAGGGCGCCGCGGCGGGACAGCCCGCGCTGAACCGGGCTCGGGCTCGGGCAGGGGCAGCGCAACGAGACCGGGCACCTCCGAACGCACGGCAGCACTTCTGGAAGCGCCCAACAGCACAACGCAAAGACACAAACGTCCAACATCTGCCTCTAGGACTGCCAGGGTGAAAATCTGAAGGTCGGGTTTGTATTATGAACCTCCACTAGCAGTGAATGTCTAGTAAATCCAGTGCCAGCATACTGGCTCCAGTAAAAATCCCAGTATCTCATCAATTTTGTTGCGGCATCTGGGAGATGCAATTATAGCACTTGTCTAAAAATAACAGCAACTGTGTTTGTAAGGCCATCCTTCACATATCACCTATTTAGAAATTCATTTTCCCTGTCAAATATAAAGTAACCCCAACTTCTCCCATATCCACCTCCCAACACCTGGGCTGCTCCACAGTCTAACTCTGAATTGTTAGTGAGAAACAGATCCTAGTACTAGATAAATTCCAACAGCTACAGGGCAAAACAGCTACTCCTGCTATAAGCAAATTACAGCTGAGCCAAAGCCACCAACCAACTGATCTACAGTATCTCGCTCCTCCAGAAAGGGTCTGTTCCAAGCACCCTGCTCAGCATTCCTAATTTTTTAACTACAAAGCCACCTAAATAGCAGGCAAAGTATTTTTAGGGCTGCCTCCTTCATAGACAAAAACAGAACAAACAAACCAAAACCAAAGCCCACCACAAACAAACAAAAACCCCCATACAAATAACCCACTCAAGCAAAACCATCCAAACCCAAAAAGCCCAAAAGGACCAACATTCATTATACACCTGTGCCACTATGTGCACTGCATTTTTTTTAGCTGGAGCAGACTTTGTGACATACAGGCTTCAGCGAAGCAAGACTAACCAGTCCTCCTTCATCACCTATCAGTCACCACCATGTTACCCGCAAACAACTCAGCCATGAGAGGCAGCCAGGACTCTGGGGGAACACAGGGGAACAAAAACAACCCACAAAAACCCGCCACCTGCTCATTACATCTTGCCTGAATCTGGTCACTTTGTATCAGCATCTTACTGTGACCGAGGCAGTGTCAAGACAAGAGTTAGATCTTCTTTTGAAAGCAAAGGTATCTTTGCATGAGAATTTTACTTTGCTCTCTATTAAATACAGGAAAAAGCACAATGAACTTAGAGAGCCACCCATGGAGTAACAGCTACTAATCAAGTGTGAACCAGGATGTGCCTTTTATTAATACCCACTTACACTCCTCCAAGTTGTAGTTTCTAACTTAAAACCTATCTGATTCCCTATCAATAGTCTGCAAATATAAAACCACTAAGTGGCAAACCTCTGCACAAAGACAATAACAGAGGGCTACAGGTGTTCTCAGCAAGATCTGGTGTCTTTGTAAAGTAAGCCTTTTAAAACTGGGAGCTGGCAGAACACCTGTCACTGGCACAGGTACGACACATGCAACGGTCACCTCTCACTCCTCCTGGCAGCGCAGGACCTGCACGGTTTTCTAGAACAACACAAACCATTCCTTACCTATACACAACATACTCCTCAGCTCCACTAACAGCAGCAGATACTCAGCAGGCAACTTGCACCTCATCCCAAGTGCCCACCTTTCTACTCAGCTACAGATCAGCTTTTATACTTAGGACTGGCAGAAACATCAGAGCAGTAAGCATAGCAGACCTACTTCAACCCTTCAGTGCTGCAGGACTACAGAGTGGCACACTGAAGCACAATCTTTAAAAAGAAATTAAATTAAGAGACAGCCAAGAATCATCACAGGCCGGAATTTTTCCCTGCACAAGCTTCTAAAACACAGAATTATTGATGAAGAGCAACAAACTGAGCAGAAATACCTGAAAAACAGAAGAATCCTCTCCTGTAAGGGAAGGTGGAAACAGCATAGGGCAGGTTCCTCTCATTTGAAAAAAAAATAAATGAGACCTTCTGTCTCTTCACATCTGACCGTCCCCCTTCTTCCTAAACCAGGGTTCAGAGATTGCTGAGCTTCACCACACCAGGCTGTTGCTGCAGCCAGCTGCCCTGGCCACGAGCCTGCCCCCGCTGCACTAAGGACATGCTCACGGCCACTGCAGCGGCTCCGAGGCCCCGGCTGTGCCCAGCCGGTGCCACCTGGGCAGCACACGCCCCTGTGCAAGCGGCTGCGAGCAGGGCACCCAGCCAGCCCCACGCCACGCTGGCACCGGGCACCACCGACCTGGCACGGACAGGAACACCCTCTTCCCCAGGGCGACTAAGAGGATTCAACAGACAGCTGCTGCTTCCTGGCTTCAAACACTGGGTTCTTCCACTGATGGGTATCAGTGTGGTTCAAATGCTTCCTAGATTACTGGAAAACTTCACAATAACTTAATGAGAGACCTGCACATGATTCATAAATGCACCAACAGCAAAATGAAACAAGTTCAGCTCCATTTGTTAGCTGAGACAGCTCTACAGGAGGTATCCAAGCACAATAGCTACACGCTCAGTCACAGCAGTGAGGTAGGGAAAAAATAATCACTTTCAGGCAAGAGATTCCCCTCAGTTCATTATATGTCATGCCAATAAATGATACACCTTGGCTTGTAGGTATTTCTATGACTGTGTTCATACTTGCTTCAGGAGACACTTAAGTATTTTCCATAAGTATTCTCCAAATAAGACTGAGAAACAGATTATGGATCCAAATTAATTAACCAGCATTTTAGTCTCAACCTGCCAAAAATACTTACTTATTTACCAGAACTAGCATCAAGCAAGAGCAAAGTTACCAGAATTAAAATTCCTAAAAGTGCCTATTCTGTACACACAAAAAATCAAATCTAGTCTCTAAATTTCTTCAGAGTTCACTATGATTTTGTTTAGCAGAGTATACTGGATACTAAACAGTATTAAAATTTGGGTTATAAACCTAAGCCCTTCCAAATCCACATTTTCATAAATGTATCCTGAGGTACCAAACTACACTATCACAACAAACCTCAGTATCTTCCGCAGGATTTTGTCACTAAGTTCCGTTCAAGGTTCTCCACTGTCTTCCTCTGCTCCTATCAAGTGTATCAAAAACACTTTTAAGGACCAACACCATAAACAAACCCCTAAAATGGTTCAACTGACTAACAATGCCCATTTCTGCCGTTCAGAAAAAGTCAGAGTAGAAGTCACTCCCAGCTGAGCTGTGATCCATCTCACCCACCGTGAGATCCACACTCCCCTCTCCCAGGAGCGATGGCACAGCAAACCCAGCTGTCAGTGCCTCTGTCACTGGCTACCACAGCGAGGGGTCAGAAAACCAACACAAGAACCATGCAGTGACATACAGAGAACACCAAGCCCCTCCAAGTTCATGGTGAACCAGTGTTCCTCACAGACATGTGCAGGTCCTAACCACAGTTTTAAGGTCACCTCAATAAAGCTGCAGAGTAATCTGAAGATGTATTACATTATAATGTAATATATTCTAACCATCAAAAGTTCAATTTCCCAGACTTCTCATGGCCTGAGTTACTTAGATTACTTAAACCAGGACTCCTTTCACCAAGAGAATCCTCATCAGCACCACAGTGTCTTGTCACACCACAAGAACTCCTGGCTCTTCATCATTCTGGTAATTTCAGTCCTCAAACTTACACAAACATTTGTTTACCAGCTACTAAAAAAAGCTGTCACTCAGCCTTATTATGTTCTTAAGCACTTCTCCTAACTCCCGTAATTCCCACAGGCACATTTGTCCCTCATGTATTTTATTATTTCTCTCTTACCTTTTTAATTTTTATAAGTTAAACCGAGAAAATCAGCTTTAACTTAATTCCTTGGTTCACAACTCTGGCAGCAGCAGTGAACTGTTCCATACACCAGCACCACCACCCCGGGTTCACTCTGCTGCTGCTGTCCAGCAATCTCATCTGGTAGTGCATATCCCAAACATACATTCATGGCTCCTCCAGGAACTTAACAGTAAATTAATTCAATTTCTGCAGTTTTTATGACTGTTGCTCAGGCTCCATAAACAGTCTTCCCCACAAAAAAACAAGCTATGTACACTAAACACATAACTGTAGCTCATTACATTAAAAATTAGAAAAGATACGTGGCATCAATTACAGAGCTAAAGCATCAGCAGATACAGAACAGACCAGCAGAGTGCAGCTCTGAAAGCTCAACAAAGCTTTAGCTCAGCACTGCTGTGCTTTAGGAATTGTACTTTTTTGCCTTTTTTTGCAGAATCCTAATACTTTAATTAACTCAGCTACAAGACCACTTTGTCCGTAAGTATTACTATGACAACATTTTTAATAATATTCTACAAGAACATTTATTGAAGGAAACAAAATCTGAGGTCCCATTCTCAGATTGCCAGCTCAGGCACACCTAATACAAAGCATTTGGGTGTTAAAATGGCACACGCACCATCATCAACATCAGGAACACAAACTGAGTTCACATTGTGAAATCAATTAAGAGTTTTCCATTACTCACATTCAGGTTCAAATTTAAATCTTAATTTATAATTTAAAATTTCAATAACCTGTACAAGAAGTAAAACATTTTGGACTGTTAATCTACATGCTACCAACTTTCAAGTAGTTTCTCTAACGCATTCTATCATTCTTAAAATGTTTTTTTACCTCAAAGAAAACTCCTGCAGTTTACTTCTAAATTGTTAATATACCCAAAATCCTACTTCAGTTAGCTCTGTCTCTTCAGCTAATTTTACAACTCCAGTGAAAAGGCTAGTCACTTATGAAAACCAAAGGCCACCAAAAAGAGTAACTGAATTGATATAATCGGAATTAAATTCCACAATTCTTTAACGTTAAAGGATCCATTTGTGCATTAGTAAAAGAGAAACTCTTGTTGCATTGTCTCTTGCTACATGGCTGGCACAGGAGATCCTTGAAAGGTTCTTCGACAGTGTATCCTGTTTCACAACATTAACAAGAGAACTTAAAGTGGTTATTTGGGAGTATTCCCAGCAATTAGAGCTACAGTCCTTATGGAAGAACTAGACTGCATGAATTGTTCTCCTACACCTCTGGATTATGTTGCTAAATTCTACCAAGTACTTAAGAACACTTCCTTTTAAGTTAAACTAATTTTTAATGGGTCTGATTTTCTTTTAAAGCCCATAAGCAAAAAGCTGCTTTATCAGACTCAAGCCACAGAATAGGACAACTCTTTCCACAAATGAACTCAAAGCCAGATTCCATAGAAGTGAAGTAATATCCACGTTTCCGTGGCATAACTATTAGGACCTGAAAAGGGTTCCTAGATACCTCTCTATCTGTTGATAGGAAAGAAAAACACTAACAAGTAAAATAATCCAATTCCTCTCCTGCCTCCACCTTGCCCCCTGTTACTGCAGGAAAGCTCATCCACAGTAGAATCACCCAGGCACAGCCATGCAGCCGCTCCTAGTGTGGCAAACAGACCTTATCCTAGAAAACGTTGGTATCCATCACCTGCTAAGCTGGCAGGGATGAGTCAGGGAATATGAGAAAGCTACTCATTTATGAGCTGGATTAATCTTTTTTTTTTTTCCCCCCCACTTTTCAGCCTACATCTGTAAAGCTGGCTGAGGGATTACGACGAAGTGAGCTCCAACAACTATCTGATTTGGGAAAAACAAAACAAGAACCAAATCTGATCTGAATTACAACTCTGAGCCTTATTTTTAATTCATATGTTTAGTAAGCCTGTTATTCTGCAATTAAGGGAAGTCTCAAAATGCCCGTAGGTCAACACTTTGCTTGATACATCAATGTAATATCCACAGAGTACAGCATTCTGTGCAGTCTTTGTAATAATTCACAAAAAACATTTTCTGTTTCAGTTCAGTTACAGGTTTATCAAAGGAAATAGATTTTAACATGAAAAAAGTGAAAAATTTTATGTCTGTTTTCTTCCCCATTTCACCTACACATACAGTTTTTGCTAAAAACCTGATACAGTAGTTTAGTTCTGAAAATAATTCAACACCGAATCCATGGGGAACGAGAAAGCAATCTGTAGCAGATCAGATATAATGCCTATGTTCCAAAGACTTGGAATGCAGGTTGCAATTACATCTGAAAAATAAAGCTAAGGAATGTCATCAAGATGCTATAAAACAAGAGCAAGTTGGCTGCTCCATGCAGCATGCTGCCTAAAGAAACGCCTGTGCATTTTGAAATCAACTCCTATGCCCGTCTGCTTTCCCATATTATCTCAAGCTAAGTTTTTAACACATCACTGGCAGTCACTACCCACCTTTAGGCCTGTAAAACAACAAAACACATTTTTGGCCTCGTTACCTTCCCAGGCACCAATGCTAAATGACTTTGAGGAATCTGGACCAAATTTGCTTGGAAAATACTTTTTTTTAAAAGAAGACTTTAAATTAATTCAAACTTGACATTTTTTCTACATGTATCACTTCAGTTTTGCAATTCTGATAGAAGCATGATACAAGTAATTCTCAGGAGAAACATCTTGAGCACTGTCACATCATCTAATTTTAGAGCCTTTGAGCTTCCTCCAGGTCAGAGCTCCAGCCTGAGGTCTGTGTATAGGCTTTGGGGGAAAACATCCTTCTTCTAACCTGCCTGTTCAGTTCTATGTGAAAATGCAGGTAAATTTAGCTACCAATAAATGAACAACCTGGAAAAACTCAGGCTGCAGTAGAAAACCAAGCTTTAACATGCGTGAAAACGTTTTTGACCTAGCACTCTCCACATTGCTCTCAGTGTGTTGTGACAGTGGTAGGACAGCAAGTAGGGGTAGTGTTATGGGGCTCGATATTACATGTTGCTACTCAACACTTGCTCAGAGCAAAGCACGTAAGGGTCAGCTGGATGACTTAAGCAGGATATTTTTCAGTATCATTACTGCTAGGTCAAACAACACATACATATTTTGGGATAGCAATTCTAGACCACCAAGAGAAGAGTGCTGCACTCAGATTTGTCTGTCAGCAGGCATGCAACTGGATTTGAACTTTATTGTTTTCAATTTTTCCTCCCATACTTCTCTGGCTTGAAAAATTAAGTAACAGATTTATAACTGTAAAGGAGGTCACAGGACTATATTCAAATTTAAATAATTCAATCATTAAACTGCCTGTTATACTGGAAATGTGATATTAACAAAAATGACTGTGAATTGATTAAATTTATATAGAAAAATATCTGGAAGGAAACTTAAAAGGAACACCTAAGTTAATACTTTAGAAACAGGAGAAGGTGTAAACCACAAAGAAATCCAAACAAGAACTTAAGACAGACCTTCCACTCTTCAATCATGAGAACACTGTTGGTCCTTTACCCATTTTCGAAGCTCGTTGGCCAAAAATGGCTTCACTTGCCCAGAGGGGGAGGGGAAAAAAAAACCAAAACCAAAAAGCTCATCAAAATTGTCTATCTTCTTCCATTACAGGCAACAGTGTTCAACCTCTCATGACACTAGTACCAAAAATAATGAAATCAGGGTTCTGGTAGAAGGTGTCTCATCTTTCTTATCACCCACCTTCACCTACTACCCTCCTGCCTCTAAAACAGAGCTGAAGGTGAAAGAATCAGAAACTTCTACCATTACTGATTTAATAGACACCATCTGTTTAAAATACATACACACACTCATTAATGACATCATCCCCTTAATAGATTACAAGGATATGAGCATTTAAACAAACCAAATTGTTTATGCAATCTCTTTCTTTACCACAAAAAGCAGGTGAATCCAGCACAAGACAAGCTGCCAGTGTCGTTTCTTTATGGAAGAAACATTTATCCGCAGCAAACAGCCTAGATGCTTCCAGCTGATTTTCCTCTAGTCTTAAAGAAGGATAAACTTAACACCTTTGCTTTAGCATTAAGCAGAAAAACAAGGCAGAGGCAATCTCGGGGCGAGGTGAGGGGGGGAGGAACACCTGTCTAATTAAACCAAAAGAACTTAAGGTTTGTGGAGCACAACAGGAACAATTAACATGGATACAAGAGGCAAGGTATAAATAATCCCAGTCATGAATGCCCCTGTGCTATCCCAGATGCAAACCAGTAGAGCACCACCCCACAGAGCCACAGAGCCTGTCACCTACCTCACAAGAGGTGTGACAGCTGAGTCACCAACCAGCCCCAGAACAAGAGGTGCCTCTGAACAGCCTTCGACCAACTCCCTCAGCAGGGACCTACTTAACAACGGATGCAAGGAAATTACAGGACAGACACTGCTGCTGCACCACCTACAAACCTCAACCACGGATGGTCCCATCTCTGGAAATACCTTCTCAAGGCTGCAGCAAGTAGATACTAGTTAAAAATATCAGATAAGCCTTCCAGAATCAACACAATCACAACCACAAAGATGTATTTATTACATTCATTAAATTACAATCCTTATCCAAAGTCCACAAGCAGCCAAGCCAAGCTGCAGGGCTCACTCAGAAGCAGTACCATTAAGAAGGAAATGGCGAAAATAATTCCAAATGTATTAACTAGCAGGTACTCTGAATTAATAACGCTGATATTTTTACAGTTATACATGCATCAGTGCTCTTGGTATTTATTGGTCAATGTGACAATGCTGTGCACAGCAATAATTTTGGAAGGACTGCATGCTTACAGGCCCAAGGAAATGGAGTTCAGCATACACTTACTTAAGTAACATTTTTCTTTGAAATTTCCTGACAGTACATGCCAGCAGGAAGCTAAATGATAGGTGGCTTCCAAGACGGTGAACTAAAAGCAAGAGAGCCTAAGTCACACCTACCTAATCCCTTAAGGAGAGAGCAGGAGGTTTAAAAAAAAGAAAACAGAATGAGCTTTTAAACATTATGAATGAGACAAACATTGCCTCATCTAAGGTCCTGCCTCAACTGAGAGGAAAAGGTCCTTCTTTAAACAACCGAGATAAGATACAGGTTAGCAATACACGTCTGTTGGGCTAACCCGCAGCAGCTGGCATCTCCAGGGTAAAACTGGAACTCTATTCTTCATCAGACAAAATCCTGGTTATCGCCAATGTTTCTAACATGTACTGTTCATCAGTTGGTCTTAGAACATGGCAGGAATGAAGAAAAGTTTTGTTCTAAAATAACTAATATGTGAAAACCAGACATTTAACCCAACCTCGGCTCAGGACCCCACCATTAAGCTGACAAAACAGAGCTACAGCTCCCATCACACCTCTGCACCCCAGTGGTGGCACAATCCTGCCCACAGAGCATGGCCATTCATGCTCCCCTAGCATGGAAAGCATTCAGAGCAAGAATTCTGAGGAAACAGCTTTATGTACTTAAAATTAAATTTAAACAGGTCAGGATTGTATCTTAGTGTAAATGCTTATTTTTAAAAACTTGAAGTGTAGCCTACTCTGTCAGGCAGATCAAAAGACAAAGCAACATCACCGATGAATCCCCATTTCCCTTGTGTCAGGCAATGAAGTAGCTCCTGAGAAAGCCCCTGAACCCAGGCAAGGCTTCACCAGCGCAATACATTTTTAGTAGTCAGGTTGTCCTGCCGGTGATACTTAAGCTCTTACAAAAAGGAGAAAGAGGAGGCAGTTGCAACGTCACTGACAGATCTGCAACTATGGACAGTGCATAGCCTACTGCTTCTCTACAACAAACCTCACAGGAGAGTCCCAGAACCATTCTATCAACACACATGGCTCTGATCCTTAGGAAAGATCTTCAGTTGCCATCACAAATTACATGTTAGAGGCTGGAAACTCCCCCGCACCCCATAGGAAATCTGAAATTATTCTCTATTAATAATAATTACTGATTTCTATTGTCCTCTTGATTTCCTGAATTTAGGCCTACACAGTTCTTATTTTCAGCCTGACAAGTATTTCAGTGCCCACTTCATGGACACTTCAGCTGCTCTCCCAGTCTTTGCCTTTAGTTTAGAAAATGGGCCTGAAGCTCACCAAAGCAGGAGAGAGCTGACCTAAACTGAACTATTCCAATGTCACTCTCCTTCTTACTATGGTAATTCCAACCCCTCTAGTTCAGGAATATAGGGCAGCTACAGAGGGTTGTAAAAAAAACTTACAAACATATGCAGTCTGTACCTGAGCTACCCTGAGGCAGACAGGTCCAGCTATTGTTTGCTCAGAATATTCCACAAGAGGTACAAATACATTATAATTAAAGATGGACATTGGCTGTGGAGTTCTTCATGGAAGACAAGGCTGGAGTGCTGAACAAGGCAGTCAGCAGATGTTGATTCTGGAGCTGTCCCATTCATAGCAAGTTGGATAGACAGCAAGCTGAGAGCAAAGACACAACCTGAGTCCCCAGGCTGGGAGGAGCACAGGAGCCAGGACAGGCACAGGAATCAGCAGGACAGGCAAGACAGAGCTCATGTGCAGGCAGAAAGGAACTACTGATGCCTTTTGCTTCTGTAGAACCCAAATGAACAAGTTACTCCTGTAGAAAAAGTGACTGCCATCATTTCAAGGGCAAAAATCAACCAAAGCTGTTAAGATGGCAAGTGTTTTACCGGGTTCTTCATCGGCCTTAGCCTGGATATGCATTAGACTCAGGTACTGAGCTCATGCAGCCACTGAATCCTGGAAGATCTACTCCAAGTGAACGAACTAGAAATAATGCAGAAGCCACTGTCCCTTATTTTAATTTTGGGCATACTAAGAGAAACATAGTCTCTTGTGTGCCCATCTCCTGTCACAAACTGCACTCCAGAACTGAGACCCCCATGAAAAAGCAAAATCTCAGTCTGCTTCAGAATCATCCGTGTTCAATGCTGTACTTGCTCCAATCAACACTGAAATCAGATGGGAATGCCATGAGGTACATGTGGAACAGGAGAGCACTTCCACAAGCAGCCCTTCCTAGGTGCTTCCTCCAATCCCTATTGTACTCCCCAAATCCTTTGTTCTAACGCCTTTCCTACACAACTTTAAGCAATAGTACCCAAGGGGGACAGCAATGCTCTTACAGAGCTACAGTGCTCAAAAGGGCTTCGAAAATCTTGAGATGTTATTTTACAAGAACTCGGCACATGACGAAGGGCAATGCAATCTAGTCTGTACACTGACAGCAGTCACTCCACTGTGGTCACCAGAGAAACCAGGGATTGTCTTTTCCTGTGTGCCCACCCATAATCCGGTCTAACCAAGAAGTTCCATGAACAAATAACAGCATGAAGCCACAATACAGGGGCTTCTCTAGATTCCAGAGAATCTTGTGTGTGAAACACCAGCGCAAAAATTGTAATTCTTATCTAAAGTGTAAATAAAATCAATTCAACAAGTGAATATCTAAGTGGATAAATTGAAGCGGTTATCAGACAAAAAAAATCCGGCTTTGCAACAGTGACTGGTCACTTCTCACTGCCAGACAAATCAAAATCCATCCTGCAGAAAAAACCAGCCTCAGAACAGAATGTGAGATTTGTTTCATTTCCGAAGCTTCCTGCACCATTAGATTCTTCCCTAAAGAAGAGACTTCATTGTTACGGCAATTAGTATTCCTCCACCCCGGCAAAGGGAGAAAAAAAAAGCTCTGAAAGGGTAATCGAGCCATTTCGCAGCTTTGCCTCCTTACTCCACCCAGTCTCTTCCCTGCTCAATGGCTGCTCACAGCATCCACAAACATGGGAACAGCAACAGAAACACACAAAAACGAGATGCCTAAGAACAAGCCGGATATTTGCAATGCATCTTACAGTTTAAAAATATTTTCTTTGTTTAGCTCCCCAACATAATTTTCCTATTTAACAAAATCACTCTAAGGGCAAATAACATTCTGACAGCAGACCCTCCCTCTCCCGAAAACCAGCCAAATGCTGCACAATCATTTACAAAATGATCATGAGTGAACGGAGGTTCTTTAACCACCACCTCCTAATGCCATGAACAATACTGTCATAGGAACATGCACTTAAAAGAATCACCACAAAAATACGTATTTTAGCCAGGTCAATATGCCCAAACATTTAATTATATTAAAATAGTGTTTATTAAAGATTTTTAATATAGCTTAGATTAACCTTCTCCCATCCCTAGTAGGTAATTCATTATGAAAGGACTTGACCTGCACCAACCAAGCCCACTACTGCAGCACTATAGGCAAGAAAATGGTTCGAGTGATACCATGGCAAAGAAAGGGAAGGTGTCACATTATTATTGGTATTAAAGGTCAATTTAATTGCATCCACCTTAAACAAAAAAAAAACCAAAACAAAAAAAGAAAGAAAAACAAAAAAAATCTCACGCCCACAGAACTGAACAAACCCTAAACTTTTCAAGGGAGGCACCACTCCCACCCCCCAACTTCCATCAAAAGCTTTGCCTGCGTATAACCTCCTGCTGAAACAAAACCTCGGGAGCAGCAATTAATACAGGATTTTAGCAAACTCGATTGCTATTATAAGATTTTCAGGGGAAGCCTGTGCACCTGCAGCCATCCAGGCAGTGATATGACCCCCAGAAGGAGAGATTAGACCTCCCTCCCCCGTTTTACTGCAGCTGGTTCTGAAGGTCTGAGCCACCTCCTATCGCTGCTGCCCTGCTGAGCACTGCAGGAAAACTGGGGATGCGAGACAAATTCTGAAACAACACCTACTCCTTTCCCTGGATTATTAATTCTCGTCTTGTTTTCGGTGCCGCGGCCGCGCTGGCGATTTGGGCCATCGCCCGACGCCCGGCCCTGCCCGGGGAGAGGGTGACAGGGGGAAACCCCCGGCAGGAACCGGGGAGGGATGCTCGGGGTCCCCTCCGCGCACGCACCGGGCCCATCGCCCCTGAAAGCTTTTTTATCGCTATTAACCCTGGCCCATCGCCTCCTCCAGGTATTTGCTAAGTCACGGACGGAGCGGCGCGGCCCGCGGGGGGGGGACACGGGCCCGGCGGCGGCTCCGCGCCCGCCCCGCCGCTCCCGCCGGGCCCTGTTTTCCTGCAGAGTCACCGCGGGAGCGGGGCCGGGGGCCGCGGGGAGCGGGGGAGCCGCGCCCCGGCCCCCAGAACCCCCCCACACCGACCCGGGGGGAGGACACCGGGCCGGCCCCCCCGCCCCGCCCGGTCCCTCCTCACCAACGGGCGCGGCCGCCATTTTGAGAGCGAGGAGAGAAGGGGGGGGAGCGGGGCGAGGGCGGGGAGCGGGAGAGGAGGGGGAGAGCGGAGAGGAAAGCGGCGGCCGCTCGGGCCCCGGGCCGGGACAACCCGCGGGCCGTTGGGGCGGCGGGCCCCAGGCTTACCGAGCCCCGCCAGCACCGCCGCCTCGCTGTGCTGCGCGGGGCCGGCGCCACCCGCCTGTCCCACTCACCGGCGCGGCGTCCCGGTGCGGGGTCGGGGTCCCGGTGCGGGGTCGGGGTCCCGGTGCGGGGTCCCGGCGCTCGGGGACGCTCCGCTCGCTCCGCGCTGTCAGAGGCGCCGCGGCCGCCGGGAGGGAGGGCGGG
>NW_024581088.1:10523735-10560004 GCF_017639235.1 Corvus kubaryi | reverse complement strand
TCAGAGGCGCCGCGGCCGCCGGGAGGGAGGGCGGGAGCGGCGCGGCCGCCGCGGCGCTGCGCATGCGCGGCCGGGGGCGGGGACGGCCGCCCTCCGCCATCTTGGGCGGCCGAGGCGCGGGGTGCGTGTCCCGGCGTGCCGCGCGCTCCTCCCGGCGTGCACTGCGCGCCTGCCCGCCTGAGGGGGCGGCGCGGGGACACCGGGAGCCCCCGGAATAAGGGGCGCTTCCCGGGAACACACCGCGAGTACCGGGCACATGCCACGAAGATCAGGCACACCGGGAAAACACCGGGCACGGCAGCAGTGACACTGGGCACGCCGGCACCGGGCATGCCGAGTGCCACCGAGCACCGGGAAGACGAGGCACAGCGGATACACCCACATCGATCTCGGCCTCCCACAGGCACCGGGCGCTCTAGTGCCTTCCGAGTGTCCCTTCCTAGGAATCCCGTCCCGGGACAGCTTTGTTTTGTTGAGTGACCTTGTCCCGCAGATCTGGAGTCACCAGAGTTGAGAGAAACGTTCAGATCTTTTGTGTCCATCACCTCCTTGTGACGGGAGCAGTGGGAACTGAATGTTTGCATAGTTAAATCTCAAAATGTCCTTTGTTTAATATCTCAAAAAGGTGGTTCGTGGTGGTAAACTGAGGCACAGACCACTGCTGCTTTGACCCATGCGCTCACAAGAGGTGGCACAGGAGAGTCCCGGAGAGTCTTGGCACTGCCTCTCTCAGCTCCTGCTTGACCAACACAGCCAGGCAGCTCTGTCAGCAGAGTTCTCCCACCAGTTTGTTGTTTTGAATCCCAGTGGTCGCAGTGTCAGGGACAGCAGTGCTTGCCCAGGAGCTCTGCACAGCCCATCGTGGTGAGCACTACAGCTGCGCTGGTAGAGGCCACAGGCAGGGAACCTGCTGCTGGCCGGGAATCCCAGAGCCCCGCAGCCCCAGGGACAGTGACCACAGCCACCTCCAGCACAGGCAGCGTGGCAGCAATGCAGCAAGACTGGGGCCACGCAGCTGTCTGAAATGCTGACCCGAGGGAAGAGGTAATTCCACGTGGAAAATTATCTAGATAGCAAAAAAATGGAGAAAACTTCAAGGGACACTAAAAATTGTGTAATCAAAAGCTGTACAGCCTTATCTGTTACTCCTGCGAGTAGCAGTGAAGATTACTAATGTAACAGTTGCATAATGCACCTCTGTGTTTGTACCCAGGGCACCTGAGGGTGCTGGTGTCAGTGTTGCCTGTGCTGGGCCTTGGGCCCTCACTTGCTCTTGTTTATTTTGTACAGCAATGGAAAGGGCTGTGCAAACCCCATACACCACACAGGCACTTGTCAGGGCTATTTCACGGACAACATAAGAAACACAGGGGACTGGAATTTAGGGAAAGGCTTTCAAATAGTTGCCCAAATTACCCTGGCTTTACTTCCACCTGCTTGCAAAGCAGGCAAAACTGCTTTGACAGCCTCAGAATTCTAATATTTCAAGTATTTTGGGTGCATATTCAAGTGATAATTAACATCTACACAAAAAATTATATCTGGTTTGCAGGGATTAAGGAATTTTGCAAAGATGTTTAGGACACTGCTATTTTATTCTCCTTTTACATCTGGCCTTCCTTGTAATATCGTTGCTTGATACTAGAATGGAAAAGAAGTCCCAGCTGCCAGCACAGCTGAACCATGAGGAGTCTCAGAGCCCATTTTTCTTGACCATTTCCTTGATGGCCACCATGTACGTCGATAATAGCAAACACGGGCCCTGCGCCTCAGTGGGGACAGGCAGATCCAAATTACACAGCTCCTTCTGATCCCAACTTCAGTTTTTCTTCAGACTATTCCTAAAGGCATTGTTTGCCGCTTGCACAGCTCTGCTGCAGTGTGAGCCAGGCTTCTCCAGGGGAGTTTTTGCCATCTGGGGTGGCACACGCAGCAACGGCTACTACAGCTGAGATTAGGATCCCAAACGTTCCATCAACCCTTTCCACACACTTCCTGCTAAACATGGAAACTGGATTCATTGATAATTCATATGTTGCCTCTGAATGAAAGTTGTCATTAATATTCTATGCGTGTACATATTTGTGTAGCAAAGCACCTGCAGTGACTGTACCACTGCAACCAGCTCATGTACATGTTTCACGTCCGTCGCGGTGCCTGACCTACAAAAGATGTGAGCTGTTACAGCCACAGAGCTCTGGAAAAGAAAGAGTTGCATGAAAATGCCTCCACAGATTTGAACTGAAAGATCAGTGCAGTTTTAGGTCGGGACTGAATTCCAGTGACATAAATACAGTCGTTACAAGGTGCCTAAGCACATACCAAAGGAAAATTAACTTCTAGCTGTGTCTTGCAATTCAATTTAATGAGTCAATGGGCATGTCTACCTGTGTCATTAACCCTGTCACTGGGATAAATCACAAGAAATGAGCATTTTTTCTTCTTTTTGTTCACTAGTGAATAGTGACTTCTCTGTGATTCAAGCAAGACTCTAGAACTGCAAATTTTCCACTTTATTGTTTTTCTAGGTGCAAAAGTTTTAGAAATTCCGCTCCCAGTACTCATGTGGCCTTTCCTCTACATTATAAACATAAGGAAGAGGGCAGTCTGTAAGTGTGTCCCTCTCTACGTGACATTCTCAATAGCATTAAAAAGAAGATAATCAAATCATGTCTCTGAGGTATCTGCGTTGGGAACCTTGGCCCTGTGCAAAGTCTTCCTCTGTCGCAGTAAAATTTTTCACTGAAGTGAGCCCCTTTTCTAATTTAGTATAAAGGAAATGAAAACTGAATTTTCAGCAAGTGTTCCTGTTTTACTGCTAAAAGTCGCCATGCCTGTTTTTATTCCATTCTGCATCTCACCTGGACTGCTGATCGCATAGAGCTTATGAAGAGTTTATGCTACTGTTGATGACCATGTGTTTCTGTATCTTGATTCAATAGTCTTTGATGGTCCAATACTATTCCGATGGACATTGCTTTCACATGGTTCCTTCTTTAAAGTCACGTGTTAGTTCAGCGACTGCTTTTCCTAGAGCCAAAGGATGAAAGTCCAGGTACAAGAGGCATTTCAGCCACTTATAAGTTCTGTTTCCACTGGTGTCCCCTGACAGGCCCTTATCCAAACCTGACTGCTCACTCTGGAGGTGCAGCGTTCCCTGGCAGCTGTGGGCCTGGTCCCTTGGTGTTCCCAGGTTATCTGCTGGTTCCTCCGTGTTTTTGTGAGGTTGTAATTGGTGTCTGCTCAGCCTCATGTTCACCTTCTCCGTCCCCATACAGTGAGTGGGATGTTAAAAATAACCTTTTTCTGTGAGACCGTAAAAACAAGTGTTGCCTATAATAACTTTGTTAAAGTTTTTAACATAGGAGTATCAATTGCAGGTATTTATTGCCAAACAATAAGATGTTTTCTGTTCCCAAAATTTTAAAATTTATGAGGATTATATTATTCAAGGATAAATATCCTTACTTAAAAACTTTTATTCAATAGCTTCAGGAAATTACTCCTTATATCTTCAAAATGCTTTTATGGGCTTACAGTGAGGGCCAGTAACATGCACATTTCAGTTAAAAGGATGGTAAAGTAGTGCAGAGATAATAAAGCATCCACCTTTATATCTAATTGGAGCATTCACTTTTGCCTGCAAAAGCTGCACACAGTTCTCATGCTAATGCTGCAGCTGAACATGCAGATTAGGTCATTTTAGGCTCCTGTAGCTAACCAGGATAATTTGCGCATAAGTACCTGATATGCATAGAGCACTGCTGCAAAGGTCCGTGCAGGTATTTGGGATCGGATGCGTTTCTCCTGGCTCTCCCAGATGTGCTGCACAGCTGCAGCTGAGCTGCAGTTCAGCAGTTTGATGGACTCCAGCGCAAGCCTTGTTGTACTCAGCCTCCCTTGTCCACTCAAACTTGTAACCTGTAAGAGTCACACTTTGGGTGAAACAAAAGGAACCACCATTGTTCGATAGAAGCAGTGATACCAGGTTGCTTTCCAAATTTGTATCGAAGTAAAACAAGCAGATATAACCTAAAAGCTGGGGAAAATAGGCCAAAGCAAACAAGCATGAGGCAGGAGTATTGAAAGAGGGGAGCACAAACTAACATCAGTGTATTCTTAATCCACAATTATCCCAGATTTGGATTAAACTGCCTTCTGGAGGGGCTTCCAGGACCCTTTTTGCATTGAAGTGTTTACCCCTGGTCACAGCATTTCTCCTTCTAATGGGTTTGTATTTTAAAAGGCATGAGATGAACTTTTCTGCCCTGTGTATCATGGACAGTGCTGCTGAGTCAAAAGCACAGTTAAAAACAAAGCAAATGTGTTGCTTTTTTAGTTCTTCAAATTCCATTGCTAATTATAGTGATGTGTATGTTGTTACTGCTGACACTATCCACCCGCCTTCTAAATTCCTTTCACTATACTCCTTTTCAGTTGCAGTATTAAAGCACTGCCAGCAATGCTAAGTGACATTGCTTGCATTTTATAGAATCATCATAGGGTATAGAGATTATATGTAGATTTTTCTATAATCATCATCAAGGGGTGTTTTTATTGCACTCAGCCTAATGTTAAAAGATGTTCTTGTGTTATTCTTTGTGCTTTCTAATTTTATTGTTTCTATATAACGCACAGAAATCTAGAATTTGCTTCTAGTTTGCTCTTCTTTCCTCTGAGTCATTTTAGCCATAGGTATGGCTTGGTTCTTGCAGAGTCACTAGAAGCTCTTTAAATTCTGCTTTTAAGGCACAAATCTGTTGTTCAAGATACTGTAAAACATCGGGGATGTGTGGCCTCTGCCCCATGGGTGCTGCAGCATTCCAAACACAACTTTATGGGATAAATTATCTTTATTTAGATAATCCATGAATACTGGAGAAGGATGTTATTCGTTATGTGATTGCTTTATAGATGTGGGAAATGGGAAAAGTCGTGCAGGGACTGTAGCTGGGGCTGTGCCAAAGGAAGGAGTGCAGCCACTGACTGCACTCATGTCGTGGTGACACAGCCTCTGTCCGTGCTCCGCAGGTGCGGCGGGGGTGGAGCTGACTCCGGCCCGAGGTGCTGCTTCTCCCGCGGGGTGGTGGATTTTGCTGCTGAAGTTATGCACATGCTGCACGGGAGATTTGCAACTACAGGCTGAGGTATGCAGGGAGCCTGATCAGTACCTACGGGGAAGATGGCTTTTAATCTTACATGTGTTCTAAACAACAATATATTGCTGAACAGAAATACTTCCTTTTAAAGCAAAATGAACGCTCTTTTCCTAAAGAACAATCCGTTCAGCTGACAAACCTGCACCAGCTTTAATAAACTGACAGTGTATCCCCCCATTAAAAACAGCAACATTTTACAACAAATAGAACTATTCAGAGATGTAAATGCCATACCGATGCTTTATTTTTTACATTTTAGAATATTTGTTATTACCAGAAAATATAAATTCTCTATTAGATTAGAAACTCTTGTTTCTCAGCAACATCTTGAATATTACTGGTCTAACTAGAAGGCTGAGAAGTTGAAACAGATGTGTGCTGAGAGCCCCATCAACTTCTAGAAAGCTAGTCCAGGTTTCTTTCCAACAGGACAGAATATTGCAGCTTCCCTACAAGGAGGAGGTAGGTGGCTCAAATGCCGTGTGATTCACGGCCATAAGAATGCACCACCACCAGCCCATGCATGGATACTCACACGCCCTGATCAAATTATATGTTTGACACATTCTTAAAACTGAACCTTTCTGCAAGCAATTACACATGTTAGTGATGCTGTGATTCAGTGTGGTGCTGGCTGATGATGAAACACTGCAGGGCTGCTCCTCATGGCACATGGCACCAGGAAACAGGAACCTTAGCTTGCCTTTTTACCACTGGCTTCTCTCTGGAGAACAGCTATAATGAATATTGCCTTAAATGGTTGTGAAGGAGGACAACGTAGAGACATCACCTGTTGCAGTAGGTATTTTCTAGTAAATGTACTGAAAATTGCAAATGGAAGAAAAAACCTGAGATTTAAAACTTTTGTCAGACAGTGAAGACAGACACAGCATGGGACAGAGCTCGTTGTGGCTCTCGGGGCGCTGCAGCCGCTGCCCAGGGAAGTGCAGCTTTGGAAACTGTAAAGGACAGAGGCAGTGAAAGGGTTCGTTCAGTGGTATATGAACACGAACACTGCTGCAGTCAATCCCTTCTGGGTGCAACTGTAAGTCCAAAGAGGGAGGGAAAGGGAAGGAAGAAGGAATATCTGTCCATTTTTGGAAAAGTTACAAATTCTTAACACTGGTACACTGTGATGTCCTGTACTTTGTCCTCTCAGGAACTCCTCTTCTTTGGGGCAAATCATTTCATGTCTCTTGAATACTTCTTAGAACATTTCCAATGCCAGCATTATTCATTCATGTTTATGAAGTCTGTTTATATTTGTGCTTCAGTAAATGTCACCATAAAAATAATATTATCAAGTATTGGAAAAAATCTTTTCCCAAACCAGTGGCAAATCTCTTGGTGACTGTGATGGAATTAATCATCCAACTGGTCTGCAATGTTTGTAGAAAACAATGGATGTGCCTCCACACTCTGTTGGCTGAAAAGCTCTCTCAGACATTTGGTGTAGTTCTGTTATTTGTTCTAAGCATCATTTAGTGCCCTCAGTGACCTTATTATGTTTATATATATAATTAGAAAAAGATACATTTTAGGATGTGACATTTTTGGCCAGGTTAAAAAATGCACGTAATTGAAATTGCTTCAGAAAGGATCAATTGTTCCTGGCTCTCCACTGGATTTTCTGTATTTCTTCCAAACAGGAAATTCTAAACAAATTTCATTAAATTAATGTGTATTACCTAAAAAATTTATAAAAGACAGAGTTCTGTGGTTTTAAGAGCTCTCTATGAAAAAAGGGAGCAGAACTTTATCTCAAGGTAAAAAATCAGCACCCAACCGTGACATAAGAGTTTGCAGGCAAGACTTCCACTGGTGCCAGTTAGAGCTGCACTGAAAGGAGATCACAGTTATGTAATAGAATGTTTTAGTGAATAGTTTCATAGTTCAATAAATTTTCTGTGACTGGGAGAGACATGGGGCAGAGTGGGCTCTGAAGAAGACAGGATGATTTTCACAGTGTTTACCCTTTATTTCACACCAGTACTTCCTCTGACTTAGCCAGGAGTGATCCACAACTCTGACTAGGAACAAGGTGTCAGACTTGAATTATAAAAATTATAGTTGTGAGGTTCAGTTTGTTCTCATTTTAATCCATAGTGATATCTTTGGTTAGAAATGGTGTTAATAATGACAATCCTTATTTGGAATTGAGAAGGATTTCTAATTGAGAATGATTTACTAATTCTTAAAAACATAGGAACAAACTCCTCTTTGCTTCATTTAGAATCCCAGTAGATTTCCATTTGGCCTGGAGAGTTTTCTCTGTCCCCATTTTCAGGCTTCATTGCGTTATCTGTATTCACTGCTTTATCCTATGGCATCTTCTTCATTATTAAGCAGGGTCTGAGAGGGAGAGATTGGATTAGAACAATTTTGTCATTTTACGGCACAAGACAATATAAAGTATCTCGTAACATTTTTGATATACTGATAAAGCAGATTTTTTGATATGAACTTTGTCTAACACGTCTGATCTGTACAGTCTTCTGATAGGTTGTATTTGCAGAGCTACTCTGTGATTTTTCAAAAACCTACCCACCAACAAATTTGCCTCTTTTAAGGACTCGTGAAGGGGGATGTAACACAGCCAGGGATGCTGATCTGTCCGTAAAAACTGAGAACTGCATAAATAAGGAGCTTGAGTTTGCAACGTTGTTTTTCCCCTAGCAATATTTCCTAGGATTCTTTTTTCTCAGGACTTAGAATTAATCATCCTGGTGGTACATAACACAGCTGAAAGAAATACCCTTTCTTTTAAGTTGCCAATGTAACCATGATTTAAAAAACCCCAACAAGAACAAAACCAAAACAGACAGTGTTGGGGAGGGCAACTGATTGAAAATGTGCCAGAATAATGGAGTTAGGTAAGGCTGTTAGAGAGCAATGGAATTATGGTAAGGCAGTAATAACTACTGTGGGAGTCTGGACTGTAAAATTTTCAGCCGTAATACCTCAACGGACAGTTCTTAAAAATTGACCTTTGTGTCATTTGCAAGCCTGTAGGAACAGGCACGTCCACTGCTGGTGAGTAACAGGGTAGGAGCTCAGTTCTGGAGCAGTTGTGTGTGCAGTTCCCATTGATCACAGAGCTTCTGTTTCAGAAGCAGAAAGAAATTAAGCTAAGAGTTACTGTAGTGAGTTAAAAAAAAAAAAAAAGTAAGTTATGAGGAAAAAAAAGGGACTCGTTTGGGAAAAATGGTTTCATTTTTGGAGGGCCTGGTGTTCCTGTACAGACGGCTACATTCTCCATCTCCTACCTTGTCCGTTTGCTGATCCTCAGGAGACCTTCATCTTTTATTTTCAGGTGAGCAGAGCTGGGCTCTGTGTGCCAGCAGAGCTTTCAGAAGCATTCTTTGAATGCAGAGAGATACCTGTAGGCAATTCTAGCAACACAGCTTTTATTTTCATTTTCTTGACAGAAGACGACCAAACACTGAAAACGGTGGTGATTGCATTTGAACAACCAAGAAATCAAGTAAGTTTCAAATGGCTAAGAACAAATTCTCTGGGGAAAATAAACCAAAAATATTTCCACCTTCAACCTGAGAGATCAGCCTTCAGAGTGTGTAACCTGCCAGGTTCTGTGTTCACCATTAGGTATTTTGTACAAAACACCTTTTTTAATTCAGGGTGGTTTTCCCACAAGGGAATCTTTCCATGCTCCAAGTTAATTATGTTTCTCTCTTCTCATGTTTCTTTACTACCTAGAATTTTAAGCTAATGTAGTCTATTTTAGGTTTTTAAAAGTGCTCAGTGCTATGATATCTATGTAGTCATCTAAAAAAAGATTGTTAAAATCTGAATACATGGAAGTAGAGGACAGCTAGGGATCATCCTAGTTCTCACAGAACATAGTATCTTTGGGCTGGCTAAAATAGTTGTCCTCAAGTAGTCCTGATATGCATAATGTGTACGTTTTAATGAGGTGAGTTAATCCCTATGTTCCAGGAACAGACTTTGATAGTATTATCTGCCATTACTTACAATACTGTGTGAAATAGAGTGCACAGAGCTATTCTGGCACTGCCAGACCAGTTAAGGAAAAACAGTGTTTTACAGGACACTAAAATTGAGCTGCTTGCAGGCACTCAGCTCCAGTTGGGGTCAATGTCAGCAGAGACTGCTGTAACAGAGAGAGGGCATGTACTCTCCTAAGATAATGCCAGATGCTGAGGTTTTGCAATAAATCCCTTGCCCCACAATTTCCATCAGCCTTGTCCCCACCTGGAAGTCTTCAAAGCCTGTTAGCAAACAGCAACAAGTGCTCTACTGACACCTAAGATGGGGAAAATAAAACACCAGCAGTGCTAAATGTCACACTTGGAAATGGCAATCGTACATGTTCAGCAGCCCGTTACCCACTGAAGATTAAAAAATAATGTGAGTCCTTGCTGGGGGGATGCATCACCAGTCAGAAAAATGGAAAGCACTGAGCTCAGAGAGAGTGGAGCCTGCTGAATGCGCTGGCAGGAGCCTGTGCCAGTGAGCTGTTACCTAATAACTTGGTAATTCAAGCTCTGACACAGAGTTAGGGAGCACAAGGGAGCCTCTTGTAGCCTAGCATTTAGAGACCTGAAACCGAAAATCAACTAAAATGACTTAAGTTTTTATTTTTTTAATATTAGCAGTCCAGTGTTTATGTAAGCTCTGAGACATAAGGGGGAGCAAAGTGGAGTTAAACGTGGCTGTAAAGCCAGAATGGAGAAGTGGGGTCAGATAAGCAAGCAGGAATCTTTTTAACGTCAGTCTTGAGCTGTGAGGGTTCTGTAGTCCAGTAGTGGTGGGCCACTGTTCCCAGGAGCAGGTACCAACACTACATGGAAGGTGCTGGAAATACAGGCAGGTCAGCAGGTGCATGGCAATGTCTTTTGTCCCCATGTCCCAAGGGAGCACTGGAGTGACCTGAGAGACAGCTGAAGTGGTGGCTGCAGAGGGGAGTGATGCTGCTCTGTGGGAAGAGGCTTCTGGAAGGCAGGGCAGTTCCTTCAGTGGCTGGTGGTGGTTGTGGTTTGGCGTGTGTGTTCCTGACTCACTCATAGATTTGTGTGAAGATTGTCAGTAATTTGATTGGTAGGGGCTCACCAGGTAAAGGACAGTAAAGGTTGCTCAGGGGTAGTCAGAGATGATGCTCATACTGGTAAGGGCTCCCTAAAAGGCAGTAAGAGTTTCCTGAAATCTTCTCCAGCATGTTGTCCAGCTGAAAAAAAAGTTTAAAATGATGTGAAGACATCAACTTGATTAGTTTGACATTAATGCTTGCCTTAATATCTAAAATGCTTTCTTCCACCTTCTATAACCTTATGGAAGGCCTCCACTGAATTCACTCAGAGCAGGTCCTTCAAGGTGCAGAAGAATCTTTGGTTTAAAGAAGGAAGTAACACCAATGAATACAGCCCAGTTCCAACCAGTGACTGCATTTCTGTGCAATTGTTTGATTAGAAAAATACATTATTTTCAGATCATTTGTAATGGATGTAAGAGCTTGACATTAGCTACTTACTGTACCCCAAGACCAGCTTAAAACCACTGTGGAACCTCCTTATGGTACGTTGGAAATGGAGTAGAAAATGTGAGAACTTGTAGTCAGTCCTTTAAGATCTTGTAGTAAAATTAATTTTCATAGAACTTGGGTTGTTTCACAGAGTGACACAAACAGCACTCTAGATCTGTACTGATTTATTTTTGTGCACTTCACTCTTCATTTCAACTGCCTTGCTTCTTGTGGAGTAATTTACATATATGCAAAATAAATGTTAAAAAAAATCAAAATTGTGGCCTTTCTCACTATGATTTTGCAAGTACTAATAATAGAACAGGGTGCAAGACAAGTGGAGAATCTTGCCTTCAGGCATGAGTCTAATTTCACAGCATTTTTGTCCAGTTCATTGTTTTGATGTTATTCTTAATTTATCAGTATTTTTACTAATTAGAAAAATACTCAACAAATTGCACCATTCAAAAAATTGTTGTGCAGTTCAACAGCTAATACACATTTTAATCTGGAGTGTTGAGAATGATGGCGAGAAGCAAGACAGGATAGAGTGGGGGTAGGGAACTTGGAATAATTCAAAGAAATTGGAGAGAAGGCAAGTAGCTCATTTTATTCCCATTTATCAATTAAGGCAGGATTCTGTGTTTATCCATTGTGGCAGACAGAGGGAAGGAAAGAGAGGAGGGGGTCATGAGTTGGGTGTTTGTCTGTGAGCACACCAGTTGTGGTGGGAGAGGTGAACACAGCAAAAGAGAGAAGTTGCTGTTGGTATTCACAATCAAAGAAATGTCTGAGCAGGGCAGTGATCGGCTCGGCCGAGTCTGTAGCCCCCATAGTAGCCAGGTGGCCAGTTCCCCACTTAGTCTGCCAAGTGAGTTGATCATGAGCTCGGAGCCAGACAGAGTGCCAGGTGGCCAGATCCATCACTCAGCATCCAATTAACAATGACACTGGTTTGGAGCCAAGCGAGAAAGGGGCTCTGCGATGGGGAGAGGGACCATCACCACACCACCAGTCCGGTCCCTATGGCAGGTCCAGCTGCTTTCCATTTCCCTAGAAAGCTTGGGCTTCTTGAGACTTTGCTTTGAGTCATTTTGGTTGGTTGGTTTTGGGGTGTTTTTTAAGACTTAAAGCTGTCTAAATCTTTTGGGTATCTCAGTGTTATTCTTTTCCAGCACTATATCCATGGCTCAGAGCAGAGCTGTGCTGCACTGTGAGTACTGAGTCTGTCCACACAAGAAAGGAGCTACCCAGGTCATTTAACTTCCAAACGGCGTTGGAGTACTGATCCAATTTAGGGAATGTTAGCCTGTGTCTGGTACTGGGATCATGGCACAGGTGGAACACACCTGATTATACCTGAATTACTTGGCAAGAAATAACCCTCCACTTAGATCTCATCAAGAATTTTAGATATAAGGGCAGTTCTCAAATTCTGCATTTCACACTGATTCAACGTTCAGTAACAGGCAATTGCTCTTCAAAGGCTTTTTCACCTCAGTGGGTTATGCAAGATGCTCTTCATTATCTACACATTATTTAATGCGTCTGGTTTTCCCACTCTTTACATCTGTCACAAATTTTCAATAGGTTTAAATGGAAGTATAAAATTCAAAGTTTATTGTGATTATGTGGGTATAATCATGGATTTTCTGAGAAAGCTTTGAAAGACAACCAGGATTTGGGAGATGGAGTGGCCCAGTGAGGTTGTTGTTCAAATGATCCTGTTTGTTGGGACAGTCGTTGTCCACACTAGTGGCTCTCTGGAGGCAGTGCACACGGTCTCTTCTCAAGCCTTACTGGTCTGCCATAGGGGCAAAGCCAAAAATTTTTGAAGTCTTTTCCATTCCCTAGAAACCAGGTTGAGACATGTAAGTAGAGAAAAATTGTCAGTTTTATTCATATGTTGTGAATACATAGAGGTCTTCCTTTTGTAGCATCTTGCATAAGTACTAGGGTATAAAAAAAAATACAGGAAAGGGGAGTATTTTAAAATTTATCTCTCTTTAAGCTTCTCATAGGCTGAAAATAGCATTCCACCTTTAGGCTGGCAGTTAGGGCAAGATAAACATTTCAGAATCAGGCAAATGGACTGGCTGAAGTGAGATAATAGTTTATAGGAATGGAGCTATTTATAGCCTGGAGGATACAGTGGTTCAGCGACAGCCCCATGACTCACGGTCAGCACGGGGAAGGTGCTCTCAGGGGAGAGGCCTGGCCAACATCTCAGAGCTGTCGCTGCAGTTACACACGTGACAAACTGACAGAACGACTGTCAGGGGCTTGTGATTCTACCTCAGCAGCTACAAATAATGACATTTAAAACGCATTTTCACTGGCCAGGTATCAGATTGGTCACATCTCACTGATTTGCTATATATGAGTACAAGGATATGCACATGTGACAATTAGCTACATCAAGCAGAGTGTTTAAAAGAGAGGGTAGCATCTCCTTTGGCAGATGGAATACAACATACCAGTGCTCGTTTCAAGTTCTCAAATACTCTATTTGTTAAATCATATAATACTTCTCTGTGTTAGATTTCTCAGTGATGAGACTGGAGTGGTGGTTTTGATCCATAATTCCTTAAAGGCAACGAAGTATCCCAGCATTTTTGGATGAAGGGGACAGTAACTGATGTACTATGATCCTGAGTTGACTCAGAGTGGCCCTGTGACCTTGTGTTAGCCTCTCTCACCAGTTTCCATGGCAAAACGGAGCTAACAGTGCTTAATTATCCACTTTATCTACTAAATAGGGTTAAGGCTGGGGACGTTACGACCATTTAATTACTCTTTGTAATGAGCTCTGAAGAGAAGTGACTAAGAGCCGGTGGTGGTGGAGTAAATCTCACAGCTGCTGGATAAACTGTGTGGGTAGGGTGGGAGGCCGGGTTGCGGCAGATCTCGATGCTGCCCGTCCCTGCGGGCTCTGCGGCCCCAGCTCCGAGGGCCCCGCGGTGCCGGTCCCGCACGCCGCAGGCAGAGCGGGGCTGCCGGGCGGATCCCAGCGCCGCCTCCCGCGGAAGGCTGCGGTCTGGCCATCACTGAGCGTGATGCCGAGAGCCTTGCATCATCCGCCCTCCTCCCTCTCTCTCCGCCACAGCTGCGATAGTCACAATTAGGCTGGGAGGAGTGTGTCTGTGGCGTTTCTGCCCGTTGGATCCCTCGCAGACCATCCCACGGAGGTGGGGTTTCTGCCGTGCTTACGTGTCTGTATTTTAAATCAGGCTCTCCTTCTGTAGCTGCTCTGCAGCCAGCGTGCCCTCCGTGCCCTGCACACACAGGGCTGCAGAGCGAGGACAACTTGCGGCTGGCAGAGCGTCCGCAGCCTCCTCAGCGCTCCGACCCCCGACCCCCCTGCTCGCCCCCGCTGTTCGTCCGCCCCCTCCTCGGCTCACCGGCCCTTCGGCCGCGCACAGGAGGGAGGGAGGGAGAGGTTCTCAAGTGAACTTGAGAGAGAAAAGGAACTTGGAGAGAGAAAAGGCTATATTAGACCAGGTTTTTGGTTATCAGTGGCAGGACAGGTGCCCAGTAGCGGGCACGGTAATTCCCGACTGACCCTGCTCGCCGCCGTCACCCGCCCGCAGAGGAGCCCCGCGGTGTGCACCAGCTCTGCCTGCACCGGGACCTGCTCACACAGCTACGCCAGCAACCCAAGGATGTCTGTAACCTCTGGCCAGCACAATGAACACGCTGAGCAATTTTAATCCCTGAAAATGATTCATTTTGAAAAACAACTTAAAACAAGAAGTTTTTGATTGGTGGCTAGGTTCAGAAATGCCTCATTATCTTGTTTTGACTTCAAATGTTTGTGAAATATAAAGAAATGATGACTCTGTGCCTCTTTCTTATATTCTAACATGATTGCTTTTAGAATACTTCCATCATTTTGGACCAGCAGAAGGGTGTTTTCATGTCACTTTCTAAGGGCAGGAACTAATGTAGTCATATTGATGAAGACAGTGCCCAGTCAGAGAGAAAAGACAGAGAAATTAATGGTCAGCTTTTAGTATTTCAAAACTGAAAGTTCTACGTAGGGCCTTCCCCAGATAATGTTTTTCCATTTTAATTAATTCTTCAATCTCTACTGACATTTTTTACCAGCATCATCAGGCTTTACCATATTTACATGTGTTTATTTTTATATGGGAATGTTGGAGAACAACATGTGAAAGAACGAAATCCAAATGAGTTCAAAGATATTATCACTTTGTCATTAATGTAATATGAGGCCTGTTTATCAATGACCTCACATTCTCAGATGCCAGTTGAAAACCTGCTGAAGGACCAGACAATTGGAATGACTGTCTATAATTGAGCTGTCATCAAGTCAGCTGCCATCCCAGGGATCATGGAATCCTGTTCCTAAATGTCTGTGACACCACGGAGTTCTGTGGGGATTTTTGCCACAAGAGGATGAGAGTCTTCTCCAGGTTAGAAGAACCTCTCTCCTGGCCCTCTCTTCTCCAGTGATCCAAAATCATGCTGTTGGCAGGCCCGTGAATAGGCAACAGGGAGGATTTTGCAAGATGCATTAAGGGTAAAACTCTTTGCTTTGATTGCAGGTGGCTTTCACTACAGCACTGCTAGATTCATGCTAATTTCAATGTATACTTGATGTGAAGCTCTGTGTATTTCCAATTTCAACTTTCCTTGCTCCAGTCCCTCTGTTGTCCCCCTTGACTCCCACATACCTATTACCTGATGGACACGCCTGGCAGTGTGCTCAGAAAGAGCTGATGAAACACACAGAGCCCCTGTCAGACACCATGAGTAGTGTTGCCCCAAGGACACAAAAATTGCCTGTCTGTTTTACACCCATGTACTGTGCAGATTAGGATATGGCTTTAGGTATTTGAATGCTTTAAGCCTGACTGTAAGATTTTTTTTACCCCCATAATAATGAAGTGGAACTAAATGCTCTGTTTTCCAATATGCCACAAGGCTGATTAAATAGGAGGCTGGGAAAGGGGATGTAGAGTCAACATTTAGCTTTGGGTATTCTTTTGTTTGTTATTTTAGGCTGGAGCAGATTACAAAGCTTGAAATGAATATAAATAGTTTCCTGATTTAAAAAAAGAAAGAAAAAAGCGGAAGAGTACTTAATATAAACCTTGCCCTGAGGAGCTGGCAGCTCAAAGCCAACACGTGGACTTGTGTAGTGGCACTGTAAAGAGTAATTCCAAACCAAAGGAAATTAAACTCATCTAGCTGGGTTTGCTTCAGTGTTCTCCCAGCCCAACTGTCTGTGGAGCTGTTACCAATATACTTGTACTGGGAATTAGGAAGCTATTATTTGTAACAGCCCTCCTCCACTGCAGAATGCCTTCTTGGCACCAAATGATTTCTGCAGCAGTCCTGGAATGGCAACAATCCTCATAATTTTAGTAGTTCTTATCATCTGGGAAATAGCAATCCATTTTTGGGGTCCTGAGCTTACTTATAGCATTAAGGTTAGTTAATAAATATAGTAACAGTGATATAATTGTTATGTGTAAGACTTTCATGGGCAGGAAACTTCACTGCCTGTACTGACAGCTGGGTGAAGCAAGGAAGGAAGGGCCAGGTAGGGCATTTGGGCAAGTGAGGAATGGAGCAGCAGCCTCCTCCTTCCAGCTCCCACAGACCTCCAGAAAAGCTCTTCCCATTCGTCCGAGCACTTGGTTTTCCTGAAGAAATCTGGCAGAGGATCAGGCAATGCATAATGGAAAGGCTGCTGCATGCTGCAAGTGACAAACCCCACAGCGTTTGGCATTCATTTTTGTTGCATTTGGAGATGTGGACTGGGTAATCCAATATGTCTTTTATGTCTTATCTGGTATGGTTTGCAGCAGGCCTGTTTAGTGAGCGTGTCACCTTTAGGCATCAGTGATGAACAACATCTGAAAATGGAACCTTACCAGGCTGCTGCTTAAGCAGTACGAGAGCACAGCTCCTGCTCCCAGCCAGCCCAGGCTCCACGGCCGGCACTGCCCATGGAGCCGCGCTGACCCCGGGGGCATCCACTCACTGTCCTTAGTCTAAGCCTACAGATATGAACTTATGGTAAAATACAATGAGCAGTTTGGAAATATCGGTGGAAAATAATACACCTTTATTTATCCAGATCTTCTTATTTACAGGTCTGTGCAGACATAAATAACAGATCAATGCGTTTGCTTACTTCATGTTGCACCTGCTAATTAACAGGTACAGAATATCCCTGTCTCTGCCTAGTGCGTTAGGAATTGTAGAGGGGTTTTGGACTCACTAATAAATACAGATTTTTTAATCTATTGAGAACAGAGCTGAAAGAGGACTTAGCAAAAAAGGCCTTGTGGATGCTGGTTTTATTGCTGTCCCTCAGTGAATACCGTCCAGAAGGGTTTTAGCACTATACTTTGCCATCTCTTCTAAGCAGAATACAAAATTAGATATAAATATATGTACTTAAATCTACTTTTACAGCACTTTGGGGAAGATGGGGCTAACTCTGACCCAGTTTTTCACTGAAGTGATTAGTGTTTCGATGTGCCTCAAACTGAAATCCATTAAAAGACGCTGCCGTGTTAAAGCTTCATCTCTGGTGATCAAGTTTCTTTGAGGAGTCTGCAGTTACCCACTCAAAAATAGACTCACTAACAGTCACTAAGCAATTTTTGAATATTTAGGTCACTTCTCATTTCTAGTTTTCAGCTTTGGAGACAGAACCTGGTCCAGGTAGTTGCTGACCTGAACTCTGCTGTTGCCACTTAAGTAAGGGGGGATTTCACCATGAACTTCAGTAGCCAGGACTTGTGTTCAAGTTTAAATGTATGAATATTTCAGCATTGCTGCCATCACAGTTCCATGTTTCAGGATGGTGTATCACTTGCTTCCATTCAAATTCAATCCTTTTGGCTAGTTATGAGTTCTTTTGACTGGAAGAGCCATGTCAATGTATGCCCAAAAAGGTTTAGGGGTCTGGTACAACTTCTTTCCCTTCCTTTTCTGTGATTTCAGCCACACCTGGATTTGGGGATTTGCTGAGCTTCAACAATCCCATTATAACCAGAGCAATGCAATTTATCTGTAGACAAGCTCTTAATGTCATTTACAGTGATTATATCTGTGTTAAAATTACAGTATTGGTACTCAGAGCAATGTAATTATTTTAAATAATTTTTTTAAATAATTGTAAAACAAATCAGTCATCCTTTTTCGTAAAATTGCTTCAAATGACTTTTCTTCAAATACCTCTCCTCTTTGAAGGAGGCCTGTTCTTGTTCTCTGTCAGTGACTGTCAGGTGCAGCCAGACGTGGCTCACAGCAGTGTCATGACAATATTGTGCACATCGGGCTTAGCAGAGGTGGAATTGACTGCTCGGAGCTGCTGTGAGGGGTTTGCTGCATGCTCAGGCTTTCCTGGAGCACAAGGAGCATTGAGCGTAGAGTTGGATTATTTGTTATCATTATTGCTATTATTACTATTATTTTCTGGATTTTCCATGTTCATTTTACACTCCTTGCCTTCTCCAAGGATGGATTCTCCATTACCTTGGACTTGTTCCCTGATGTTATGCTCGTTATGGCAGGTTGTGCTCACACCCTACAGTCACTTGGCCAGAGCTTCTTTTCTAACGCTTTGGAGAAATGGCTCTTCTATCTTTTGGTACTTTATTATTTGATACTTGAAGATTTTAGGAGAAAAATAATAAAAGTTTCCCTTTCTTCTCTCCTAACTCAAGAGGGTATAGTGACAGCTCCTGTTTTGAATGTTTTATGTCACTGGGACTCGGGACAGTTTGATCAGAGAGGACCAGACTTGGAAATGAAGCTCTCGAGGTGTCTGTGCTTGAGGCAGCTGGTTCTGGAACCCTTTGCCGGACTGTCCATGTGAGGGAGACAGGGAGACAGGCCAGGATGGGCTCGTCTTCCCGGGAAGCGGCGGCCGGGGCTGTCCCGGGAGCGCCGGGTAGGAGCCGGGCTCTGCGCACCGCTTCTGCCTGGGAATTACCAAATGGCTCAGGACACGAATGTACTGCCAGGAGAGGAGTGGAATTGAGAACACACGAGTTGCTATCAGCTTCATAAATGAGTCACCAAAAGAGAGAAAAAAAGAAAACCTCATTAAACCAGGCACTTCTTACACTGTCAACTTGTCACAAGTGTGAGACCTGAGCAAATGCTTTCAGCATCTGAAGAGATGATCCCTCTGCAGTGCACTCGGTTTCATCCCGATGATGTTTAAAGACATCATTTCATGTCTTTAAACATTTTCTAATGCCAAACAAATGCCGTTTGCGTTTATGTGCTCAGACTAACAGTGACATCCAGTGGCTAAGCGACCCAACCACGGGAACAATCGCTGCAAATTGAGCTTAGATCACATGGACTTTATGGTCAATATGTAATATGCCGTCCTCAAGACTTGTGGGACAGCCAAGCCCATTCTGCCTTCCCACTAGTTCTCTTGGGAAGACGGGGGTGAAGCTGCAGTGTCTACAAGAGGGATTGTTGTAAGTTCTCCTGTGGTGGTGGTGGCTTTAGGCATAGATTGAATCCTGGTTTAAAAACCTCCTTTTATCTCTATAAACAAGTCTCACTGGGTCTGTAAGAACTTGGGCATGACCAAAGCTGTTCTGAGAACTGCCTGGGCACTGGGGAACAAGCAGGGCTGCAGCAGCAGTGCTGGTCTAAGATGTGGAAGATTGTTTCATGTGCTCCTGAGTCCTCCAAAACCTTTAGAAGAAAAAAAAATTAGAAAAGGTGACTAGAACTGGTAGTGCAGCATCATAAAGAGGGCTGGGGTTTCTCTGTGCCCTTAAGGCATCTGATCAGAGTATTTGAATGCAGATCAGAATTGCTGAGATGTTATTTGTTACTGGCCTTGGTCCCAAAGGCAGCCCCTGGAGCCACTATTGCACAGTCAGACCACTGTGGCCATGGGAATGTCACAGGTGGAGGATGATCCACTGCTCTTTGGGATGGCTGCTGCACGCCTCCTGATGGCAAACTGCAGCCGTCTTCCTCCCTTACTGCTTAGCTTCCAGAGAGACATTTGTGTTTTGTTTGTGGTCTGACAGCTAACAGAGATCTTAATGACATATAATTCATAGAGCTTTAGGATGGTAATTACAACAGCAATGCCACATTCCAGGAACAAACTCGGGTATTTCAGAGAAAACTCACACAAAACCAGGAACAGCTCCCAGAAGTCTTCTGACATTAAGCGTACAAATAGCTTGATAGAATAAATGGTTGCTTCCAGCATGAACAGAACTAATTTTAGACAGGAGTCCCTAATGTGCCTGTCAGTGCTTCCAAATGAATGATTAAAGATAAAAATAGATTTATCATGTTTTCATTTGCATGGGGCCTCAGATCTGTGAGCAATATGGAATCACCTGCTGCAAACACCCATGTGAACCTGCTCTAATGTACTCTGGAAATGATTCCACAGTGTCCATTGGGCACAGCTAAATTCATTGTCACAAATGGAGAGGTTCCTGTCCTGGTTGCAGTAGCAAGAAGCACCTGGTAAATTTGTTTTGACTTTGCTGTTTCCTGGTTAACATAGAAGTGCCAGTGCTATGAGGCCTGTTCTGTACTATCCTTCATTTTCTTCTAGAAGCCTGCCAGTGAACTGCACACGCAATGAGAAATGTGCTGTGTAAGGCTGACCTGAATGTCTTTTTTGTTGGTTTTCCCCTCAAAGCTTTGGTTTTATTTATTTGTTTTTATTTACTGTATAATAGAATTTGCATAACAGTATCCATTTAGCAAACATTTTTCTTTTAAAATAACTCCACTTGCCTCTGTCTTGTGGCCAAATTTCTAACAAATATACCAGAAATACATGTTAAAATATTCATAGTACCAGTAATTCAGAAATATTGCCACAATATCACTGGAAGCCTTTACACATACACTTGTATATACTATCCATGTCACAGGGGTGCAGTGCAGTGGTGGCAGCTCTTTCCAGAGCATCCACAAGCGTTGGCAAAGCATCCTTCCCAAAATACCTGATGAGAAGATACCTCCATCATGCCTGCTCAAAGGCCAAAGGATTTTGCCCTTTTTATAGGCACATCATCTATCAAAAGAATTAACAGATCTTGTATTTAAGTGCTTAATTAGCAACTAAAGAGTAAAGCCAGGAGAAATTAGTTTGTTATTTGTCATGGATACAGAGTATATTTGCCTTTACTATGTAGAATAGAATAACACATTTATAGTAAGACTTTATTCTTTCAAGGTTCACAGGTCAAGATTAATCAGTTGTGACCTTGGCACACAGCTCTTCTCTTCATGAAGTAAAAGCTGAGCAAGGGAATCTGAAACAAGGATCCATACGTTTATATAGAGCTGAGTCTGATTGAATGGTTGAAATGTAATTGAACCGCAAAAATAACATTCCTTTGCAGAGGGAGAATTAAAGACCTTTGGAAAAAGAGAGGTGAAATACGAGTAATTTTTCAGTGAAGTGACATTATGAATTAATCTCTAACATGGCTGAGGTTGATGGTTATAGTTCCTTCCCTACTATAATCCTTTCTCCAGAGCAGTTCTTCCTGCTTAAAATATTCAGAGAGAAAGATACAAACATCAACATTTTAAATGCCAGGTGCTTTAGTGACAGAGTGTTTGCTGCCAAACAAAAATCATGTTTGTTTCTGCTTGGCATCTTTACCTACAGGATCTTTCAATTTTTTATCTACTTCATCCATTCTGTAGTAGGAAACCAGAATATAACATGTTTACATAGAAAATGCACGACTGTCACCATCAAGAGGAATTATTTTGAGCCAGAATTTTCCTCCTATTTCCTTCTGGTTTTATGAGCTTCCCTGCCAAGATAATCAATATGTAAACCTCTGTATGTTTGTAGCTGGTCTCATCTTTGTTTATTAAAAGTTGTACTTCATAGCTTCCGGGTCTCATAATTTCATCAGAGCTTCCATGATATTCACCTTTTCCTTCACTCCTGCAGGCACGAGTTTTGTTACTTTAAATATTCTATTCATTTTTGCTGTTGTTGACAGAAACTTGCAAATCTGACCCTGCGGGTTTGAAGATTATTAGGGACATTGCGAAGCACAGAAGCTTAAAATGAGGCACTACTTTAAAGCTTGGCTCAAGAGAGTCCTCATCCTGGTTCATGGGTTTGGAATTGCAGAACTCTATCTAAGCTGCTGTTCATCCTCTGTAATATTTTGAATAGATGTTCCAGCCAGAGGAAGGATCCAGCCTGTTGGTGTTGTGACTCTGGGGCAGCCCAGGCACAGCACCTGCACCCCAGCCACCAACCTGGGGCAGCCAGGGCGTGGGGCAGCACCGGCATGGCCAGGGACAGGCACCGGCAAGAGAAGTCGGACACGAGGTCCCATCTGCTTCAGCTGCCACTTCTTGTGCCCAGCACAGGACTCCACAGCACGGGCTCTGTCCTTGCACTGGTAAGTATAGTTTGAGCCTGAATTAGGACTTCTACTGCCTTTTCATAAATCCACTGGAATCATTTATGTTTGTATTAAGGTTTATAATCTTGTTTTTGCAAAAGGAGCACTGACCTTTGGCCAATGTCATTTGCCAGACTTCCTCCAAGCAATGCCATCAGGAATTACAGGGATAATGAGGTGGAACAATTTATTAATCTGTCATCCCTGAGCAAATGGGATACATTTGTTTTGGAGCCTTAATGTAGTGGTCATGGGTTAACCACCCTGTAAAATCCCTTAGGCATTTCTTTCCAGGTAGGAATAAACTGGGATCTCACTGACGTACCATATATTAAAGAAAATAATGAGTGAAATCTATAATTAGCATCAAAACTTCTTGGATTTTCACTGGGTCAAGAATTCACTGATGGTGCCAGTGCTGCAATTCATTGCACCCAGAGAGCTCTAGAGTGGCTTTAGCAGAAGTCCTGCCAGCATCACAAGCTGCAAGATTGATCAAATCCTGTAGGCAAGGGCTGGAATATCAGAGCTAGAATCCTTATATGCATTTAAACATCTGATTCAAATAAATGCACTTTATGGGAAGAGTTCTACCTATCATATTTAGGGCAGAGAGAAGGTCTAAGTTAGGACATGCTGACACCACTGCTGTACTACGATTAAATATGGCTTTTGATTAGTAAACAGATGGATTTTGATCTGCATCATGAGCCTGAATGAATTTGTTGCCAGTTCTTGAAGCGATTTGTGTTCTTGGAATCAAACTACCAAACAGTAACAGATGTGAGTACATTGAGCTGTCAAGAGCTTAATGAAGTAAAACTGAGATCACTAGCCAGTTTCAGAGAAGGGTTAAGGGGATCCCTTTTTGAAAGCTAATTATTTAGGACAGCACACCTGTCATTAGGCAGCAGAAGATACCAAAAATTAACCATTATCTCGCATGAATTCTCGTTCTGCCACATGTAGTTGAAATGATAGACAGAGTTGTAGCCCAAAATTAATTGAGCTTTCAAATTGGGAGAAAGCAGGAGAAAAAAATTACCTAGGGTTATTAGAACCAGTTGAAATCACTACCACAGCACATCTTCCAGTAGTATAAAACATTTTCTTTCAATTCTTAATAGCGTAAAGACAATTTGGTACACAGAACATGGACAGTTAAATGCAGCAGGCATGCAGCAGACAAGACATCTGCCTTCAGCATGGTGTGGGAACAGAGAGCAGAGCCCGGCTATGCAGGGAGGCGATGCAGGAAAGCCCAGGTGTGGGATGCTCAGGGCTCTGACCACGGGCAGGAGTCTGTGTGGGGAATCTGGAGGATTCTGGAGGAATCTGGCTGCTCAGAGGCTGCGGGCAGCCTGTGGGCTCGGACCTGGCAGAGGCTGCGCGAGTGTTTGGAGAGGGCCCAGCATGGTTCAGCCCAGGGCTGCGCAGGGTGATGCCGTGACACCGCGAGCAGGGGTGGCTTCTGTGCACAGCCCTTTGTTACGTCAGCTAAGTGCAGCAGGAGCTATGTAACACACAGGGAAAATCAGCTGTCAGCAAGGGACACTGGTATCTGCAGTGCTTATCTGACCCTTCAAGTGTGAACAATTTAGGTTAATCACCAATCTTCATTAGTTTTGTTGCTGCTGTAACTGTGGTGAGTAATGCGCATCTGCAGGATTAAAATCGCCAAGTACTTTCCAAGGAGCAGTGTTTCCATCCTTGTGGAGGCTGGTGACCGTGGCAGTGTGCGTCTGGGGATGGGAGGGCTCTGGTGGTGGTGGTGGGCTCGGGGGGTGATTCGGTTGCTGTATGCGAGTAGTTTCACTCATGCTATTAAAATCACCCACCTGGTGCTGGCAAACAGAGGGGCTCAAAAACCAAGGCATGGAAAGGAGAGGAGACACGATGGCTGGCAGTGGAAGTGCAGAAAGGAGGGAGAAATCTTTGTTGCTCTCCATTTTTGTGGTACAGAAGATGTGCAGTGCTGACCCAGGGGCTCCTCTGCAGAAAAGCAGATTTATAATTCTTAGAAGATTGCTGCATTTTTACAGGAGATTTGGGTGAATATATAACTGCCTCCATAGGAGCGTTTCATCATTTAGCATCCTACTGATGCCTGCTTTTCCTCTCCACAGGAATCCTGCCCTGGAATGATTGTAAATTACCAGGCAGAAATCTTTGATCACTCACCAATTAACTCCCTTCCTTTCAACATGTAAAGCTCTCTACAAGGGAGCTCCGGTAACTTCAGCGTGGAGAGAAACATTTAAATTCAACATACTGGGAAGTTGGTTAACTGCTACTTATTCCTGAACAGAAAATTTCCTCTGTGGTTCTTTTAGACTGTTCCATTCAATGTAGGCACAAATCCAGTGCGTGAATACTGGTACTTTCTACATCTGCTCTTACGAAAACTGAAATCTTCTAGTCAAACATAAATCTTTGAACTTCATAGGTTATTTTAGTTAGAAGTAATACATTGTAAGCAGAGAGATCAAGATGGAGAGAGGATGCTCACTTCTTACCTTAAACTTCTTTTTTCTTGTCCACAGTGGGAAGCAGTGAAATAATCACGGTCTGCCTCAGCTTAGAGAGCGGGCACTGCCCCTGCCTTGAGGTCGCAGTCCCAGCCATGCTCAGCTGGAGCCAATGCTCTCAGGGATCATGTTCCTCCTGCAGTTTTAGATCCGCAAAGAGAAGGATTTGCTTTCCTTCTGGATGAAGGATTTTTCAGTTGTAATTCTGCATGATTTCCATTTTTTTAAAGATTTTTTGATACTTTCCAAAGGGCAAACTCCACTTTAGAGGCTGAATATCAGCATGGCTTCAACACACAAGGGACTGAAGGCAGTTGTGAGATGCCCCTTGATGTGAGCAGGAGCAGCAGCTCACCAAGTGATCCTGTTTGCAGAGTTAGGTTTGGTGTTTGCAAACTCTTGACCTTCTAGAAATTATTGTTGAGTTTTCACACAGTCTCAAGTTCTCATTTTCTAGTAAGTTTAGGACTTCTATTTTTTTAACTCTACACTATCTTACTCATTCCTTTCCAGCGGGAAGTGCCCCACATACTGAATCTAGCAGTGGCAGCCACAGAATTAGACTCTCACTTCCCCTGTGAAAACATCACAAGGTTTCTCTTGGATTTTGTTCTACTTTTGTTAAACCCATGAAATGATTTTTAGCTGTAAAATAAGTTTTACTGACTCTTGCTCTCCCAAAGCAGATACCTAAAATAAACCCAGTGATTATTAGCTAGCTATGTGACAGTAACCATTAAAAAACAGGGGGGACATTAGTGTCATCACTGAAACAGGCAGATCTTGTCATGGAGAACAAGCTTTCAAGGTGGAGAAAACCAAACAGCCTCAAACAGGAGGTGTCAGGGTAAACAGAGGAGGGTGTGGAATCCCTTTCCCAAGGCCACAGCAGATCCAGGAATAAAGCTGGGTGTCACTCTGGAAGCAGGTTCCTCATGCCCTCTGAAGCTCTGCAGAAGCCCTGCCAGCTCTGAGGGCTGCCTGGGTATGAGGGGCTGCTGGGGCATGGGGAGCTGCTGGAGCCCAGCAGCTGGGGAGAAGTGCGGCTGAACCTCCCTCTTTTGCCATTTTTAAAGAATAAAACAGTCCCGTTAGTTCTTAATTATTTTTCACTCAATATTTTACAGTGAAAAGAAACCATTTCCTGCTAGGATGTCTTAAAGTAAATGTATTGTAGGAGTTTGGGTGTTACGGCTATGTCTTCATTCACAATCTGTAGATAATTGCATTAAACTCTCTTTACCTGGAGAGATTTGAAATTATATTAAACCCAACAGTCACATCACTGCCCAAACAACATAGATCACTTACAAACTGAGATGCTCCCTTCTGCCCCCAAACCAAAAGCCCTTTCAGAAGAGAGGTGTTACCACCCACCACCTGTCTCTCCAGCTGTCAGGATCTTGAGCCTGTTCATTAACCACAGGCAGCTCTTCTAAACTGTGCACCTGATCATCGTACATTTTCTGGAGGCTATTGAGCTGAACTGACAAATATCCTCTCCGTGCTGGTGGTGGGGTTATGGGCTCTACTCTGGAGGAAAAGGCTTTCTCCATCATTTTGGTCACATCCCTTTAACTCCCCCTGATGGAACCAGCACTTGGCACAGGGCATGGGGTTGGCAGGGGCCCAGCTGTCTGTTGTCTCATGGCTGTGTTATCCTAGGCTCCAAGAACCTGGTGGGAGATTCTATCCAGTGGGCAAAGCTGGGTACTGAGTTTACGCTAGCCTGTGCCCAAATGCAGTTTCAAAAGTCTATTGTGTTTAGGGTTTTTTTTCCTTAGAAGTGAGTCACAAAAAATTGCAGTAAAAATAGGGTGAAAGTGGACTTTCTTCATTTTTCTAGATTGGTTTTATTTATGGTCCAGTTACAGCATAACAGCCCACTGAATATCCAGGAGGCCACTGGGCAATCTACAAAAAACACAATCCACAAGCAAAGAAGCAAGGGAAGAAGGAAAGCAACGTGCCCTGTTGTACAATTAAAAGCGAACCCCAAGAATAGCATGTGATTGGGGAACACAATAAACCAAAGGCTGTTTCAGGAGAGATTGCACATGTCACGTAACCACTGCTCTTCAGGCACCCCAGAGGGCTTTGTACACATGGATGCCCTGCGTGCCCTTGCACCCTGCTGAGGGCTCACCCTTTTACAGATGAGAAATGGGAGTTTATTTAAATCAAAGGTAGCTGGAATAATCCAGCACAAACATTCCATTTCAAAGCCATCACTTCCCCTCTTCCTCCAGCCCTCTCTGCCAGGCTCACAGCAGAAGGCCGGGGAAGATGCTGCTTGGGGTGGGCTTGGGCTGCTGTGCCAGGGCTCTTCCCATTGCTGCTGTGGTCAGTGGGCTCGTCATTTTGGTCCCCCAACAAGAGCCTGGTGCTGGCTCAGTGGCTGTGGTGTCCCTGTCCCTGCGTGTGCCCACGTGGCCGTGTGTGCATTCCCGAGGTGGTGGGGACAGGGCCTGTCACAGCTGGGGGCAAAATAACTGCAAGCTGCTGATGGAGGCCTGGGATGCAGCAGGCAGGAGCAGCCAGAGCAGGAGCCAGCTAAGCAGAAATATTGGCCTACATTTTTTTCTCCGCCTGGTGGAAGGCATGTGAGTTTCTATGGCAACTTGTGTTTTCTGTTCGTCAGGCCTACTGACTCACTTCTGGGGGAGCCGTGGAGAAAAAAGATTGTTTTCTTTCTGTGCCAAGTCAAGTGGCTCCTTTCCTGCAGCCCAGAGCTCTTGTCTGAAGGCTTCTGGTCAGGGTTTGTGACTGGTTAGACTTCGCAGCATCAATTTAGGGCCACAAGAAAAGACAGTCAAATGTGACAGCATCCTCATCCCCTTGAGAATACATTGGCAATGAGTTAAGTTTATCTTCATTACAAAAGGACGACAGCCCAGCTGGAACCCTGGGAGAGCCAGGCTGCTGCTGGTGGCAGCACAGAGCTGTGCAGGAGGGCAATGTGGTGGCTCCCATCATGTGCCTATGCCACGGGGTAGCCCAGAGGACACACCCTCGGTGAGCTTGTGAGTGCTGATGGGATAAAATTACCAGAGAGGCCCAAAGGAGATGTTGCTGAGGTTAGTTCTTGTAGGGAGAGTCAGAGCTGGCGAGGGCACAGCTCAGTGGGAGGAGTGGACACGTGCAGAGCATGGAGCCAGGCAGAGCAGAACGTGTTGGTTCCCGAGCACCTCGTCACCTCAGCTTTTCTAAATGAGAAACTTTCCTGGATAACCAAGCTTGATTTTCCAGCAGAGCCCAGGATGCTGAGCAACCATTTTTCCTTGAAATGGAGTGGAGCTTTGCATCCACTTCTCTCAGGCTCCACAGAAATTTCCAGCTATTATACCCTAGAGAACACTGTGAACACTCGCACGACCAGCAATTCTTCTGATGCTTTTTCTTTTGCCTAATCACAAACATATGGTACACTTTAGGGGAGGTTATCCTTACATTGTTAGCTTTAAAATGCAGCTTTCTTCCAGCTTTCCAAGGTCACAGCAGCTATCCAGTTAAATGCTAGAGCAGAAATAAAATGTTAACGCAGCATGACCTTGGTCAATCAGTTAATCTTTCTCTACTCTATTTACTACAGCAAAATAAAAATCCATCCCCACACACTGCAGAGTGCTTTGAGATCCTGGGGTGAAAGGTGCATCATAAGCTAGAGTATTAATTATTGAAGGCGTGATAGTGTGCGTGATGCTGGAGGGAGTGTAAATGAATTTACTGTTGGTGTCTGTTTGTGCACAGCTGTGATGACCATCAGTCGTGGTGGTGCAGCCCCTGGTGAGCCCCCGGGCCTCTCAACGACTCCGAGGTGTGTGAGGAGCAACAGTACAGCTACTCCAGGGAGTAAGAACCGTGTAAAAGACTTTGTCACCATTTGATGTAGAGGTCCTCATTAATTACCCTGGGAGGGGAGGTCAGGATGCAGCCAGCTCTCTGCTGTCACATGCAGAATGGCACGTGGGTGCCTGTTCGTAATGTGGAGGCGCAGAGGCTCCCGCCTCTTGTTCCCTGTTGCTACTGCAACCTCGAGGTTCTGTGGGAAAACCTATTCTAAAATTGCTCATAAATGGGTTTTCTAGCTGTTACATTAAGCTGGATTAGGCAGCACACAGCATTGATTTTTAGATGTGAGAGTGTTGAATAATTTATGTGCATGTTGCCTCCTAAACCAGAGCCTGGCTTTGTGACGGCTCTGGCCCCTCCCAGAGCAGACACAGACGACTGTGGTAGGATACAGCCAAACTTCCAACTCTCTTACTTTTTAGTATCTGCTTTAAAAAGCATTTCTAACATCATTTTGTTGCTGAGGTTTTATTTTAAAGTGTCCAGGAGTGTTATCCCACTGCAAGCACAAAGCATGATTTTTAGAGTTGCTGTTCCTTAAAACCTGCTTTTGTTACCATTCAATTTTAATATGGCCATGTATTATGATATCCAATTGTTTGATACAAGCATGAGCACATAGAAACAGCAAAAGGAAAATTGTCTTTTTACGAACCATGCAGCTGTTTATCATAAATCTGAATAAAACCCCTTTTCAGACCTTTTATCAAGTTGGTTTGTGCCATTCAAGCACTCCTATTTTTCACATGCTTTTGTAGAATACATTTAAAAATAAAAGAGGATGTTGGCACAGAACTTATTTAGCTGGTGTTTGCACTGTCCTTGTCCAGAGCCTGTCTCTGAAGAGCTTAATACACTCCTGTGTGGATTTAAGTCATGTTCAGACATTGATGATAGGTTTGTAATTTTTCAAACAACTTCGTTTTATTTTTAATATTCTGCATCTTTACTGTAGCAAACAGGGTGGAACGTGTCCATTTTCCCCTTGCACTGGGTCAGCTTTGGTTAAGTCATCAAAGGCAAGAAACATCTATTAAATGTTCTTTTGCTGAGTCCTCAATTTAAATGAACTTGCAGGGAGCAGCAAATATTTTTCCTCCTATTTTCTGTAGCCCAGTTCCTGCATCCCTCAGAGGTCACAGGCTCCCTGGAGAGCAGCCTGACGGCTGCGAAACCCAGCTCCAGACAAGTCCAAATGCTGCTATTCAGCAGCCCTGTAATAATCTCTCTTAAATACATCAGCTCCCATCCATCAAATGGTTGACCCTCAGGAACTGGAGTTACACAATGCCAGGACCAAACTGCTCCATGCCTTCACCAGGGCAGTGCGTTTTCCTCACACAATCAGTTATTGACACCGTGTCTGGGGCTGACGTTTGTTGTGGGGTATTGGCAGGGATTGCTCGGGGCTGGGGATGGATGGCTGCTCATGGCACTTTGCATCCTGTCCCCAGCACCTCTGCTTACCCTTGGGTCCATGAAGATGGAGACAGGGATCCCAGGCAGGGACTGCAGGGCCGAGGCTGCAGCCACGGCTCTGCAGGGAAGGGCCGTGAGCAGGGGCAGCTTCCTCACTGTGTGGGGAAACACAGGGTGTCCTTTCCACCAGCAGCACCAGCCCTGCATGAGGGTGCCTTGATTAGGAAATCCACGCCTGTTTTACATTGCACACCCCTCTCTGTGGCCCAGGCAGATGAGAGGTTCACCCATCCAAACTATTACATCCTCATTTCTTACTTGGCTGTTTTTCCAACATGTTCTGTTTTGGTTGGGTTGTTGTTATTTTAGTTGTAGACTTACACAGCTCTTTGTGGGACTGCATTAAAGGCAAGAACTGGTGTGATGTGTACAGGTCTCACAAATGCTGTATGTGATAGAAACTGCTCCCCCTCTGTTCACAGAGCCACAGGCTGGTTTGAGTCAGGAGGGATCTCAAAGCTCGTCCAGTTCCAAACCCCTGCCATGGGCAGGGACACATTCCACTACCCCGGCTTGCTCCAACCCCCTCCAGCGTGGCCTTGGACATTTCCAGGGATCCAGGAGCAGCCACAGCTTTTGTCGGCAACTTGTGCCAGGGTATCCCCCTCATTCTTCATCCTCACAGGGAAGAATTTCTTCCCAATATCCAATCTAACCCGACAGGAATTACTGCAGGAAGGTCAGGATAGCATAAAAAATGATTGCCAGGCTGGATGATCCATCCGGAAATGTTTGCAGGACTGAAATGATACTGTTCTTTGAAATAGAACAGTAGAAATCCTTTTTTGTCATGACTCTCATTGCCAATTATCTCCCACTCGCTGGGCTGCGAGTTTAGTATCGGCATTTTGGGAAGCCCTGCAAACACCCCCCGTGGCCGATGCGCACCAGCTGTGCTGCTGCTGCCGGGACCGGTGCGGGATCGGTGCGGGACTGGTGCGGGATCGCTGTCGGGATCGGTGCGGGATCGCTGCCGGGATCGCTGCAGGATCGCTGCGGGATCGCTGCGGGATCGCTGCGGGACTGGTGCGGGATCGCTGCGGGATCGCTGCGGGATCGCTGCGGGATCGCTGCCGGGATCGCTGCCGGGATCGCTACAGGATCGCTGCCGGGATCGCTGCGGGATCGCTGCCGGGATCGCTGCCGGATCGCTGCGGGATCGCTGCGGGATGCGGCTGCACGGGGCTCCCTCTGCCGGCGGCTGCCGGAAGTGCCAGGCGGCCCCGGGGCTCGGTCCCGGAGCTGGAGAGCGGCACCGCCGAGCACCGACCCGGGAACGGGGGCACGGCGCTGCCCCGGGGGTGTCAGCGCTGCCCTGCATGCTGCCGGCCCTGTCCGAGCGCACCCAGCGCTGCCCCAGGGGTGTCAGCGCTGCCCTGCATGCTGCCGGCCCTGTCCCGAGCGCACCCAGCGCTGCCCCAGGGGTGTCAGCGCTGCCCTGCATGCTGCCGGCCCTGTCCCGAGCGCACCCAGCGCTGCCCCAGGGGTGTCAGCGCTGCCCCGCGGGTCTCAGCGCACCCAGCGCTGCTCCGGGGCTCCCCAGCGCTGTCGCGGGGGTTCGTTTACGCAGAAGAACACGGTCGGGTCAAAATCGCTCGGTAGCTGTCGTCTCCAGGGTGCATCACTTGGCATGGCTTTTAATGCAGTTGAAAGGTGACTCCAAGCCGCGCAGAGGCCATTCCAGTTCTCAGGGGAGAAGAATTGTGTTTCTCTGTGTATTCTGTAGATTAGATTCTATCACTCCAAGCAGGTATTTTAGTCACAGACCATATTTGCAGCAGACTGTGGTGGTGTGTTCAGTGTTGGTGTCTCCGTCAGCCATTGCTCCAGACCTGGGAGACCTCCACATGCAGCCTATGGACTTTGGATGGGCCTTTCCCTCCCCCTGTTCCTCAGCAGTTCCAGCAGCATGTTCCGCGGCTGAGCACAGCCCATTGCTGCTGCACAGAGTTTCCTGCACCGTTGCAAACCACACAAGGTCAGGTTCTTACCTGCTGAGAGACCTGCACAGCTGATAGTGCCCTGTGTTTCCACACTGGCCCCATGTGGAGCTCAAACCTGGACCTGCTTGGATTGCACAAGTGAAGACCACGGGATACAGCAGCAGGCCAGGAAAAGCCAGCCCCAGATGTGAGCCCCGGGAGCCCAGAAAGGGTTTGGGTCTTCCCTTGAGCTCATCTGTAGCAGCGTGTGCTGTTATAGTAGAAATATTATGAATTGCATATTATTGGCATAATATAATCTGTCCTTACGTCGTGCTGAAGTTCCTGGACCAGGATGGGGACTACTGGGTAAAACCAGGAGGAACCTGGGGAGTGTCTGAGACCCCGGGAATTCGGTGTCAGCACTTGCCAGCGCTGGCCCAGGGTGGATGTCAGGTGCTGCTGTGGGAGGAATGGGCGAGTTTTCAGTCGTATCAGCAGATCTCTGTGAGACCTGTTCATCACACACGTCCTGCTTAACCACTCTCCATTATTAAATATTTACAATAAGAATTTATTCATCATTAAAACCCTAAATAAAATTATTACAGAGAAAGAATGGTTCAGTAGGAAACAACGGTAATTATTTTCACCCTTGTGGGTTTTTCTGCTTTCAGTTCTTGGATTTCAAAATGAAAATATTGAGATAAACTCTCGCTTTCATGTGAGCACAGTTCGGGGGATTTCTTATTTGGTGTGAAGCCTGAAAAGGGAGAATTAACACTCATTTAATCATTTATGTTCAGTCATAATTTAGGCCCTGAGCAACAAAGTGTTTAAGCAGGAGATAAAACTTTAGGCAGTCACTCCAGTGACTCCAGACAGATTATTCAGATGCCTGAACTGAAAAGTTGCTTATTCAGAGTGAGGGAAGAGCAGAATTCCCATGTGCTGGAAGCTGAGTTGTGGAGCCCAGCTGGGGCAGATGGATGCTGGGAGTTTTCAACGCAGGGCGCAAACACAGAGCTCAGTCCCTGCACAGCCACCAGTGCCGGGGGCGATGCCCCGGCTCACAGGGGTTGTGTGACCTCAGAAAAGTCAGGAAATTAACGAGAGTCCCAGAGATTAATATTGCCAGCAAGCTAAACTCACTGCCAGTCACAGGATGCAGAAATCCTGAGGATGGCTTGAGCACAGAGAAGCTGTTTGCTGCACAGCCGGAAAGGAAACAAGCAGAAGAGCAGGAAGGAGATTGTCAGGTCTCCAGCACTATTGCAGTTATTCTTCCACATCTGCACAGCTGAAGTGGTTTTTTTTAACATCCATCACATCCCTGGTACAGGATATATGTAGCGTATTAGGTGAGCCTTGTGTCACTGTAAGTGTCATCCTCAAATGGAGATTTTTTTCATCTCCTTTCAAATCTTGTTTTGTGGTGGGGGTGAAGGTTGGATATAAGGAAAGATGATGAGCCCCATAAACACTGCTGCTTTTTCCTGCACTGTCTATATACGAATATCATCACCATTTTATCTAAATAAATCTAAGCCCATTCAAACTTTATCTAATGTCATCAATAACTCTCAAAACAAAGAAAGGCATTTAAACAACCCAGCTTTATGATTAAGGTATTATTCAAATTCACCACTCGGAATGTTTCAGAGTGATTTCCTTCGGGCTCAGCTACAGCCACAACATAGTAGAGATCAATATCTGTGCCATCTGAGTATCATCCAATGCGATCTAAAGGACTGACTAAACAGGAAATAATACACAGATAAGAAGATAAAACGGCCTCAGCATTCCCTCAAAACAGGCTCACTCTCCTCTGAAACTATATATGCTTATAAGGAGACCAAAGGTTTAAATTCTCATAAGTTACATCTAATCTTTAGAGAAGATGAAAAAAAAAAATCAGTCAATTTCATTCAGATTTGACTGAAAGTTTTAAAACCACAGATGGAAACTGAAGAGGCCCCTGTCCCCCTAGCGCAGGGCTGGATGCACCAGCTCCAGCAGTGCCACATGCAGTGCCACCTGCTCAGGAGCTGCAGGAGCCTTCTCTTCCTGGGAAGAGATTCCTGCCAATGGGCTGTTGTCAGGAGTAGCCCAGGTGAGAAAGACCAGCATAACCCTGAGCAGAGTCCCCCAGGCTGGGCAGCCTGATGGGAAGGACAGCTCTGACTTCAGGCCAAGCCACTCTGCCCCTCGGTGCCCTGAGCCCCTAGGGTCTGTGTCTGGCAGGGTTGTGGAGGTAGCCCAGTGCCTGCTCTTCCCAAAAGTGAAGCATAATGGGGTAGAAATTGGACCTCTTGGTACTTCTAACATATACGCAAAATTTTAAACACTGTCCCTAAAGCGTTCACAAAGTCAACCCAGCTAATGTAAGCGTAACCCAGACAATGTAAGTGTTCTGGTTTATCCCTGTCCCCAGTAACAGTGTCAAATGGTTCAGCAAAAACCCTCCAGAGGTAGATGAATATACAGTTGATGGATTCTAGATGTGTACCCAAGCTGCTGCATCAGCCAGGTCCAAAAACTTGCAATAAATAAATTTAATCAGGAAACATCACTCAGATATGATTGTTTAATGACGCTGATTTATACTTCGAGCTGCCAAAGCTAGGAGCCAGCTTAGCAGTCAAGAGTCCACAGAGATCAAGGTTTCAAAACAAACAACTCTCCTTGGAGATTAGTGCTGCAAAAGATGTGAGCAGGCAGAAGAAGGAATGTTTTGCCTCCTGCTAAAGCATTAACCCAGCACAGAACTAAACTACTGTACGGCACCTGAAAAGGTTTTTGAATCTGACATATAGAGTCACACACAACACACGCAAAATAAACCTCAATACGTCCGTGTTACAAAGGGAAGAACGTGGGAGATGTCAGATTCGGTCTGCCCTGGAGTAGCTCTTGCTGAGCTCCCTAAGGCCACGTGCATTGTGTGACTTTCAGTAGTGCTCACGCTGCTGTCACACAGGCTGAGCTCAGCACACAGCCCAGGCGGCTGCTCTGAGGAACTGGGCTGGCTGATGGAAGGCATTCCTGGTGGTAAAACTCCTCCGTTCATTGTGGGAGCTGGGAGGAGCCGGTGAGGCGGTTTGCAGAGATGATTGGAAAGCTGCTGAAAAGTTCCATGAGAAATGAAGCTTGTCCCTCCATGAACTACACCTGCCCGAAGGTACCCCAGGTGAGTTCTTTTGGCCAGGCTTTATCAACATCTATATTTTATTTTATTTTATTTACCTCTTCTGCTCATAGCTGTCTACATCATCTGCTCGTATGTGATGACGATACCCTCATTACTGTTGTGAGGAATTCAGATAACGCAGGGATGAGTTCATGGCGAAGCCCAGGAGGAAATGACTCCTTGCATCGGCAGAGCAGGATCAGATGAACTTGCAGTACATGAGGCCACCAATCACACGCTGAGCAAGGACGAGACATCGCCCCGACCGCCCAGCACAAGGCGGTGGGAAACAGAAGCACCTTTAGAGCCAGCCCCAAGCTCCACAAACCAGTACAGCCCATCTCCCAAGGGTTTGGGCTTGCCCCCTTCAGTGGCCATTTCTCAGGGTAGTTTTCAGTTTGCGAATTCCTTAATGGTTTTAGGTAGAATGAAAATTCTCATACGAAAATCTGTTCTTTTCAATGCCATTCCTTCCGTGAGAAGCATTGATTTTTCTAACCAGTTTATTTTCCCTTTACTTCAGTATCTTTTCCCAGCCAAAAACCAGAAGTCAATCAGAGGTAGATACTTAGAATGGAAAATTTCCCTGTGGATAATTGAAGTTCAATTTAGTTTTGCAAGCTACTGACAAAAGGGCCGTATAAAGGAAAACGTCGCTCACGTCCACCGTAGGCAGCTGCAGTGTGAGGTGTCTCCCAAGGCGGGCACTGCGTGTGCCGACCCTTTCCAACGGGCTCCCTCCTTTCCTTGCTTTTATCCAAAGGAAGGGTTCGGCTTTTCCCTTCCGTGCAGCCACCGCACCGGCTGCGGGGCAGGACACGCCGGAGCCCTCAGTCACACGCACCGACAGCGAGTGACCCGGGACAGCTCAGGAGGGTTTTGTAGCAATGGGACAGAACTTGGGAGCCCTGCGGGGGCAGAGCGGAGCCGGGCCCATGCCGCGGGCACCCGAGCGCGCGGTGCCGGGCGGGGCAGGGGTGGCGGCCCGGCCGCTGCAGCGGGACGGGCGCTTGGGACGGTTCCGTTCCCGGGCTCGGGGGGTCCGGTGAACCCCCCCGGAGCCGCCGGGCCCGCACGTGCGCGGGGCGCGGCGGGCGCGGCCCCTTTAAGGCGCGCGGCGGCGCGGGGCGCCCATGTGGAGGGCAGCACGCGTGTTGTGCTGCGCGCCCATTGGCCCGCGCGCGCTGACAGCGCGCCCCGGGCCGCGAGCGCACTG